>NC_072005.2:64436365-64757626 GCF_028885655.2 Pongo abelii
GAAATAAGCCATAATACTTTGCAGCCTTGTCTATGTGGGACAAAGTGCATGTCTCCAAGTGTGAACATGTGGTCTGTGTGTCATAGGGGAGAAAGGGTGGGTAATCCAAAAAGAGAACTTGGAGGGAAGTGAAATGAAGGGGAAGCCATGGGTTCCACAGGAAAAAAAAAAAGAGAGAGAGAGAGAGACCAATGTCCCTGGATATAGAGAATCAGCCACAACACCTAAGATGGAGCTTGAGAAGTGTAGAGCTGGCCCAGGAAAGCCTCATAGGACAAGGACTCAGTGCTTTTCCCTGAGGGCAAAGGGGAGCCATCCAGAGAGTAGAGTGGGGTATGATGTAAGCAGATTAGCATTTTATAAATGTTGACTGGAAGCATTATGACAGATGGATTAGGGAAAGGCAAGAATGTGTTCCATTGTCTCCTAGGAGGTTTTACCAGGATCACCTCTGCCTCATTAACTGATGCGATCAGGGTAGCAGATCTGGTCTAATCAGACCAGATGAGATTAACACAAAGCAGGAAATAACATTAACTAACAGAAATCAGTTAAGTTTTTGTGTGTCCATGTATTACTCCTACCATTTTCTGATTTTATGGCATGAAATTTGCTTTTTTCAAAATTGCACAAATCTTTGAAATGTTAACCATATATAAAATTGGAGAAAAAACACAAAAATAGCAATGATATATTAACAGAAAAGGGATTAAATTCTTTATCCATTCAGGATTCCAAAAGGTGTGTCTCTAGTTGTCCAGGTAATCTGATTTGGGATTAGAAATCAATTTCAAGCAATGCAAACTCACTTCTACTTCTGAATCCTAAACATCAGTAGGAAAGGACAGGGAGTAAAAACAGATAAACATAAAATAGTAGCTTTGGTTAAAGCAGTAAAGTTCTAAGGAATGGTAACTGTTAATGGGAAAAAAATTCAAGCAGAAAAGATGCTAAGAATGTTTCCTAAGGAATGTATCCCTTCACAACACAGTGGATGTAGCTGGTAGTGGCCTTGCAGATGTCTGTGCCTAATAAGTTTTCAGCCAGAGAAAGGTGTCATTTGTATGGATTCTGGCTTGTCTTTTCTATTTCATTCACTTCTTTCTCTTTTTCTTGTTTTCCCTAGCTTTATTGAGGTATAATTGACAAAGATTGTATATATTTAAGGTGTACAACGTGACACTTCTCTCTCTATATATATGTATACTTTGCAAAATGATTACCACAATCAAGCTAGTTAACATATTCATCACCTCACATAGTTATCTTTTTTTTTTTTTTTTTCTGGAGACAGAATCTTGCTGTGTCACCTAAGCTGGAGTACAGTGGCGTAATCTCAGCTCACTATAACCCCCACCTCTCAGGTTCAAGTGATTCTTGTGCCTCAGCCTCTCAAGTAGCTGGGATTACAGGTGCATGCCACCACACCCAACTCATTTTTGAATTTTTAGTAGAGGTGGGGTTTCACCACGTTGCCAGTCTGGTCTTGACCTCCTGGCCTCAAGCGATATGCCCACCTCCGCTTCCCAAAGCACTGGGATTACAGGGGTGAGCCAATTATCTTTTTTATATCATGAGGACACTGAAAATCTAGCAAATTTCAAGCATAGAATATATATTAGCTATAGCCACCATGCTGTACATCAGATCTCCAGAGCATATTCATTTTTTTTCCCTAGCCTGAGAAGGACATGGTGACATTTAATTAATTAATTTATTTATTTATTTATTTTGAGATGGAGTTTCACTCTATCGCCCAGGCTGGAGTGCAGTGGCACGATCTCGGTTCACTGCAACCTCCGTCTCCTGGGTTCAAGCGATTCTCCTGCCTCAGCCTACCGAGTAGCTGGAATTACAGGCCTGCACTACCACGGCCAGCTAATTTTTGTATTTTTAGTAGAGAAAGGGTTTCACCATGTCTCATCTCAAGTGATACGCCTGTCTCGGCCTCCCAAAGTGCTGGGATTACAGGCGCGAGTCACCGAGTCCAGCCACATATTTATTTTATAAATGAAAGTTTGCCATAGGCATAGTAGCTCACACCTGTAATCCCAGAAAGGCTAGAGTGAGGAGCAGTCACTTGAGTCCAGGAGTTCAAGACAGCCTGGACAAAACAGTGAGACCAAGTCTCGCAAACAAAATTTTTAAAAAATTAGCCGAGTGTGGTGGTGCATGCCTGTAGTCCCAGCTACTCAAGAGGCTAAGGCAGGAGGATCGCTTGAACCCAGGAGGCTGAGGCTGCAGTGAGCTGTGATGGCACCACTGCACTCTAGCCTGGCTGACAGAGGGAGACCCTGTCTCAAAATAAATAAAGTTTGCACCATTTGATCAACATCTTCCCATATGCCCCACCCCATGCCCCTGGCAACCACCCTTCTACTCTCAGTTTCTAATACTTTATTTTCTGATGATGATGATGATGATGATGATGATTATTATTATTATTATTATTATTATTATTATTGAGACGGAGTTTCTCTGTGTTGCCTAGGCTGAAGTGCAGTGGCCCAATCTCAACTCATTGCAACCTCTGCTTCCCAAGTTCAACCCATTGTCCTGGCTCAGCCTCCCGAGTAGCTGGGATTACAGGCATGCACCACCACATCTGGCTAATTTTTATATTTTTAGTAGAGATGGGGTTTCACCATGTTGGCCATGCTGGTCTTGAACTCCTGGTTTCAAGTGATCTGCCCGCCTCGGCCTCCCAAAGTGTTGGGATTACAGGCGTGAGCCACAGTGAAAAGAGTTTTTTTGTTTTAATTTCAACTGCTTGTGATAACACAATATTACGATATTCAGTTCATTTTGGTATATTGGCATTGTAATAGACATCTCCCTAAATTCACCTAGGCTAATATTTAGTGAATATTTTATTTTATTTTAGATTCAGGGAGTACATGTGCATGTTTGTTACAAAAGTATTCTGCATATTAGTGGAAACTGGACTTCTAGTGTACCTATTACTCAAATAGTGAACATTGTACCCAATGGGTAATTTTTCAATACCCATTTCCCTCCCAACTCCCCTGCTGGAGTCCCCAGCATCTGTTATTTCCATCCTTATGTCCATGTGTATCCACTGTTTAGCTTCTACTTATAAGTGAGAACATGTGGTATTTAGTTTTCTGTTTCTGAGTTAGTTCACTTAAGATAATGGCCTCCAGCTCCATCTATGTTGCTGCAAAGGACTAATTTCATTCTTTTTTATGGCTGCATAATATTCCATGGTATGTATTTCACATTTTCTTTATCCAGCCAACCACTGGTAGACTCTTAGGTTGGTTCCATGACTTTGCTCTTGTGATTAGTGCTGTAATCAAAATATGAGTGCAGGTGTCTTTTTTATATAATGATTTCTTTCCTTTTAAGTAGATACCGAGCTGGACCAAATGATAGTTCTATTTTTAGTTCTCTGAGAAATCTCCATACTGTTTTCCATAGAGGTTAACTGATTTGCATCTCCACCAAATTTATTGAATACTCTTTGTAAACAAAACCAAGACTCTATAAATATGTTTGAAATATTTTCTTTCCTTATTTCACTGGTTAGGGAGCAATCCAATGTTTCATAGAGATGATAGCTCAAGCAGAAAACTTTTAACAATAAATTTTGTTGTAATTATTTTGTAAAATATTTTTCACATCAAGTTTTTTTTTTTTTTTTTTTTTAAGAAAGAGTCTCACTCTGTCACCCAGGTAGGAGCTCAGTGGCATGATCCTGGCTCATTGCCGCCCCCACTTCCTGGGTTCAAGGGATTCTCCTGCCTCCACCACTGAAGTAGCTGGGTTTACAGGCACGTGCCACCATACCCAGCTAAGTTTTGTGTGTGTGTGTGTGGCTTTTTTTTTTTTTTTTTTGAGACGGAGTCTTGCTCTGTTGCCCAGGCTGGAGTGCAGTGGCGCGATCTTGGCTCACTGCAATCTCCACCTCCCGGACTCAAGCAATTCTCCCATCTCCGCCCTCTGAGTAGCTGGAACTACAGGTGCACGCCATCATGCCTGGCTGATTTTTGTATTTTTAGTAGAGATGGGGTTTCACCATATTGGTCAGGCTGGTCTCGAAATCCTGACCTCAGGTGATCCACCTGTCTCAGCCTCCCAAAGTGTTGGGATTACAGGCATGAGCCACCACACCCAGCAAGTTTTGTATTTTTAGTAGAGATGGTGCCTCACCATGTTGGCCAGGCTAGTCTCGAACTCCTGACCTCAAGTGATCCGCCCTCCTAGGCCTCCCACAGTTCTGGGATTATAGGAGTGAGCCACTATGCCCAGCCAAGGATATTTCCTAATAGTTTTAGTTTATTAAGTGCCTTTTTCAGGAATAAACATTGGCATTTAAACATTTTAAATGCATTCATTGAAATGATTTTATTACGTTCTTGTATCCATATCCCGTTAACAAAGTAAATTGCATTGATTTTTCAATTTTAACCCAAACTTCCTGCATTTTGGAAAAGAACACCACTTGCGATGTATACATGAGTAGATTTTATTTTCAAATATTTTGTTTTGGATAATTTTAATGTATTTGTAAAATTTTGTTATCAGAAAGTGCTGACCTCAGTAACTAAAGTGGGTAGTGCTTCCTCTTATATGCTCTGGGAGAGTTTATGTTAACTTATAATTATTTCTTTGAATTCATCCATAGAGCCATCTAGGCCTAACTTTTTGGTTGATTTGTCTTTAATTATGCCAGTGATGCAATTAATTACTTATCTCTTTTCTATTTCTAGCTTGCAGTTTTAAAGAATCCACCAACTGTTGAAACAAATCCCTAGAGACACAAGGCAAGAGACTGAATCATCAAAGTAAAGTCTCTCTGAGAATTATTGCTAAGAATGGCTTTAGATCTAAGAACCATATTTCAGTGTGAACCATCCGAGAATAATCTTGGATCAGAAAATTCAGAGTTTCGACAAAGCCAAGGACCTGCTGTTCAGAGAGAAGAAGGGATTTCTGAGTTCTCAAGAATGGTGCTCAATTCATTTCAAGACAGCAATAATTCATATGCAAGGCAGGAATTGCAGAGACTTTATAGGATCTTTCACTCATGGCTGCAACCAGAAAAGCACAGCAAGGATGAAATTATTTCTCTATTAGTCCTGGAGCAGTTTATGATTGGTGGCCACTGCAATGACAAAGCCAGTGTGAAAGAGAAATGGAAATCAAGTGGCAAAAACTTGGAGAGATTCATGGAAGACCTGACTGATGACAGCATAAATCCACCTGCCTTAGTAAGTACAGGGTTCTGACTTCTGGGATGAGAGACAAAGGAAAGTAAGGAATAAATCACAGTCAGTTAGAGTTGTCTGGAAGTTAGAGAAGCTATTGGAGGTCCAGTTATTAGTCAGCTCACACTCTCCCACCATTCTCACAAAGAATAATCTTCAATGTCCTAAGTTCTCAAGAAAAAAAGCAAAAAGGGATATATCTGTTTATTCTGTAGGACATATAGGAGCCAAACATATTGATGTTTGATTAAGTTAATTTTAGTCTGCATAATGGCAGACTCTGAGAAATTGACTTTTTTTTTTTCTGTTGCCCAGGCTGGGGTGCATTGGCATGATCTCAGCTCACTGCAACCTATGCCTCCCAGGCACAAGCCATTCTCATGCCTCAGCCTCCAGAGTAGCTGGGATTACAGGCGTGCTCCACCAAGCCTGGCTAATTTTTGTATTTTTAATAGAGAGGGCGTTTCACCATGTTGGCCAGGCTGGTCTCAAACTCCTGGCCTCAAGTGATCTGCCTGCCTTGGCCTCCCAAAGTGCTAGGATTACAGGTGTGAGACCAGCCTGAAATTGACATTTAAATGAAGACATCAAGGTTGAGGAAGAAATGTCTTGACAGGAGCTGGTTCTTCCGTCAGGGAACCCTAATCAAGAAAGACATTCTAAAGAAGCAATTACAGTAGATCCTTATTCTCAGAGCCCATATTTGCAAAATTGCTAAAATTTATTTGTAAGCTTAAAATAAATACCTGAGGCATCTTCTCCGCCATTTTCAGATATGTGCAGGTGGTAAAATATTTTAGTTACCTTAGGTGCATGTTTCCAGGTGAGGTTGAACAAGGCCACAATCTCGCTTCCTATTTTGGTTCCTACAGTGTAAATAAGTGTCCTTTTCACAGTCTATTTAGTGGCACATTTTTTTTTTTTTGCTTTTTATTGATAACTTTGTTGTTTAAAGTGACACTGAACTAAAATGCTGAAACACTGTCTAGTCTTCCTAAGTGCAGGAAAGTTGCTATGTATTATGGAGATAATACGTGTGTTGGATCCTCTGAGTTCAGAATTAATCAATAATATATATTAAATGGGGTGTCTTTGAACATATACACACATAAAACAAACTCATGTATTGATCAATTGACAAAACTAATGTAGCCAGAAGCTCACAGGAAACTAACCCTGAATTTTTCCTAGGGGAAATGATTCAGTACTTGTAAATTCAATGTCCATGTGACTTTATTAAACATAAGAGCTTGTAGTAACAAGAATAACACCATCAGAGATGGTGGACAAAATATGTGATAGCCAATACTTGAGGGATCTTGTGAGAGCCTGTTAAGGACCACTTTTCCAAAAAGTCTTCTGTTACACAACAGATTCAGATACAACAGTGATCTGGCTTTCTTTACAGGTCCATGTCCACATGCAGGGACAGGAAGCTCTCTTTTCTGAGGATATGCCCTTAAAAGATGTCATTGTTCATCTCACAAAACAAGTGTCTGCCCAAACCCCAAGAGAAGCAAATATGGGGACACCCTCCCAGACTTCCCAAGATACTTCCTTAGAAACAGGAGAAGGTAAGTCAGGTGAATCTGCACAACTGAGGGGTGTTGTATGTGGACCCCTTCTTAAGTACAACTTCATTGAGTGTCTATTTTCACAGGATGTGAAGATGAACAAGATGGCTGCAACAGTTCTTTGAAAACTACTCAAGTAAATGAAAATATTACTAATCAAGGCAATCAAATAGTTTCCCTAATCATCATCCAGGAAGAGAACGGTCCTAGGTCTGAAGAGGGAGGTGTTTCTTCTGACAATCCAAACAACTCAAAAAGAGCAGAGCTAGTCACTGCTAGATCTCAGGAAGGGTCCATAAACGGAATCACTTTTCAAGGTGTCCCTATGGAGATGGGAGCAGGGTGTATCTCTCAGCCAGAGCAGTCCTCCCCTGAGTCTGCCCTTACCCACCAGAGCAATGAGGGAAACTCCACATGTGAGGTACATCAGAAAGGATCCCATGGAGTCCGAAAATCCTACAAATGTGAAGAATGCCCTAAGGTCTTTAAGTATCTCTGTCACTTATTAGCTCACCAGAGAAGACACAGGAATGAGAGGCCATTTGTTTGTCCCGAGTGTCAAAAAGGCTTCTTCCAGATATCAGACCTACGCGTGCATCAGATAATTCACACAGGAAAGAAGCCTTTCACATGCAGCATGTGTGAAAAGTCCTTCAGCCACAAAACCAACCTGCGGTCTCATGAGAGAATCCACACAGGAGAAAAGCCTTATACATGTCCCTTTTGTAAGACAAGCTACCGCCAGTCATCCACATACCACCGCCATATGAGGACTCATGAGAAAATTACCCCGCCAAGTGTTCCCTCCACACCAGAAGCTTCCTAAGCTGCTGGTCTGATAATGTGTATAAATATGTATGCAAGTATGTATATTCCCATAGTATTTATCGACTTAGGATATAAGATATAATTTCCTGATTATGCTTTCAATTTATTGTCTTGCTTCATTAAAATGTAAGGCTAAGGAGAGCGTGGAATTTGTCAGTTTTGTTCACTAAAGTATTCCAAGTGGTTGGGAAAGTGGAACATTTCCAAGAACCAATAAATTTCTGTTGAATAAATGAATGAATCCAAAATGTTGATATCCTTTTTTTAAAAAAAGAGATGGGGCCAGCCGCAGTGTTTCATGCCTGTAATCCTAGCACTTTGGGAGGCCAAGGCGGGCAGATCACCTGAGGTCAGGAGTTCGAGACCAGCCTGGCCAACATGGTGAAACCCTGTGTTTACTAAAAATACAAAAATCAGCAGGGCGTGATGGCGCATGGGGCACTTGTAATCTCATCTACTTGGGAGGCTGAGGCAGGAGAATCGTTTGAACCTGGGAGACGGAGGTTGCCGTGAGCTGAGATCGTGCCATTGCATTCCACCCTGGGCGAGAAGAGCGAAACTCTGTCTCAAAAAATAAAAATAAAAATAAAGAGATGGGGTCTTGCTCTTTCTTTCTTTTCTCTCTCTCTTTTTGTTTTTTTTGGATGGAGTTTGACTCATGTTGCCCAAGCTGGAGTGCAATGGCGCGATCTTGGCTCACCGCAACCTCTGCCTCCCAGGTTCGAGCAATTCTCCTGCCTCAGCCTTCCGAGTAGCTGGGATTACAGATTACAGGCATGCGCCACCACACCCGGCTTATTTTGTATTTTTGGTAGAGGCAGGGTTTCTCCATGTTGGTCAGGCTGGTCTCGAACTCCCGACCTCAGGTGATCCACCTGCCTCAGCCTCCCAAAGTGCTGGGATTACAGGCGTGGGCCACTGCGTCCGGCCGAAGTCTTGTTCTTTCACCTAGGCCACAGTGCAGTGACACCATCATAGGTCACTGCAGCTGCAAACTCCTGGGCTCACAAGATCCTCCCACCTCAGCCTCCCAATTAGCTGGGACTACAGGATCACAACACCACACCTGGCTAATTAAAAAAAAAAATTTGGAAAGACAGGATCTCACTATGTTGCCCAGGCTGGTCTCAAATTATCCTCCCACCATGACATCCTAAAGTGCTGGGATTATAGATGTGAGCCACAATGCCTGTTTTAAAGAATGCCTAGCATTCTTTAAAACTCAGCAATTTGCCCACATTAAAAGGCAATGAGTTCCACCCTGAGGACACAAACACCAGCTCACCATGCTCCAGTGAGGCTTTGCCTGCCTACTCTCCTGTCCTTACACCACACCCTTTAACTATGGTGCAGCCACATGGACCTCAGAATGGGTGGAACAGAGGTGGAAATCTGGAAGCAGGTTTTAGATTATGAAAGCAAACTTTCATATGTAAATGATATTATAATGTTTAAAATTTATGAGAAATTAATAGCTAAGCTTGACCTGAATATGACTGGTGATTGAAAGTTGCAGACTGCTATTTTATCGGCAGATAGTTACCAGAAAAGTCCTTTTTCCCCGTTAATTTCTTACAAGATGATGGAGATGTGAGGAAGAGAAGCTTATTTCTGGAACCAGTTTGAAAGGTCAGTTTGGAGAAAAATAATTCCGGGCAAAGCTGAAATAGCAATGCATACGCGAATCGATTTTTGGGGATACATGTGTGAGTTGGTTTCCACTTAGTAACTGGGGTTCAATCCAACTGAGAAACTAGAAGGTGCCATGTAGAAACGGCCTAAAGGATGGAAGGGGATAATTCTGCAGCGTAAATTATGATGCTTCTCTGATTCCACCGCCTCAGCCTTAGAACAGAGAGCCGTCAGGCTGCTGCGGATAACGCTGCACTGTGCAGAGAAGCCTGTGCATCCATCCTCTTTCCTGGACCGTCTCCGGGTGTTTTGCTGTTGTGAGCATTCTTGCACCTGCTTCTTGGTCCACAGGAAGGAAAATTTTTGTTTGCAAAGATCTGTATGAAGCAGGGGAAACCTTTGCCAAGGTGGTTTTTCAATCTATTACAGCACCACGGGCAAGGTAAAAATTTAATGTCCATGTCTTCTCCAACACTAGATATGGCTACTGCTTTGGTTTTCTTTTCAGACAGGGTCTGGCTCTGTTGCCCAAGCTGGAGTGCAGTGGTGCCATCAGAGCTCACTGCACCATCGGCCTCCTGGCCTCAAGGGATCCTCCCATCTCAGCCTCCCAAATAGCTGGAATTACAGGTAGGCCACTACTGATTTTTATATTTTTTGTAGAGACAGACTCCTGCTATGTTGCCCAGGCTGGTCTCCAACTCCTAGGCTCGAGCAATACACCCGCCAACCCCCCAGCTTCGGCTTCCTGAGCAGCAGAGCCTATATGAGCGAGCCATCCCTCTGAGCCTGAATGCTTTGATTTTAATATTCAAACTCTGAGTACAGTTTATTGGAGTCAGCCGGTAAGATAAGGGGGGTAAGAAAGTTCTTTCTCTCCTCACCCCCTGCATAGAAAATATGTTTGTATTCTGCAGGCTTAATGTGTATCTGACGGTTCTCTCTGACACACCAGCTGCCAGTCTGACTTTACTGGGTGTTTTACGGGTCCTGCATTCACAAATAAACAATAACCCCTCGCCTCCACCCAACGCCTCACATCAGTTATTATTCCCTACTCTGTCAGCGATTACAGCCAGAGTTCACTGATACCCAAGCCCTCCCGCGGCAGACTTTGGGTTAAAGTCCCCGTATGAAAATGTTGGAACAAAGGCTTCCGGGACTTGTAGTCCATTACGCGGCGCCCACTGCTCTCTGGAAGCTGAAGTAGGTGGCGAGTTCTGCGCAGAGGCAGATGGGACCGCCTGATGAGCCGGATTGTGGAGACAAAAGGCGGTGAATGTGAGTCCCCCGACAGGCAGAGGAGGGAAGCTGGGCTGAAACTGAGGGGACAGGTCCGAGTGGAACGCGGGGACCCAGGGCCGCGGTCTCCTGAAATGTCCCTCCGGAGCCAGGCGTTCTAGTGGCCTCTGGGAGATGTAGTCGTCGGCATC
This sequence comes from Pongo abelii, assembly GCF_028885655.2. Taxonomy (NCBI): domain Eukaryota; kingdom Metazoa; phylum Chordata; class Mammalia; order Primates; family Hominidae; genus Pongo; species Pongo abelii. The sequence continues at coordinate 64,447,064 of NC_072005.2, forward strand.
CAGCCACGCGTTACCTTCTGGGATCTGGTGTCCGCCAGCACTGCGCAGACTCCTGGACTCCCATGCGGAGCTTCCGTCGAGCTCAGCTGCCTTGGGGCTTCGGAATTCATTCCCGGAGTTTTGTGTATTTGGAATTTCCTCTCTTATCCTAGGAAAGACAGGGCCTCCGTACCGGGGGAAGCAAAAATATCATTGGACTTATCATTACAATTGCCATCCTTTATTCTAGGTGGAACTGGCTTACTCTTTGCAGTAGAGAGTCCACGTTTCTCTTTAGGAGTTTTCTTTCTTTCTTTCTTTTTTAATTTTTTTGAGACGGAGTCTCGCTCTGTCGCCCAGGCTGGAGTGCAGTGGCGTGATCTCGACTCATTGCAAGCTCCACCTCCCGGGTTCACACCATTCTCCTGCCTCAGCCTGCCGAGTAACTGGGACTACAAGTGCTCGCCACCACGCCCAGCCGTTTTGTATTTTTAGTAGAGACGGGGTTTCACCGTGTTAGCCAGGCTGGTCTCGCTCTCCTAACCTTAGGATCTGCCCGCTTCGGCGTCCCAAAGTACTAGGATTACAGGCGTGAGCCACTGCGCCCGGCCGAAGATTTTCTTATTCATTTGTAATCCATGTAATCCACTTCATCCCAGGCCACCTCCACTGTCCTGACAGCCCCTCCCATTGTCACCACCGTGCCCGGCTGAAGATTTTCTTAATCATTTGTAACCAGTGTAATCCACTTCATCCCATGCCGTCTCCACTGTCCTAACAGCTCTTCTCATGTAAATGATACAGGAGGCAAGGAAATGCTGGGTAGAAGAGGGTGGTTCCCTGGCAAAGGCCCCACCCTCAAGCCTGGAAACTCAAGCCCTAAATGAGAACAATTGTCTGTCTTTTCCTGCCCAAATGTCACTTTTTTGGCCTACCTACCCCCCTTTCCTGTGCCCATATAAACCCCAGACCTCAGCTGGCAGAGAGACAAGCAGGCCGAAGTCAAGAGGAGAAGCAGCAACTGAGCTGGATACTAGGAGTAGGCGTGGCTTAACTTCAAATAGCAGGACTCTGGAGAGGAGTCTGGTGGAGATGGCCTGGCTTCAGGCAAAGATCACCTTCTTCCCGCAGCATCCCCTTTCCAGCTCCCCTTCTGCTGAGAGCTACTTCCACCGCTTAATAAAATCTCCACATTCACTATCCTTCAAGTCGGCCTGATGAGATTCTTCCTGGACACCAGGCAACAACCGAGGTACCAAGAGGGCAGGGTGTAAAAGGCTGTCACTCTGACTCTCCACTGAGCTGGCTATCACTTAGCCACCCATGGGAGGCAACTGATAGAAGAATATTGTGTTTTTGGCCGGGCGCGGTGGCTCACGCCTGTAATCCCAGCACTTTGGGAGGCTGTGGCAGGCAGAACATGAGGTCAGGAGTTTGAGACCAGCCTGGCCAACATAATGAAAGCCCGTCTCTACTAAAAATATAAAAATTAATCGGGTGTGGTGGCATGTGCTTGTAGTCCCAGCTACTCAGGAGGCTGAGGCGGGAGAATCACTTGAACCCAGGTGGCGAAGGTTGCAGTAAGCTGAGACCACACCATTGCACTCCAGCCTGGGTGACAGCATGAGACTCTGTCTCAAAAAAACCAACAAAACATTGTTTTTAACACAGGCCCTCTGGGGCTCCAGAGGTTGCAGGCAACCCCTGGATGCTGCTCCAGGCCAGTATAGGGTTCATTCCTGCACCACTCGCCAGGCTCCTGCACCCGCTCACCTGCATCCTACCGCTCTGGCAAGGGGTTTGAGCATGGGGCGCTGAGTAAGCAAGCCACACCCCTGTTATGTCCTGCAAAGGGGTCAAGGGTCAAGGGAACTCTCCCATCTCATAGAGTCACCCCATCTCTATAATTTCATTCTACTTTACTGTCATCAGAACCCTTAGGGTCATCGGACATTCTCCTGCCCATTTATTTAGCAAGGTCTGTCTTGTTGACGGCTCTGTCTTCAACCCTGAAATATGAGCTCCTGTTCCTGTTATGCCGCCTCCAGGAATTCCCATAAGATTTGGTCACCTTGCATCAGACATAGCCGTACACCAGCAGACCTGACTTACCGCATCTGTGACCTTCCTTGCATTATTCCTTTACTCACTACTTTCAGTTAAGCTGTTCTGAAAATGCCACCTTCTTTCCCATTTCCCACTCTCTACCCTTGGACTTCCCTCTGCCTGGAGCATTGTCCCCGGTAACTGCAGAGCCTCCAAAAATATTCTTATTTTGGGGACTCTGCATTGATATTCTCCACCCTCTGGAATGATGTAACCCAAAATGTCCACAAAGCCTGCATCTTTGTCTCTTTCATGTCCCTAAAGTTATTGTCTCAGAGGGACCTCCCCGAGCAAACTATCATAAATTGTAACCATGTTTCCTAATATAATCTCCAAAATCAAATTCCAGACCCTGCAAGATATAGAAGAGGTGAGTTCTGCCAAACACTCAATGAAATAATCAAATACATTCCAAATCTTACAGATAATAGAAAATATCCATTTACTCTATACGCCTAGTATAACTTTATTGTAAAGTTAAATATAAAAAATCTGAGAGATGACATTTAATCACCAAACCCACTCATGAATATAGATGCAACGATCCTATTTGCTAGTAAAATTAACAATGAATAAAGATGTCGTACATCCTGAGTTGATCCCCAGGATGTAAGGATTGTTTATTATTAGAAAATAGAGGCCGGGCACAGTGGCACATGCCTGTAATCCCAGCACTTGGGGAGGCCGAGGTGGGCGGATCACAAGGTCAAGAGATCAAGACCATCCTGGCCAACATGGTGATCACACCATAGCACTCCAGCCTGGGTGACAGAGCAAGACTCTGACTCAAAAAAAAAAAAAAAAAGCCAGGCATGCTGGCTCACGCCTGGAATCCCAGCTCTTTCAGAGGTTAACGCGAGTGGATCACCTGAGGTCGGGAGTTCGAGACCAGCCTGACCAACATGGAGGTTGTAGTGAGCCGGGATTGTGCCACTGCACTCCAGCCTTGCAACAGAGCGAGACTCCGTCTCAAAAAAAGAAAAAAAAAAAAAAGAAAGAAAGAAAAGAAAAGAAATTAATGTAATTTACCATGGTGTGGATTACAAAAGATAATGTATTATTGATAAAAGTAGGAAAATGTCTAAGCAAAATTTAAATCCACTTGTATTAACAAAAGTTACTTTCTTTTTTTTTTTTTGAGACAGAGTCTCCTTCTGTCACCCAGGCTGGAGGGCAGTGGAGACATCTTGGCTCACCGAAACCTCCACCTCCTGGGTTCAAGTGATTCTTCTGCCTCAGCCTCCGAAGTAGCTGGGATTACAGGCATGTGCCACCATGCCCGGCTAATTTTGTATTTTTAGTAGAGACGGGGTTTCTTTCAAACTCCCGACCTCAGGTGATCCACCCACCTCGGCCTCCCAAAGTGCTCGGATTACAAGCATGAGGGACCGTGCCCGGCTTTTTTTTTTTTGAGTCAGAGTCTTGATCTGTCACTCAGGCTGGAGTGCCGTGGTGTGATCTTGGCTCACTGCAACCTCCACTTGGAGGTCCAAAATTAATCATAGACACCAAACCACAGATCCAGAAATCTCAGAGAAGAGGAAGTAGCATAAATACCAAAAACCTACAACTAGGTACGTCATATTCAAACTACAGAAGGCCAAAGATAGAGAAATTCTTGAAAGAAGATGGAGGTGGGGGAGGGCACTTTACCTGCTGAGGAACAAAGATGAGATTTAGAGTAGAATTCTTGTCAGAAACCAGATAATCAAGAAGGGAATGGAGTGAAAGTTCAAAATTTAGAACAAAAAATAAAACCCCACCCTAACATCTATATCCAGCAATGTTATCTTTCAAAGGTGGAGGAGAATAAAGCTTTTCTCACACAAATACTAAAGAATTCATCCCCAAAGGTCCTGTTACAGTGTCCCTGCATTACATGTGAAGCAATCCAGTAGTTATTTGAAGGTCGAATTAGATTAAAGATGTTTAGGCTGGGCACAGTGTCTCATGCCTGTAATCCCAGCACTTTGTCAGGCTGAGGCGGGCAGATCACTTGAGTCCAGGAGTTTGAGACCAGCCTGAGCACCAAGGCAAAACCTCATCTGTACAAAAAATACAAAAAAACAATTAGCTGGGTTTGGCGACATGCATCTGTAATCCCAGCTATTTGGGAGGCTGAGATGAGAGGATCACTTGAGCCTGGAAGGCAGAGGTTGCAGTGAGCTGAGATCAGACCACTGCACTCCAGCCTGGGTGACAGGCTCAAAAAAATTTTTAAAAGATGTTTATTGTAACTTCTAAGGGAGGAATTAATAATTTTTTTTTTTTTTTTGCTGGCAACTTTGATTAATTTAAAAATACAAAAATTAGCTGGGCATGGTGGTGCATGTTTGTAACCCCAGCTACTCGGGAGGCTGAGGCAGGAGAATCGCTTGAACCCGGGAGGCAGAGGTTGCAGTGAGCTCAGATCGCGCCACTGCACTCCACCCTGGGCAACAGAGCAAGACACTGTCTCAAGAAAAAAAAAAAAAAAAGCCCAGGCACAGTGGCTCACCTGAGGTCAGGAGTTCAAGACCAGCCTGGCGAACATGGTAAAACCCTCTCTCTACTGAAAATACAGAAATTAGCCGGGCATGGTGGCTGGCGCCTGTAGTCCCAGCTACTTGGGAGGCTGAGGCAGAAGAATTGCTTGAACCCAGGAGGTGGAAGTTGTGGTGAGCCGAGATCAAGCCATTGTACTCTAGCCTGGGCGACAGAGTGAGACTCCGTCTGGAAGAAAAAAAAAAAAAAAAAGAACTGATAAACAAATTCACCTGTGTAGCTGAATTCAAAGTCAACATGCAAAAGTCAACATGTAAAACTCATATGCCTTTCCATACACTAACAATGAAAAATCTGAAAAGGAAATTAAGAAAACAATAACATTTACAATAGTAATGTATATGGTCAAATGATCTCAACAAGGCTACCAAGACCACTCAATGGGGAAACGACGATCTTTTCAGCAAATGATGCTGGGAAAACTAAATATTCACATGCTAAGGAATGAAGGTGAACCCTTACCTAACACCAAAAACACAAATGAACTCAAAATGGACTAAAAACCTAAACATAAGACCCAAAACTATAAAACACTTAAAAGAAAATATAGGGTGAAAGTTTTATGACATTGAATTTGGCCATAATTTCTTGGATTTGACACCAAACACATGTGACAAAAGAAAAATAGACCAATTAGACTTCATGAAAATTAAAACTTTAGTATATCAAACAATAACAAAGTGAAAGAGAAACCTATTTAATAAGAACAAAATACAGGTTGAACATCCCTGAGCCAAAAATCTAAAATCCAAAATGCTCCAAAATCCAAATTTTTTTTTTTTTTGGAGATGGAGTCTCCCCCTGTCGCCCAGGCTGGAGTGCAATGGCGCAATCTCGACTCACTGCAACCTCTGCCTCCCAGGTTCAAACGATTCTCCTGCCTCAGCCTCCCAAGTACTGGGATTACAGGCGCTCGCCACCATGCCCGGCTAATTTTTGTATTTTTAGTAGAGACAGGGTTTCACCATGTTGGCCAGACTGGTCTCGAACTCCTGACCGCGTGATCCACCCACCTCGGCCTCTCAAAGTGCAGGGATTACAGGCGTGAACCACTGCGCCCGGCCCGCCCGACTAATTTTTGTATTTTTAGTAGAGATGGGGTTTCGCCATGTTGGCCAGCCTGGTCTTGAACTCCTGACCTCAGGTGATACGCCCGCCTCGGCCTTCTAAAGTGCTGGGATTACAGGCGTGAGCCACTGCGGCCAACCCCCTGAAATAAAATTTTTTTGCCTCTAAGGGCACCCTGAGCTTCGTGGAGTCTGAAATAATGTCTCTAAACACTTAAGTGATCAGTTACGGAAAACACTTCCCAGAAATCTGGGAAAAGCCCCTTTAATAAGGGGTAAATACCTCCTTCTCCCCTAGAGGCCGAAGTAGCCATTTCCCTGCACAGGGCACAGCACTTCAGAATACAAGTTCGCAGAGGTCAAAGCAGTGGATACACTCCGAAGAGCTCTGTGGCGTTTTGGAAACTACATTATCCAGAGTGCAGAGCGCTAAACGGCGGCGGAGTTGAGCCAATGACAGCCCAGGATAGGGGCACTTCCGCGCATGCGCAGTGCGACGGGCCGGAACTTCCGGCGTCCTCCTCGTGGCGGTCATTTTGGCCTGTCTCCTGTCTGTCTACCCCGCCAGTCTCTGCAGCGGAGGTCGCGACTGAGGGACGGGACAGAGAAGGCGCGAAAGTGGGCCAGAGGTTCTGCGACGCCACCTCGAGTGAGCTGTGCCAGGCCCAGGATAGGGACTGTTGTGTTCGAATGCCCGCCCCGGTCGGCCGCCGTTCCCCGCCTAGTCCACGGAGCTCAATGGCGGCAGTCGCGCTGAGGGACTCGGCTCAGGTGAGTTGTGCGTCCTCCGGGGTCTCGCCTACCCTCCCCCAGCAGAAGCCCTAAGGCCCAGTGAGGGATGCCTGCTCACAGCCCTGCAGCCCAGGCCCCAGTGCCCTGGACAAGAAGGCGCTTGTGGATGGGACCCGTTTTTGACGCCCAATGTGTACGGAAATGTGACGGGCGGGGGACTGGCGCGTGCAGAACTTGGAGCTGCAACTAAGCTGGGGGGGATTCAGGAGCTTGGGGTCCATCTCGGGTCTGCAGGAACATAGAGTGAGGCAGAGTTGCACCTGAGAAATTTGACCATTCTGAGGACACTGGCAGCCTTTGAGATTTGTGAACAGATAGGGACACTGGGCTAGGATTTCCTAAAGCTATCCAAAAGTTGCTCAGGGGAAGAACAGGTTGAAGAGAGGTAATAGTAGTTAGGCATAGGAAGACTGAGTTCTTGTCCAAGCTCACGCAGCTGGTGAAGTCAGCACTGAGGACTGAGGTGCGGAGATAATGCAGCCAGCCCAGGCCACCTGACTCCAAAACTGGACCAGGGTCATTGGGCGACCTGAGCCTCGCCACTCGTCTAGCCTTGGGCCCTGAGACTTTGAGCAAATACAAAGCCCAGAGTCTTAAGTCCAGGTTAGATTATATGAAGCTGTTGGCAGCCGGGCGAAAGGAGATGTAGAAGGTTGTCCAAGGCAAAGTTACCAGTATATGCTAAGTTTGGAGAGGAGGCTGAGATTGTTCAGGAACCTACAATTATTTTCTTCTCATGCGAACAAGGAGCAATGTGGTAGAAGTCAGACCCGGAATGGTTCCCTGAGAAGTTGAGTTGTCCATTCGTTACTTAATAGTAACAGTGGGAGGTTTGGAGTGGAAGAGGGAGGTGATCTGGTTCAGGTCTTATTAGGCTCCCTGTGGCTGCAGCATGGGAAGCCGACTGAAGGATGAGGTGGGGAGACCTGGGAGGAGACTACTGGGATAGGCCAGGTGAATGTGATAGTAACTGGGCCAAAATGGTGGCTGTGAAGATGGGAGAAGCAGTTGGATTCTGGATTCATTTTTTAAGTAGGGCTGCCTGAATTTTTAGTTTTGAGAATGAGAGTGGAGTCAGGGATGACTCAAAGGTTTTATTTTGGCAGTTAGAAGTGTGGAAGCTCCATCAGCTAAGATGGGGAAGTCCATAGTAGGAGTAGTTTTCATTTGGGATATCAGAAGTTTTATTTTTGACCTGCTACGAGTATGAGAGCTTTCAGAGAATGGTTCATAGGCTGCTGGAACTGTAGGTCGGGAACAGTGAGGAGAGATTCAGAATGGAGGCTTTTCCAAAAGGTAGTGGACAATCTGTGGGCCGGGGTGGATCTGTGGATCACATTTAGTAGAGGGGAAGTCTGCTCACAATGATAATAACAGTTGTCAAGGAAGGGGAGGGGAAGGTCAAGGACTGGTCTCCTGCGTGAGCCCCGGTTGTGTGAGGTGTTGCAACACAGGTCTTGGACAGAAGTGTTCATGGTGAGGGTCTTACAGAGATTATGATCTAGCATGTGGCCAAGGCTTCTCAGGGGTGAGTAGACATGAGATGAATGTAGAGGCATAGGAGTTAGACAGGATGATGCTAGGACTGGTGCGTATTCACCTCTCTGCAGACTCACCAGGGTTTTATATTAACTCTTGGTGGGATCTGGGAAGTTTCATTCAGGCTGTCACGTTATCTTAGGGGCATAATTGGCCATCTGTGGGACTCAATGGGCCCGGGGTAGAGAGCCACTGGGGTTGGACCTTGAATTAGTGGTAGTTGGAGAGAGGAAGGCTGTGACTGGTGGGGGGACAGCAATCACAGCCTAGAAGTGGAAGAGGCCTTGGTTATCTGAGATCCACAGGTGATTCTTGATGGGTGAGGTTGAAGCAAGGAATAGTCAGGTAGAAAGGCCTTCATGGTATGACTTGAGGCTGCCCCTAACTTTAGGCACAGTTAGAGATCTGGGATAGTACTGAACCATATTTGAATTTGCCAACCACTCTCTGGGCCCCATGTGCTGAGTAACCAGTTGGGAGGCCAAGTTGACGCTCATGGTATGAGGCAGGGAGTAAGCTGTGGCTGTGGGAGTGACACTGTGAGAGAGGTGTGGTAGAGTGGTGTGCACGTGGAGACAAGAATGTGAAGTGGTGGCTCCTTGGCATTGACACAAGGGTGAAGTATGAACCAAGACCCTTGGTTGTGTTAGGGAGCCGTGGTCTGTTGTCTTCCAGGAGAGTTTCCTTACAAGAGTGTATGGTTCCTTGCATGGCAGGCTGAGAGCTTAGATACTTGCCCACCTGCCTGTTGTTGCTGTGGGAGAACACAATGACCAATGGGACCATAAGGAGAGAGGGGGCATCAGTGTCACCAGGCCCTGTTGTATTCTTTCAAATGAGAAGATGGAGAGGAGGATGAACAGGGTATAGATGCAGCAGGGATGAATTTGGGGTCCTAGGAGAGGTACTGATAATGGAATGAACTGTCCCAATCATGGAAAAGCTGTGTGACCTTTGAGGTTGTGGCTGTGGGAATGCAGCTGTGTGAGACAGGTGTGGGTCAAAGAGTGATGTACATGAGAAGAGAGAGAATAAACTGAGGGCCATATGGGTGAACTGGAGTCAGAGGGGTAAAGGATAAGCCCATGTTAGTTGTGTCTTGGAAGATCAATCTTGGGGACTTCAAGGGTATTGCCTGACAAGACAAACGTCAGATCACTCACACCCTGTCTATGGCCAGTTCTCTCTCTAGCTGGTGTTTGTGAGTAACGAGAAGTATAGCCTACTTGCCAAGCCCAGAGCTTAGATAGCATCTATCTGTTCACAGGCCTGTTGTTGCTATTCGAGGACTCAGTATCAGTGGAACTGTGGGGAGAGAGTAGGCATCGGTGGCACTGTGGCTGGTTATCTCCGCTGAGGTGGGCAATAGGGTGACCCGGGGATGGATGTTGGGGGCAAGAGGATAATGAACTCCTGGTCTGATCATGGATTGAACTATTCCTGCTGTGACAGGGTATGACCTTTGAGGATGTGGCCATTTATTTCTCCCAAGAAGAGTGGGAGCTCCTTGATGAGTCTCAGAGGTTCCTGTACTGCGATGTGATGCTGGAGAACTTTGCACATGTAACATCCCTGGGTAAGGTCCTAGCATCCCTCCCAGTGTCTGCTTTTCTTTTTGACCCCAGAGTTACCTCTGTCTCAGGAGTCTTACTGTCAGCCTAGTGGATCTTATTTTTCTTGTCTTCTCCCTGTCAGGATGACTGTGTACAGATTCTTGGTACCTTGTGGCCCAGTTTCTGCCCTTTTCCTCTAGCTGCCATTTCCTTATGTCCACCTATATCAGAAATTGCAGGCATTGTCATAGTTACTACTTACATGAACTATGGAGCTCTTTTTACAAGACTCTCCTTTGAGTGTTTTTTGTGAGTGCTGGTCACTCCCTTGTTCTCTCTTTCCTTAAGACTTACATCATTCATGTGTTATGTGGTAGCACAATGAGGGCTGCAGGGAGAGCCCTAGTTGCTTCACAGAGTGAACAAAGCAAGATGGTCTCAGAGGAGGCCTGGCCCCAGTGAGTGGCAGCTGGGGAAGGGCATGACATCATGGTTGTATTACAATCATATCAGGAACCTGTGATGTGTCCAGCAGCATTTTGGTGCAAGTGCCACTGGCCATACCTCGTTTCTACTTCTACTTCCCTATACAATACTGTGCCGAATTGTTGTTTCATCTGTCACTTCCAGCGTTTGGCTACCTCCACCCTCGTGGTCTCAGTGTGTCACTTGTTCCTCTCCACAGCTCACTTCTTTTCAGTGTTCTTCAGTCTTGACTCACTGTGTTGTGAGGTATGCACAACAGCCTCAAATAGTCCTCCTTGATCACCAGCTACCAAGTTTCAATTGGATTTTCCTAGGACTGGACAACAGCAGTCTTCTGCACAGCACATACATCACTAGCTGACAAAGCCCTGCTGAGGGCTTTGGCAGAGAGTGAGTTGGAGACCCTTCTTCTCCTCCTGTGCTATACCTCATCCTTGTGTCCTTTGCATGATGAGATGACATCTCTAAAATCTTAAAAAGCCCAGTTCTTCAAACCAGCCTATTCCTCCCCAGTTCCGTTGTTCTCAGAACAGTTCCATGCACTCAGTTATTGTGTCTCACACATTTTTGTGATACATCTTTCCCCTTCCATGAAAGTCGGCATGCGTTTCATCAGCATTTCTCTGCTTTCAGGTTATTGCCATGGAACGGAGAATGAGGCGATAGCTTCTGAGCAGAGTGTATCTATACAGGTCAGGACTTCTAAGGGCAATACACTCACCCAGAAAACTCACCTCAGTGAGATTAAGATGTGTGTCCCAGTCTTGAAAGACATTTTGCCTGTGGCTGAGCACCAAACCACATCCCCTGTGCAAAAGTCATACTTGAGTAGCACAAGCATGAGAGGCTTCTGCTTCAGTGCTGACCTTCACCAGCATCAAAAGCATTACAATGAAAAAGAGCCCTGGAAAAGGAAGGTGAATGAGGCTACATTTGTGACCGGCTGCAGATTCCATGTGTTGAATTATTTCACCTGTGGGGAGGACTTCCCAGCCTCCATGGACCTACTCCAACACAAAGCCACTCCCAGTGGTGAGGAGCCACACAGTAGCAGCAGCAAGCATATACAGGCATTTTTCAATGCAAAAAGTTATTACAAGTGGGGTGAATACAGAAAAGCTTTAAGCCACAAACACACACTTGTTCAGCATCAGAGTGTCTGCTCTGAAGAAGGGCTTTATGAGTGTAGCAAATGTGAGAAAGCCTTCACCTGCAAGAACACACTTGTTCAGCACCAGCAAATTCACACTGGACAAAAGACGTTTGAGTGTAGTGAATGTGAGGAATCCTTTAGCAAAAAGTGCCACCTAATCTTACACAAGATAATTCACACTGGAGAAAGGCCTTATGAATGCATTGATCGTGAGAAAGCCTTTATTCATAAGTCTGAATTCATTCACCACCAGAGACGTCACACTGGAGGAGTGCGTCATGAGTGTGTTGAATGTAGGAAAACCTTTAGCTACAAATCTAACCTCATTGAACACCAGAGAGTTCACACTGGAGAAAGGCCTTATGAATGTGGCGAGTGCGGGAAATCCTTTAGACAAAGCTCTAGCCTTTTTCGACACCAGAGAGTTCACTCTGGAGAAAGGCCTTATCAGTGCTGTGAATGTGGGAAATCCTTCAGACAAATCTTCAATCTCATTCGACATAGAAGAGTTCACACTGGAGAAATGCCTTATCAGTGCAGTGATTGTGGGAAATCTTTTAGCTGCAAATCGGAACTCATTCAACACCAGAGAATTCACAGTGGAGAAAGACCTTATGAGTGCAGAGAATGTGGGAAATCCTTTAGACAATTCTCTAACCTCATTCGACACCGCAGCATTCACACTGGTGATAGGCCTTATGAGTGCAGTGAATGTGAGAAATCCTTTAGCCGCAAATTTATCCTGATTCAACACCAAAGAGTTCACACTGGAGAAAGACCTTATGAATGCAGTGAATGTGGAAAATCCTTTACCCGCAAATCTGACCTCATTCAACACCGGAGAATTCATACTGGCACAAGACCTTATGAGTGCAGCGAATGCGGCAAATCTTTTAGACAGCGCTCTGGCCTCATTCAGCACCGGAGACTTCATACTGGAGAAAGGCCTTATGAATGTAGTGAATGTGGAAAGTCTTTTAGCCAAAGTGCTAGCCTCATTCAACACCAGAGAGTTCACACTGGAGAAAGGCCTTATGAATGTAGTGAATGTGGGAAATCCTTTAGCCAGAGCTCTAGCCTCATTCAACACCAGAGAGGTCACACTGGAGAAAGACCTTATGAGTGCAGTCAATGTGGGAAGCCCTTTACCCACAAATCAGACCTTATTCAGCACCAAAGAGTTCACACTGGAGAAAGGCCTTATGAATGCAGTGAATGTGGGAAATCCTTTAGCCGCAAATCTAACCTCATTCGACATCGGAGAGTTCACACTGAAGAAAGGCCTTAAATGTGAAGAGACTGTGGTAGCCATCTTTGTAAATTTAAACTTTGAGCATCCACAGTGGGGTATTCTTCATAAGTTTCAGGTATGTGGGAAGCTCGGAGGGAGTTCATTGTAATTTCTAATCTGCCGAGGCCTATAGCCTGATTTATGTCACTGCCAATTTCTGAGGCTGAAGCCATTTCACATTTCACCCCTACCACCTGGCAGGTGCACACCATGAGCATGAGTCACTTCCCCACAGTGCTCAGAGAAGCAAACCTCTGTACTCTCCCATTTGCTTGGGGAAATTATTAATAGCCCAAGCATGTAGGGGGTCTTCATGTCTTTTCTCTGACTTTAGAGTATAGACCTGACCCAGCTGTGGTCCAGAGAATCTGAGTTGTGCTGTCAGCTTTCTAAGAAGGATTACCTTTTTAAGGAACATTGTCGGTCTCACATGTTGCTTGTAATGAATTTTTCCATTCTGATTCACCAGCCTGGAAACTGCTTGGTGCACATTGCTCTAATTTATAATGTTTTTATAAAGGTTTTAAAAAAATTTATGCACCTTTAATCTTGCATGTTCTATTCATTGCATAGAATGACTTGTAAGCAGAATAGTGATGTCAGCATGAAGGGGTGAAGAGATTTTGTGGAGATCTCAAACTTTCTGTACTCAGAAGGGACAATGTGATGGCAGAAGACAGCTCTTTGTTCTGTATTGGTCTAATTGGCCTGCTGCCCAAGGCCTCAAAGTAAAGACTGCCAGGCTTTGTGTTCCTGTACTGTGGCCTGGTGCCATCTTTGTCAGGTCAGAGGTCACCATGAAAAGGAGACAGTTGTGACAATCCCCAGTGCTTCTGTGAACGTGAATTTTGTTCAGTTGTCCACAAGAGATCCACATAATTCCTAGCACTGGTGAGGGGAATCTGTTTCCCAGGTCCTGCAAGGGAGCCATGTGCCATGGCATATAAGTCAGTGTACGCTGGTGCCATTTGTTGTCAGACTATAGGTGTAGAGGTGAAATTACAGGTGCAACTGTAATTGGGACAGAAACTCCAGGTAAATGGGGAGTGGAGAAGACTGCAGTAAATTAGATGGAATGACTCTTCTAAAGTTCATCTACAAATTTTCCAGTGAATATAGTTGTGTAGGATCAGTGCATACAGAAATTCTCAGGATCTTCTGTTTACTATCGCTGAGATCATTATCAGAAAATAGTCTGGCCGGGCATGGTGTAATCCTAACACTTTGGGAGGCCAAGGCGGGTGGATTGCCCAAGCTCAGGAGTTCAAGACCAGCCTGGGCAACATGGTGAAACCCCATGTCTACTAAAATACAAAAAATTAGCCAGGCGTGGCAGCATGCGCCTGTAGTCCCAGCCACTTGGGAGGCTGAGGCAGGAGAATTGCTTGAACCCAGAAGGCGGAAGTTGCAGTGAGCTGAGATTGCACCACTGCACTCCAGCCCAGGCGACAGAGTGAGACTCCGTCTCCAAAAAAAAAAAGAAAATAGTCTATAAAGGTTTTGTGGCTCCTTGTATCCTGTCTGGGCTGTTCACCTCAAGGCCATTGCTATGCAGGTAGGAGAACAAGAATAGAGAGAAGGATCTTCTGCAGTCCAGGGATGTGGCTTTTGTGACTCAGCCAACATTCCTATTAATTCAGGTGGCAACAGCCTTCATTGCTTGCCAAAATTTGCTACCCCTGAGGCAAGGTTGCCTCTCTCAGGGCATGAGGAGAGAGAGAGATGGTGAAGTCCATATCAGGTTGCCACCCTGATTTAAAAAAAAAAAAAAGGAACATCTAGGCTCTTAATTTTGAGCCACTTTTTAAAGCTTTTTGAAGGTCTAATTTGTATAACTGACATGCAACAAAGTACACATATCCAAAGTGTACAGTTTGGTAAAGCCATGAAACCATCATCACAACCATAAAAATGAATTTATGTGTCACCCATATATTTACCTTGTATCCTTTTATTATCTTTCTCCCTTCCCCAGCTCTTCCGGTTCAACTGATTTCCTTTAGTTTGCATTTTCTGGAATTTTTACTGAGATACATACACACACACACACACACACACACACATATATATGTACGCATATACATATACGCATATACGTATACGCATATATATGCATATGTGTATATGTGTATATATATATACTTGTTTTCTTCATGCTGTATAATTATTTTGGGATTCAAAAATGATGAATCTTTGTATTGCTGAGTATTATGCTGTTCTATGGATAAGTCAGTGTTTATCCATGTGTTTAGGGACATTTATATTATTTATAGATTTTTGTATATTACAAATAAAGCTGTTGTAAATACTTGAATTCATTTCTTTATAGGGATATGTGTTTTATTTTCCTTGTGTTAATAACTCAAACTGTAATGTCTTAGTTACAATGTAGGTGAATGTTTAACATTTTAAGAAATGCCAAATTTGATCTAAATGGATGTTCTATTGTAGTCCCACCAAGGGTGTATGAGAGTCCCAGTTCCTTTACATCCCTGCCAGTGCTTCATGTGGCTACTCTTTTTTATTTTAGCTCTTTGAATGTATGAATAGTGGTATCTCACTGTGGTTTTCATTGCATTTCCCTAAAACTTGATGATATTGAGCATTTTTTAATGTTTTTATTTGCCACCTGTGTAACTTCTTCGGTAAAATTAAATTTTCTTTTAAAAATTCCTCACCACCCATTCCAGAATTTGCATGTATGTGTGTGTGTGTGCGTGCACGTGTGTGCGAACAGAGGGGGTCTCCCAGGCTAGTCTTTTAACTCCTGGCCTTAAGCATTTTTCCTACTCTCCAGCCCCAGCCGTGGCCAATTTGTTTTTTCTTTTTTTTTTTTTTTTTTTTTTTGAGACAAGAGTCTCGCTCTGTCACCCAGGCTGGAGTGCAGTGGTGTAATCTCGGCTCACTGCAAGCTCTGCCTCCCAGGTTCAAATGATTCTCCTGCCTCAGCCTCCCGAGTAGCTGGGACTACAGGTGCCCACCACCATGCCCAGCTAATTTTTACGTTTTTAGTAGAAACAGAGTTTCACCATATTGGCCAAGCTGGTCTCGAACTCCTGACTTTGTGATCCTCCTGCCTTGGCCTCCCAAAGTGCTGGGATTACAGGTGTGAGCCACCGCACCCAGCCACCGTGGTCAATTTCAAACTGCCATATTGATGTCACTGAACCTGGAGTTGGGAAGAATTTCTGGTAACACACCTTTGTATTCTGTTTCCAATACACTGATACAGTATCCACAGATAGCCAGAAGAATAAAGATGACAATAAAACAGTAAAATGATCAGGAAGTGGCAAGTTTTAAATATTTGTTTTTTAAACAGTTTTATTGAGATACAATGCACTTAAATTGTATGGGTTTTTATCCTTCACCTTAGAAGGGATTCAGTTGTATATTTTTAAAATATATATTTTGATGTTTTAATACATCTTACATTCCCAAAACCAAATGTTTCTTCCAGCCCTTTTCAATTTATCCTTTGCAACATATAAATTACCGATAGAAGGACATATTCTGCCTTTTGTAGGGGCTATTTACAAATATGTCCATAAATGGAAGACATCATTATAAAACCTGATGAACCCTTTCCCAGTCTTCTATCATTTTTTTTTTTTTTTTTTGAGACAGGGTCTCGTTCTGTCACCCAGGCTGGAGTGCAGTGGTGGATTTATCATTTTGTGGTCATTCTTTCTCTTTTTTTTTTTTCCAGCATAAACTATCAAGCAATTCATGGTTCTTGTTTCATCTGTCCCCATGTGGATTTATAATCAGATATTTCATTAAAGGCATAAAGTCTTCAGATTGCATTTCTAAAATTTAAAGACCCTTTCCTAACTATAAGATTAATATACAAAATAAAAATGTGTATGTGTACAAAATTATAGATGTTTTATATACAGTACTGAATTGTATCAACTGCTGCTTATTTAAGACAGATTGCTATCAGCATACAAAATATATTTGATGTTTAGTAGGTGTGTCTTTGAGTTTATTAACCTATACGTACTGCTTACTTCTTTAATATTTATGTAACATTGCTAAACTGCTTGTCCATTAGCTTCCCACATTGTGCCGCGCACGGTGGCTCACGCCTGTAATCCCAGCACTTTGGGAGGCCGAGGCGGGCGGATCACGGGATCAGGAGATCGAGACCACGGTGAAACCCCGTCTCTACTAAAAATACAAAAAATTAGCCAGGTGGGCGCGGTGGCGGGCGCCTGTAGTCCCAGCTACTGGGAAGGCTGAGGCAGGAGAATGGTGTGAACCCGAGAGGCGGAGCTTGCAGTGAGCCGAGATCCTGCCACTGCACTCCAGCCTGGGCAACAGAGCGAGACTCCGTCTCAAAAAAAAAAAAGAACTTCCCACATGGTTGATTTGGCTTATTAAATCTCAGATTCTGTTCAATGTGTTCACCGCTCACTCCGCCCCCCATTCCCCAGTATTTCCTGTATACTAGATATTGATGAAATGAGTGATTAAGATCTGTTCCAAATGGACAGGTTTATGTTGGTAACAAACCTGGAAACACAGTGTGTCTTTTGCTACCACAACTTGAGCAGCCTGGAAATAAACATTACAGGTATTGTGTGTGCTGGTTGTGAGACAGGTGTGCAGTGGTGACAGCACATCCTAGCAAGATACACATATATCTGTGGCATACACTGACAGATAGAGGAAACTGACACCCCCTAGCACAGCCTGGAGCCATTTGTGTATGCCACATCCACAACAGAAAAGATGTATGACAAACCTGAAACACACACACAGGCATGTGCAAAACACGCAAGGAACCTGTGAGACGGGATGGAGATACTGACACACCATAGCAGTCTCCACAGAGACTTGTGGGACAGACATGTGCTAGGAATACCCAAAAATCTGATGTGTGGGGCCAGGCACGGGGCTCACGCCTGTAGTCCCAGCACATTGGGAGGCCGAGGCGGACAGATCACAAGGTCAGGAGTTTGAGACCAGCCTGGCCAACATGGTGAAACCCCGTCTCTACTAAAAATAGAAAAACTAGCCAGGTGTGGTGGTGCGCACCTGTAATCCCAGCTACTCAGGAGGCTGAGGCAGGAGAATCACTTGAACCTGGGAGGCGGAGACTACAATGATCCGAGATTGCGCCATTGTACCCCAGCCTGGGCAACAGAGCAAAACTCCGTCTCAGAAAAAAAAAAAAAAAAAATCTGATGTGTGGGCCACAAACACAATTGCACTATCTCTGTGGGCCGATTGTGATGAGGCAGGCACAACCTGATGTGATAATACTACTCCCTACACACATCACTGCATACTAGATGATGTACTGATGAGGAAACTGGTTCATACCCCAGCACAACCTGGAAATACACATGTGTGAGCAGGTTTGACCTAGGCAGGAGAATAGGATGTTTATGGGCTTTATAGGAGGGATCTGCCAGATTCAGCCAGTTTCAGTAGTTGGTCAAGTACAGGTGGGAGAAGGAACGCTCTTGGGGATTAGTACTCATTGTCAGTCATTGATTTTACACAGGGCTGGGGAGGAGCAGTTGGGACTAAGGACACCTGCTAGAGGGGTTGGGAGGCGAAAGCCATGGGTACAGAGACACGCAATGGTCACACTGGACATTCTCAGTTCTTCATCTTCTCTCCCAATGTCTGCAGTAGTGACTGATAACTGAGTGACAGTTCAGTATAGTCTGGAGGAAGCATCCTATGGTGGTGTTTAGATGGAAGACCGAAAGGACCCTAGGAATGAATTATTGCATGTGGTTGTGAGAGTGATGTGTTTGGAGTGACACCAGGGACCCTGTTAGAGGTGTTCAGGCAGTGGCAATGCTGACCATGGGAAGCAAGTTTGTGGAGAAGGACTTGAGGCCCCAGGTGGCAGTGTCCCAGTGTGGTTACTCATGTTCTGGGCTTAGCAGACTTGGCAGAGAGGAATCTGTCCAGAGTCTCCTGCATTTCCAGTCAGAGGAATAAAGGGACCAAGGCAAGCCAACCCAGTTCAGTGTAGACCTCAGCTGCTTGTGTGAGAAACACACTCACCCATCCAAACCCAAAGAATGGACTAAAAGGCACGAAGAACAGCAAAAGTGAGACTTTCAATAACAGTCTTGCAAGATCAGGGGTCTGGTGTAGGCAGGCACATCTAGGGTAGTCACAACAGGTAATTTATCTCCTCGCTCGCAAGTCCCTTCTCCCAGTTACTCATTGGTCCAGTACTATGAGGTTACAGTCTTCCCAGATGTCATCTAAGTTTCATTATCCCCCTTATAAGGTTAAACCCTGGTCCCCTTCCCTGCTTAAGTTTTGATTTCCAATAATGAAACATTCTTCCCTTTTATGGCCTGACCCCTCCTCTACATTCTGTGTACCTATTGTGACCTTCTAGATGCATGAGCCATGCGGTTTGTTACATTTGCAGGCTGGCTGCCAGTACTTAGATTTATCATGCCTTGAAAATTGGCTATTTAAAATATTTTCCCACACTTGGCAGCTGTGGTCGTGTATGGATGTTGCTTGCCCTCTCTGAACTGCAGATACATTAAGAGCCAGGAATGATAATTCCTCTCTACTCTTTTTGGGGGGAAGGAGGAATAAATAATGAGGTAATCCTTAGGAAGTGGGTCAGTATTAGCTCCACATGAAAACAGTAGTCTTGGCCAGGCGCTGTGACTCACGCCTGTAATTCCAGCACTTTGGGAGGCCAAGGTGGGTGGATCACCTGAGGTTGGGACTTCAAGACCAGCCTGACCAACATGGTGAAACCCCATCTCTACTAAAACTACAAAAATTAGCTGGGCGTGGTGGTGCGCGCCTGTCATCTCAGCTACTCTGGAGGCTGAGGCAGGAGAATCGCTTAAACCCGGGAGGCGGAGGTTACAGTGAGCCGAAATTGCGCCATTGCACTCCAGCCTGGGTGACAGAGGGAGACTCCATCTCAAAAAAAAAAAAAAAAGAAAGAAAAGAAAGTAGTAGTCTTGATTGTCAGCATCCAGGGAAGTGTGCAAACCATTCTCGTCTCAGCCTCCTGAGCAGTTGGCACTACAGGCGCACACCACCATGCCTGGCTAATTTTTGTATTTTTAGTTGAGACAGGGTTTTGCCATGTTGGCCACGCTGGTCTCAAACTTCAGGCCTCAAGTGATCTACCCTCCTTGGCCTTCCAAAGTGCTGAGATTACAGATGTGAGCCACTGTGCACAGCCGGGATTCCTTTTTTTTTTTTTCTTTTGGAGATGGAGTTTCTTGTTGCCCAGGCTGGAGTGCAGTGGCACTATCTCGGCTCACTGCAACCTCCACCTCCCAGGTTCAAGCGATTCTCCTGCCTCAGCCTCCCGAGTAGCTGGATCACAGGCATGTGCCACCACACCCGACTAATTTTGTATTTTTAGTAGAGATGGGGTTTCTCCATGTTGTTCAGGCTGGTCTCAAAACTCCTGACCTCAGGTGATCCACCGGCCTTGGCCTCCCAAAGTGCTGGGATTACAGGCGTTAGCCACAGAGCCCAGCCTCTTTTTCCCTTCGTTTTATTCTAATCAACCACTGAGGTTCAAAGAGGGGCAGACACTGACCATCACACAGGAAGGGAGGGAAAAGAGAGCAGGCAGGGCCAAGGTCTCTAGTCACTAACCCAGCCCTGCCCCAGCCCACTCAGCCCCTGTCCCTGGTGTGTCCCACCATGCCGCCCAGCTGGAATTCTTGAGTAGAAAAAAAGGAAGGCTTTAGGTGTGCCTAATTGGATTCTGTGGGCCTGAGGAAGCTGAAGGCAGGCTAACTACAAGTAGGGCCTACTCTGTGATTGGTTAGGGACACATACTTGATTTCATCCATTTCTTCTTAAATTGGAAAGGGAGACAAACATTAGAGAAGCTGTTGTCAGTCACGTCCTTGACAGGGGTTGTTTGGGACTTTCTCAAGGTCACTTCCTTGGGAAGGAGTCCTTCAGAAATTCACACTGAGGTCTCTGGACTCTGCAGCCAGTACTTCCAAAAATTCCATCCAAGTAGAAGCTGTGGGGTCAGGGGGTTCTAAGAAGCCCCATTTCTCTTTCTCTTGTACCTTAAGACCTGCCTGGATCAGGTAAATGATAAGGCATCAACTCACTAGGTGCTGGGGATAGTGCTCGGCCCTGCTTACCACCTGCCTACCACACCTTTTGCCAGGATCCCAGAGAGTACTGTGAGCACCCCTATTCCACAAACATAAAACTGAGGTACCAAGAGGCTACAAAACCAGCAGAGTCGTGATGTTGGGCAGTGGCAGAGGAGGGATTAAACCCAGGCAGCAGAGGGAGCAGAGGGCCTGGGGCAGCCAGGCACCAGAACTGCTGCAAGCACCAAGACCCAGGGTGGTAACCTGCAGGGGGAGGCCAGAGCATGAAGGCAGAGGGAGGTTTTGGGTGCAGCCTCCAAGTAGGGAATGGACAGTTTCAGTGTTGAGGCAGAGTGGCAAAGACAAGAGACCCACAGCCCCCAGGAAACCCCTCAGCTATAAATACCACAGTCCCTCAGCACCTTTCACTCCCCTTCCCAAGGGTACTATCATCACCCTCTCCTCACCTTGGAAAGAAATCAGGGCTCCAACTAGAGCTGCCTTGCTGGAAGCTCGCACTGTCCTGTCCCGATGTATCATCCAGCAGCCCCAAGGCAGCTCCCCTCATTATCCTCTGTCATAAAGATATGATAAGTTTGTTTTTCCTCTAGGTAAAGCCAGTAAGGTAATAGAGCATCACCTGTTAGGATGAACTATGTGTGACAAATGGTGCTGTCAAATTCGTATTTGAGGACTTATTGTTGTTTATCTTGAAAACATGTATGTAATGGGCTACATCTGCCAGGCCATATGAAGGAGTGAGGCTTTTTTCTTACCTTGCAATTTCTTAGTGGATTGTCTGTGATGTACATCACATTCTGGTTTAATGCTTAATAAAAGTGTTTTCTGTCTCTACCTTCGTGGAGAGGATTTCTGGGTTGGAAGAAGGTTTTGTATTTATTTCACTGTTGCCATCACACACCTGTCTGCTGGGACAAAATCTCAATCATCGATTTCATCAACATCTAGTGTACAAGTTAAACAATGTCAGAGATTCAATAAGCCAAATCTAGAATACAGCAAATGCTAATAAAAAAATGACTCAGCAACTTCAAGAAATAAGAAAACAAAGGTAAATGGAACCTGTAGGTTAAAGACTTATGAGACACAACTACTGAAAGCTATTAAATATACATTTGGATCCTGAATACAAATGATCTTCCTTAAGAAACACATTGTTTTAGACAACTGAGAAAACAAGCGATAAAATATTTACATTTTAAAATACATTTGTGTGATTTTTGGGGGGGTTATGAAAGAGCCTTTACATTTTAAAATTGCATTCTGAAGAGGCCATGCATTAAATGATACGATGTCTGGGATTATAAGTAAAATAACCCACTAGTACACATGAGGACCGATGAAACATAAATGACTATGAAATGATAAATGGTGAAGGAAAAAAAAATAATGAAGGAAGACTGGAGAAAGGTTCATCTGGCTTCATAACAGTCTTTTCCATCTTTTTTTGTAATTGAACACAGCTGTAACAGGAGACAAAATATGTCATTGTACCAGTAATTTTACACAATGAAAATTAATTTTATATGTTGAGAATGAACTAAAAAGACAGAAGGAAACTTGGTTCCAGGGTGTAAGCATGTATGAAAATATCAAAATATGCATTTTAAATATAAGCACTTTAAGTTCCGTTAAACCTCAAACTACTTTAAAAAACTACTCAAAATATCCATAACAAATGGATGAATGAATAAACGAATACTGGTATATCCACAGAACATCATACTTCTCAGCAATACAAAAAAAAGAAACTACTCATAGAGCTATAATGATGAATCTCAAAATAAATACATGAATATGCCCAGGGATTAAAAAAGAGTAAATACATTATGGTTTCAATCATATAAAATTCTAGCAAATGAAAACTAGTGTATTATAATGGAAAGTAAATCAATAGTTGCCTATAGGCAGATAATTATTAAAGGACAATGAGGTAACTTGTGGAATGACAGGTTCGTTGTCATGATTGTGAAGAAACAACTTCTTCCTAATCATTTCACTACATTTTATTTTCTACATTCTTGAGGTTATTCGTGGCCACTGTATGAGTATGGTAGAAATAGAATATATTAGGATGCTGTCAGCAACTCTTCCCAATTCTACATTCAGTAACATGTTGGCAGTTTCAAAATTGGCATGGTGGGAGCAATTACAGGTTAATATGAATATCAAAGCTGATCAAATTATATAGTTTAAATATGTACCATTTATTCTTATTAAAGTTATTATCAGGTTAGTACAAAAGTAATTGCCATTTTTGCATGTTGGACTTTGCCATTTTATATTGGAAAACATTCTTAAATAAATGCGGTTATACATCATTTTAATAGGCATTTCTCACTTTATGTTTTTTTGCTGACTTACTATTTGCTGTTTATGTTTATTTTAGACTATGGAAATGTTAGACAAAACTCAAATTTCAGCGATTTTTTTGAGACAGAGTCTTGCTCTGTTGCCTAGGCTGGAGGGCAGTGACATGATCTTGGCTCACTGCAACCTCCACCTCCTGGGGTTCAAACAATTCTTATGCCTCAGGCTCCCCAGTAGCTGGGATTACAGGTGCGTGCCACTATGCCCAGCTAATTTTTGTATTTTTAGTAGAGACAGGGTTTCACCACGTTGGCCAGGCTGGTCTCGAACTCCTGACCTCGTGATCCACCCACCTCGGCCTCCCAAAGTGCTGGGATTACAGGTGTGAGCCACCGCGACCAGCCTCTTTTTTTTTTGAGACAGTCTTGTTCTGTCTGTCGTCCAGGCTGGAGTGCAGTGGCGTGATCTTGGCTCACTGTGACTTCTGCCTCCCGGGTTCAAGTGATTCTCCTGCCTCAGCCTCCCAAGTAGCTGCAGGCACATGCCACCACGCCCGGCTAATTTTTGTATTTTTAGTAGAGGTTTCAATATGTTGGCCAGGCTGGTCTCTAACTCCTGACCTTGTGATCCACCTACCTCAGCCTCCCAAAGTGCTGGGATTACAGGCATGAGCCACCGCACCCGGCTGAGATTTTACTTGAGTTCACAATGGGTCCTAAAGCAGCAGAGACAACTCGCAATATAAACACATTTGGCCCAGGAACTGCTAACGAATGTACAGTGTAGTGGTGGTTCAAGAAGTTTTGCAAAGGAGACAAAACCTTGAAGAGAAGGAGTGTAGTGGCCAGCCACTGGAAGTTGACAATGACCAATTGAGAGCAATTTTAGAAGCTGATCCTCTTACAACTACATGAGAAGTTGCCTAAGAACTCAATGTCAACCGTTCCACGGTTGTTCAGCATTTGAAGGAAATTGGAACGGTGAAAAAGCTTGGCTGGGCGCGGTGGCTCACGCCTGTAAATCCCAGCACTTTGGGAGGCCAAGGTGGGTGGATCACATGAAGTCAGGAGTTCGAGACCAGCCTGGCCAACATGGTGAAACCCCATGTCTACTAAAAATGCAAATATCAGACGGGTGTGATGGCGGGTGCCTGTAATCCCAGCTACTTGGGAGGCTGAGGCAGAAGAATCGCTTGAACCTGGGAGGCAGAGGTTGCAATGAGCTGAGATAGTGCCATTGCCCTCCAGCCTGGGCAACAGAGCAAGACTCTGACTCAAAAAAAAATAAAAATAAAAATAAATCATGGTTCAAAACCACAGTTACTTTTGCACCAACCTAACAAAATATGGTTCAAAATAAAAGTCTGAATTTCCTATTGTTTTTGGAAAATCAGGTTTGACAACCCTATGCTGATTCCACCATCTCTCTCCTCATATCCTGGGAGAGGATTTTGCCTCAGTGATCACAAATACAAGTGAACAGTGAAGGCCATTTCCACCTGACTCAACAGAAATGTTGGCTGGATCACAAAGGCTATATCAATGGCCTAGACCTCCCTTCTCTATCCTTGTTTTCCTGCCTGCATAGCAATGACCTTGAGGTGAACATCCCAGAGGCTACAGGATTCCATACAATTTCTGACAATGACCTCAGCTACACAAGATACACAATTCTGTAGGTCCTGAGGATTTCTGTACCTGCTCATCCTTAAGAGCCACAATAACGAACATCATGGAAACCTCTGTAAAAGGGGCAAATTCTATTTATTGCAGTGTTATTGCAGTTTTCCACTCTCTATCAATCCAGTACTTCTATAACAATTGTAATTCCTACTATAATCTTACCACCTGTGGTGCTACCCTATGGAATTCAGGATATCAAGGCATACAGGACCTGGGGAACAGATTTCCCCCACTGGCACTGAACATGATGCAATACTCCTTGTGAACAAGAGAACAATTTCATGTTGCTTTCAGAAGCACCAAAGGATGTCAAGTAACTGCTGCCTCCTCAGGCTAACCTCTATGGCATCCAGGATATAAATTAGGACAATACCCTGTAGTTTTTTCTCAGAGGCCTTGAATAGCAATGAAAACTAGGCTCAAACTAGAGAGAGAGCTATATTCTGCCGTCCTACTGTCCCTGTCCCTGTCCCTGTTGAGCTACACAATGTTTGGGATCTCCAAAAAAAGTTATTCACCCCTTCATGTTAGCAGAACCCAACTGTTTTCAAACCAACTCATACATATAGAACCCCCAAGATTAATAAGGCCTTTATTATTGTACAAACCAAGGCAATAAGAGGCAGATGGTTCCCACAGTTGGTGATTTGAAGGCTGGCAAACTCTATCAAGAGTCATGTGAGACCAACAATATCCTGAAATATGTAGTCCCTCTTTTCACGTCACCAGCAGAGTCCTCTGGGCGAAACTGGGTCAGGTCCATGGCCTAACTCATCAGAAAGGAAAAAAAAAAGGAATAAATGCTTAGGCTATTTACAAATTCCTCCCATGAACAGGAGAACACCAAGTTTCACTTACCTGAATACACTGGAATGGGTGAGTGGTGCACACTGGTGGTCACCTGCCAGGCAGTAGAGGTAAAATGGCTTCCACTATAGTATCAGCAGAGACATAAATCTGACATGGGCCCTGGGCAGGGCAAAAGGTGCAATACAGTTCGCACATACCTGGAATTTATGCAGATGTTCAGATATAGGATGTTGAATTCAGGCTGATGCCACCCTCATAAGGGATCTCCTTCAGAGCTGTTATATCAACTGGACATCCCTACATATCAAAAGTGTCTTTCCCTTGTGAACTGTGTGGCACTCAATGAGATACGGCCTTCAGCTGAAGCTTTCTGACATTCACTGTGTACTCAAGGACTTTCTCCAGGGTGCTAATAGATTTTCCACATTTGCCACTCATAAGGCTTTTATCGACTATGAATTCTCTGATGTTTAATAAGGCTGGAGTTATGGCTAAAGGATTTCCCACATTCACTGCACTTATAAGGCTTCTCCCCCGTGTGAACCCTCCTGTGCTTAATGAGGCCGGAATTTTGAGTAAAGGATTTTCCACATTCACTGCACTCATAGGGTCTTGATCCGGTGTGAACTCTCTGGTGTTTTCGGAGACTGGAGCTGTAGGGAAAGAACTTCCCACATTCACTGCACTCATAAGGCCTCTCCCCAGTGTGAACTCCCCGATGTTGAAGGAGTGCAGACCTTTGGCTAAAGGATTTCCCACATTCGCTGCACTTATAAGGCCTTTCTCCAGTGTGAACCCTATGGTGTTCAATGAGGCTAGAGTTTTGGCTAAATGACTTCCCACATTCGCTGCACTCATAAGGCCTGGATCCACTGTGAACTTTCTGGTGCTTTATGAGACTAGAATGATATGTAAAAAACTTCCCACATTCACTGCACTCATAAGGCCTCTCCCCAGTGTGAACTCCCCGATGTTGAAGGAGTGCAGACCTTTGGCTAAAGGATTTCCCACATTCACTGCACTCATATGGCCTTTCCCCAGTGTGAACTCTCCGATGTTTAATGAGGTTAGACTTGTTGCTAAATAATTTTCCACATTCATCACATTCATGAGGTCGTACTGCAGTGTGAACTCTCCGATGCTGAATGAGACTAGAGCTTTGCCTAAAGGACTTCCCACACTCTCGACATTCATAAGGCTTTTCTCCAGTGTGAACTCTCCAATGGTCATTGAGGCTGTAGCTTTTGCTAAAGGATTTCCCACATTCACTGCATATGTAACATCTTTCTGTAGTGAGGGTTCTCTGCTGCTGAACAAGTATGTGTTTACGGCTGAATGCTTTTGTGTGTTCTCCACAGTTGTAATGAGTTTTTCCTCTGTGACTGACAGCCCCACCATCGCTTCTGCTATTTGATTGCTCCCCAGTGTGAGCAGCCTGTTGATGGAGAAATCCCAACTTGGCCAGGAAGTCCTTCCCAACTTCTCTGCAGGTGGAAGGCTCCCCTGACACATGGAATGTGCAGGTCTTCACAAACATGGCTCTGCCCACATTGCTTCTGAAATGTTTTTCTCCAAGGTGCTGCTTCTGGTGATGAACATCTGCAATGAAATACAATTATTTCCCACATGCCCCACCCCTATATAATTTCTGCCTATGATGTGTCCCCTAGGGCCCAGCCAAGAGCAAACTATCTCTCAAGACCAGGCTACACGTCTCACAGGGGTGGTCCTTCTAGGGAGAAAGATCTGCCTTAGAAGTCCTGAGTTGGGTCACTCCTTCTAAAGAAATGCTCTGGTCAGAAGGTGCCTCCTCATCCACCACTCTATGCCAAAAACCTAAAAGCAAGAAATGCTAGTGAAGTGCACATTAACTATGGTGGGAGGAGACAGCCCCTATACAAGTGTGTGTATGACAAACCCAGGAACAAGTCCATGGGATTGTTTGCATGACAGTAGAGTTGGGTTCAGGTTGCAGATGAGGCCATTTAGCAATTCTAGGATATACAGATTACAAGAATGGGCCGGGTGCAGTGGCTCACGCCTGTAATCCCAGCACTTTGGGAGGCCAAGGTGGGTGGATCACAAAGTCAGGAGTTTGAGACCAGCCTGGCCAATATGGTGAAACCCCGTCTCTACTAAAAATACAAAAATTAGCTGGACATGGTGGTGGGTGCCTGTAGTCCCAGGACTCGGGAGGCTGAGGCAGGAGAATCACTTGAACCCGGGAGGCGGAGGTTGCAGCGAGCCAAGATTGCACCACTGCATTCCAGCCTGGGTGACGGAGACTCCATCTCCAAAAAAAAAAAAAAAAAAAAAAAGATTATAGGAATGTGGGAGAGCTCAAGAGGTAAAGGCCACAACCATGAGGTATCACAAAGAGAGAGGCAGGGTCTAATACTAAATCCTCTGCAAACAACTTTAGCAGAAGCTTATCTGCTGGTGACACATGAGTGCTATGTAGAATAGTATATGCAAGCCCATGGAAATACGACTGCAATGCAGCAGCTGGCCTTCAAGGACTGTTTAAGAGTATGTGCAAGGACAGGCACAGTGGCTCACACCTGTAATCCCAGCACTTTGGGAGGCCAAGGCGGGTGGATTACGAGGTCAGGAGTTTAAGACCAGCCTGGGCAAGATGGTAAAACTCCATCTCTAAAAAAATACAAAAATTAGCCAGGTGCAGTGGCATGCGCCTGTTATCGCAGCTACTCAGGAGGCTGAGGCAGGAGAATTGCTTGAACCTGGGAGGCAGAGGTTGCAGTAAGCTGAGATCACGCCACTGCACTCCAGCCTGGGTGACAGAGTGAGACTCCGTGTCAAAAAAACAGTATGTGCATACCTCATGACACACTATGTAGAGGCTAACATTAGAAAGAACTGCAGGTGTAGCAGTGAGAAAAACAGCTAAGATACGGAGTCCAGAGATGTGAGGATTAGCCCCAGGCTGGATGTTAAGAGCAGAAGTGACAAGTAGTAGAGCTGACATGTCAGCAAAATGTCAAGAATGGTGAAGGGAAACCGGAAGTGAGCTGTGACCACTGGCATTGGCACCAAAATGCTCACCAAACAGAATAGGTTGCTGCTCTGATACAGCATCTGGATAATGTAAGTACTAAGGGAAGAAAGAACAGAAGAGCAGCCTGCACTGTCCCACAAAAACTCACACAGCCCACAGGAAAAAAACACACACACACAAATACTACAAAGAAAATTTCAGAGAAATACTTTGTAAGAAGAGTCCATGGTCTACATAAGTAGTGACCATGTCAGTGACAATAACTCCTGGCATAGGCAGGCATAATGAAATGCCAGCTATGGGATAGAAGTAGTAGCTGGGGCACACAGGATCCTCAAATCTGGAAAAAGTCACCCAGACATGGAGGGGACAATCAAGGTGGGATGCACTAGGGTGACTGCAAGACTGCAGACTCTGAATCCTTCCCTGTGAGGCTGTGAGGAAACAGGTACTGGGGCTCCTCAAGGAGAGAAGACAGTATGCACACCTTAGTCTTACCAATGACAGAACTATGCAGGGAACTGAGAAAAAAGCAGAGCCCATAGTCTTGTCATGAGAAGGACAGACTTGCCTATAGGGAAAAGAGGAAGGGCACAGACTAGCTCAGGGCACAGGAAAGGGTAAAAGAACCTTACCTAGAGAGGTTAAAAGAGCCAAGTTCTCCAGCATCACATCACGGTACAGGCATCTTTGAGCCTCATCAAGGAGACCCCATTCCTCCCAGGAGAAGTGTACGGCCACATCTTCAAAGGTCACAGTGCCCTGCCACAATGGGAACAGATATGAAACCAACAAAAGCCCCTATCCCAAGGACCCACAATGCATACCCCCACATCTTTACCCCATGTCCATTCTCTTCCCAAGCTCCCCAACTGAGAGGAGAAACCAGCACATGGATAAATAGGCATCTAAGCTGGGGGCCTGGCATGGAAGGATCCACACTATCCCATCATGAAATCCCCCTGAAATGTCCAAGGTCATCTAAGTCTCAATACCAGGGCCCTGCAGCTGTCACTTACTCCCTTTCCAGATGCACGTCATTCTTCAGTATACGCATCCCTCCTATCTCCAGACACCACAGCCCCAAGCCCAGGGCTGCCACCTCACTGCCCACACCATAGGCATCTCCCTGCTCTTACCTCCCATGTCACTGTTTTAATCTCTTCCTCTTTACCCCATTAGCGAAGGCAGGATTGCCACACTAGGGTTATGGATATGGACAAACACACAATACCTGACACTAGAAGACGATACAGCAGCTGGGTATGGTGGCTCATGCGTGTAATCCCAGCACTTTGGGAGGCCAAGACGGGCAGATCACGAGGTCAGGAGTTCAAGACCAGGCTGACCAACATGGTGAAACCCCATCTCTACTAAAAATAGAAAAATTAGCTGGGCGTGGTGAAGCACACCTGTAATCCCAGCTACTCAGGAGGCTGAGGCAGGAGAATTGCTTGAACCCAGGAGGCGGAGGTTGCAGTGAGCCGAGATTGCGAAACTGCACTCCAGTCTGGGCGACAGAGCGAGACTCCGTCTCAAAAAAAAAAAAAAAAAGAAAGATGATATAGCAGTTTATTAATCATATGTACATAGAACCTGGGAGATGAGGACAACATGTACCACATAGGGTCACATGGGGGTCTAGTCCAGAAAAAAAGTGAATAACCAAAAGCTGTGGGATGCAAGCATTTTGAGAACAAAAGGATCAACTGCCCCCTGGTTCCCACAATGGGCTTGTTTGGAAAACTCCATGGCCTGGTAGGGAGCTGAAATCTGCTACAAAGTGATAGGCAGAAATTGTGCCTGGTCTCCTTGATTAAAAGGGTTGTCTGTTCGGGAGAAAAGTAGGGAGGGAAACTTGTACTCAGGCCATTTGATGCCACCCTGATTTCACCAGATGTCATACCGGGCCTTAATTTTAGACTTTACACGATAACTTAGCACACAGCATCCAGAGTATGCTCGACAAATTCAAACGGATCTAATACTACCCTAGATCTCCCAGGGCATCCACTAGTGGTAGCAGCCCCAAATCCTATGAGGGCTCCCTGGCTGGCTCCATTCTTTGCCTCAGACTTAGGCCACACAGAACCACATGTGCATCTCAGATACCCATGGCCCTATTCCACTTCCGTGCTGCACTTGCTGTCCCCTCAGCAGTAACAACCTTCCTCTGTCCACTTAACACTCAAAGACTAGCTCCACTGATCACCTGCCCCAGGCCAAGTGACTGTCACAGATGACCACATTGGCACCTGGCCTTATCCTCCAGGTTGAGTAAACACCCCAGACCCCATCAAAGTCATCAAAAAATCCTGGTGATTCCACAGAGTGCTGAATAAGCACGAAGGAAAAAAAGGACAGCCATTTACCTTAAATACACCTATGCCTCTGCATCCACCTTACATCCACTCTTTCCTTGAAAGCGTATGCCACCTGCCCAACTATCCTCTCCAAACACCCTACCTCCATAACCACTAACCTCCCTTACCTCTGTTTAGAAAGCCCAAGAACATCACCCATTTATCCAACCAAAAGGCTTGGTCCTTAGCCCCTACTCTGCCCTTCCTGGCCAAATAACCTGTACCACCATGCCTAAAGATTAACCCTTGTAGGCCGGATGCGGTGGCTCACACCTATAATCCCAGAACTCTGGGTGGCTGAGGCGGGTGGATCACCTGAGGTCGAGAGTTCAAGACTAGCCTGACCAACATGGAGAAACCCTGTCTCTACTAAATAAATACAAAATTAGCCGGGCGTGGTTGGCGCATGCCTGTAATCCCAGCTACTTGGGAGGCTGAGGCAGGAGAATTGCTTGAACCTGGGAGGCGGAGGTTGTGGTGAGCCAAGCTCGTGCCATTGCACTCCAGCCTGGGCAACAAGAGCAACACTCCATCTCCAAAAAAAAAAAAAAAAAGATCAACCCTTCTAAATGTAATCCACAGCTCACTCACCTTAGTCCACACAATGACTACCACATTTTGGATGTCTCCATTCTGAAGTACTCCCCAGAATTTCCAGACCTGGGTGTTCAGCCACCTATTTAATGCCCACTTAATGTCTCTGAAACATCTCAAACTCTTACATGACCAAATAAAGCTCCTGTTGTCTCCAGTGAATATTACTGTTAATACCAACTTCTCCATCTCAGTTGAAGAACCATGGGGTCATTGCTGAATCCTGTTTCACTCCCTCGCTGTCTACATCAGAAAATTTAGTTGCTCCCTTTAAAAATTTGCATCCAGAATGCAACACATCTCCTAATCAATGACTCTGGTTCATTACCCTGGAGTGGCTGTAGCTTCCACTCTGATCTTCTTTCCTCTTCCCTCAACCCCACAGTCTGCTCTCCACGCTAACAGGATGGACCCTGTTAGGACTTTGGTAAGATCACCTCCCTCTTCTAACCCAAATCTCTCATTACCTCCAGAATAGGTACCCAACTTCTCAGGCAGCCACTGCAGTCCTGACTCCTTCCCCCTGCTCTTTGTTCCTAGCTAAAAGGAAACAGATCTATGGTTTCCTCAAAAATCTCAGCTTAGTTTTACTAAGCACTTGAGCCTCCTGATACCAGTGCCAGAGATAACCTTTCACAAGTTTCCACTGGCTGACAAAAATGGGAACACCTCAGTATAACCCCTGGCATGGACTTAGAGCCCTGGGCTTGGAATTTCTCCAGGGCACCAGACCCAGGATTGGGGTAACAGCACTTAAGAATACTAGGAAACCACAATCCCAAGAACATGGGGGTAGGGGCCACTGAGGGACCGAACACTCTTCACTTCCCTATATGAGTTCCATAGGCCCTTCTACAACTAGGAGAACCAGGGAAAGAGGAATGCATCCCTGGTGAGGCTAGATGGGCTCAAGCCTCCCTGTAGCCCTGCCTGGCCCTGAACTCAGGCTGGCTGTTTTACTTTCGGGTCTCAGTGCTGTCACCTCTTGCCAACTGCAGGGCAATGAAAAAAAGATGCAGCCTCCAACTGTCTCAATGTCCTCATCGCCCCATCGCTGCTCTTCCTGTGAACAGTCTTTGGAAAAGTTTTTAAACCCTAACATAGGGCGGGTGCGGTGGCTCACGCCTGTAATCCCAGCACTTTGGGAGGCCGAGGCAGGAGGATCACTTGAGGTCAGGAGTTCCAGACCAGTCTGGCCAAAATGGTGAAATCCCATCTCTACTAAAAATACAAAAAATTAGCCGGACGTTGTAATCCGAGCTGCAGGCTTGTAATCCCAGCTGCTGGGGAGGCTGAGGCAGAAGAATCGCTTGAACCCGGGAGTCTGAGGTTGCAGTGACCCGAGATCGCGTCATTGCACTCCAGCCTGGGTGATAAGAGCGAAACTCCGTCTCAAAGAAAAAAAACTAACATAAATGGCGTCCCTCCTTTGTTCAGAACTCTCCGTGGCTTCTAGCGTCCTCACAATGACGGTACAACCCTAGGAGTAACTCCGCCTCATATTCTTCGTTCCCTACAGAAAACAGCTTTCCGAATTCTCCTGGCTCAGTCTCGCCTCAACCTTTGCACGCGCCGGTTCCTCCGCCTGTCATGCTCTCCCACACCTCGTCACACGTAGTGTCAGAAACAGGGCCCCACCCACGAGCGCCTCTGTGTCCCCGACCCTGGGCTGCGGGGACGCGAGCAGGCGCCCCTCACTGATGGATTTAGAACGTGGGTGGGGTAAGGTGTGTGAGGCCGGGAAGATGCAGCACTCACCTGAGCTGGCGTCCTCAGAGTGGCCGCTGCCATCAGACTTTGTGGGTAGAGCTGGGCCGGGAGCGGCGGGCGACCATGGTAGGGACCCGGGGACAGCGGTCCCTCCTGACGTGGGTCCCCCAGGGCGGCGTCGCCAAAGCTTAGACGCTTTCGTGCAGCAGGGACAACGACTCCCCTCACGCCTTCGTGGCCCCAACCCGGCGCTCTGCTATCTCTGATCCGGTGAACACACCTCAGAGAAGCCAAAATGGCCGCCACGAAGAGGACCCCCCCCCCCGCCCCCGCCAAAAGTCCCGTCCTTTCTTTTTGTGACTCTCAAGGAAAGTCGGTCTTCTGAGCTCTTACTGGCTAAGTAGCGTGGTGTTCAACGCAGAGCATTCTAGGTAATGTAGTTTTCATAGATCCCGAGGTCGGTGCCGGGGACCCATTGCACCAACCTCTTGGAGTAAAAGCGAAGCTCCGGGGCGCTGGGCGATGAGAAATGGCTTATCCAAGTCCTAGGGCAGTGGAGGGGCTTCGCCCTTTCTTACATGGGTCGTAATCAGACAGCATATTAGAGGTGCCATCTGCAACTGATCACCCAAGTGTTTGGGGAATATTATTTCAAACTTCATAAAGTTCAGCAGACTCCCAGAGGCTAAAATTATTATCAGACGCTGCCTAAGGCTGCCAATCCAAATATGTACATCATTCCATAGAGCCATTCAGACACGAAATATATCCACTAATAGGGAAGCTAATAAACATTACCATATAAGTTTATTCCTTTTTTTTTTTTTTTTTAAGACAAAGTTTCCCTCTGTTCCCCAGGCTGGAGTGCAGCGGCGCCATCTGGGATCACTGCAACCTCCGCCTCCCGGGTTCAAGCGATTCTCGTGCCTCAGCCTTCCAAGTAGCTGGGACTGTAGGCGCGCGCCACCACGCCAGACTAATTTTTTGTATTTTCGGTAGAGACAGGGTTTCCACTATGGTGGTCCCAAACTCCTGGCCCCAGGTGATCTGCCCTCCTCGGCCTCTCAAAGTGCTGGGATTACAGGCGTAAGCCACCGCACCCAGCCTCTATCATATTACATTTCAAATGTATGCACTCGGAAGCATTGAAGTCAGTCTGTGCACTTTTGGTCAGGGACAGGTGAAAAACTACTTCAGATAGTGGCATAATAGTGCTTCTAGAAGATAGAAGAGAAACGTTAGATCACCTTGAAGCAGTAGTACAAAGGTAGAATTCTGTCTGATTCCAACAGAAAACATCTTTTGCCTGCATAGTCAATTATTGTGTCCAATTACTGTGTCCAGTCAATAACTGCGTCCAATTCACTGAGCAACGCTTTTATCCGTTTCATAATTCTTACTTGATATCTGAGATATATTCAATTCCTTTTAGAAGTCTAACATCAATCTCAAAAAACAATGAAAGAAATGCTACTTTGATAAGAGACAAAGGGGAGAGGTGGGACTTCTTAATCAGAAAGCCGGTGAAATGCACTTGAAGGAAGTGAGAAATGAGCCATGTGGGTATTCTTAGAATAAATTCCAGGTAGAAGAAGCAGGTTACTAGAGTGCCTGGATGGATGGAGACTTCACAGGGCACTTCAGCATTGGAGGGCCTAGGGCTCCAGCCCAGCAGGCCTTCATCTGCTTTGCTGGCTGCAGAGACACTCAAAGTATATAGGTGAGAAATCTCTTCTTTTTTTTTTTTCTTTTTTTTTGAGATGGAGTTTCACTCTTATTGCCCAGGCTGGAGTGCAATGACGCAGTCTTGTTTCACTGCAACCTCTCCACCTCCTGGGTTCAAGCGATTCTCTTGCCTCAGCCATTCTCCTGCCTCAGGCTCCTGAGTAGCTGGGACTACAGGTGCCCGCCACCACGCCCGGCTAATTTTTTGTATTTTTTTAGTAGAGACGGGGTTTCACCGTGTTAGCCATGATAGTCTCCATCTCCTGACCTCGTGATCCGCCCGCCTCGGCCTCCCAAAGTGTTGAGATTATAGGCGTGAGCCACCGCGCCCGGCCACATGCACACATTTCTATACAAATTTATTTCTACATCTATATTTACATCTACAAAAACTTGAAAAATTCAGATATTTGAAATGACTCATGGGACTGAAAGCACTCTCTCATAAGGCTTTTATTTAAATATAAAGCATACAGTACAGCTAGAGAAAGACAGAACAGGCCAGCATCAGGGCTCAGAAAGATCTGGACACATGACCCTCAGGATTCTTGTTCACAAATGGACATGCTTCATCTCTGGACTGTGCCACTAATATCTATGGGATGGAGCTTGATTTCAGAAGAATTAATAACAGAAATTCCCAGCTGGGACTTTTATGTCCCTCTGGCTGCATGACCCAAGCCAACCTAGCCATTTATGCTAGGTAAAAGCCAGCTGTAAAGACACGAAAAATTTTCAGAGTTTAAGCAGCACATTGTAACTCCCACTGCCTTTCTTTGCTAAAAGTCAAACTAGATATCCAGATGTCCCCAGAGATAAGCATAAAATTGTCCTATTCCAGCTATAAAGTGTTATCTATTCTCCACAGTCATCCCTTTGTTGGCTGGGTATTTTTAATTACAAATCACTTCTTCTTAATATTACCCTACATCATTTTCACTATTTATAGAACAGAACAAGCAAAAAGGGCAAGCTGTCAAAATACTTTGTGTGCATTATTTGAGAAGTAGGTATTGCTTCAAAATATTTCAGAAAATGAAATAGCCCAGCACAAAGGTTCATAATCATGCACAAGATTGGCTACTATTTTACCTCCTTCCATCATCAACTTTAAGAACAGTATCAATAGATTCATTCAATTCAAAGTTAATTCTAGTTTCTCTCCTAGCCAATATTTTCCACAGATAGAACATCTTGTGGTTGTTTTAATTCAATTTCTCACTTCATTTTATAATCTATATCAGTATTATCATAAGCTTTGTTTGAAATGTGTTAGTCAATTTGTGATGCCATAAAGGAATACTTGAGATTGGGTAATTTATTTAAAAAAAAAAGAGGGAGATGTATTTGGCTCACAGTTCTGCAGACAGTACATGAAGGAAAGTGCCAGTATCTGCTTTTGGTGAGGGCCTCAGGAAGCTTACAATTTTGGCAAAAAGTGAAGGAGAGCCAGTGTGTCACATGGTGAGGGAGGGAGCAAGAGAGGTAGGCAGGAGGTGCCAGGCTTT
This sequence comes from Pongo abelii, assembly GCF_028885655.2. Lineage (NCBI taxonomy): Eukaryota > Metazoa > Chordata > Mammalia > Primates > Hominidae > Pongo > Pongo abelii. The sequence goes on from NC_072005.2 coordinate 64,483,391, forward strand.
TCTAAACAACCAGATCTTGCATGAACTCAGGGAGAACTCACTCACTACCATGAGGACAGCACCAACCCATTCATGAGGGATCCACCCCCATGACCCAAAGACCTCTGACTAGGCCCACCTCCAACGTTGAAGGTCACATTTCAACATGAGATTTGCAAGGAACATACATCCAAACCATATCAGAACACATCAAATTAATTTTATCAAATATACCAGTATTACACCAAATAGCAGATAACATTATGAGTCTGATCATGATCATTACAAAATAAGTCCAAATTACAGTATATTCTCCACCTTTCCTCCAAATTGGTGTTCTTTCCCGTATACCAAATATATATATTTTTTAGACATAGGTTCTCACTGTCACCCAGGCTGGAGTGTAGTGGCACCATCATGGTTCACTGCAGCCTCGAGCTCCTGGGATCAAGTGATCCTCCCACCTCAGCCTCCCAAGCAGCAGCTCATATACCACATATTGTCCTACAAAAGGGTTTAAATCCAGGGCCAAGTATCATCCAGAGAATTTATTTTTATTTATTTATTTGACTCTCATTTTGTCACCCAGGCTGGAGTACAGTGGCACGATCTCTACTCACTGCAACCTCTGCCTCCCGCGTTCAAGTGATTCTCTTGCCTCCACCTGGAGGAGCTGGGATTACAGGCACCCACCATGCCTGGCTAATATTTTTATTTTTTTTAGTAGAGCCGGGGTTTCACCATGATGTCCAGGCTGGTCTCGAACTCCTGACTTCAAGTGATCCACCGGCCTCGGCCTCCCAAAGTGCTGGGATTACAGGTGTTAGCCACCATGTTCAGCCCATCCAGAGAATTTAAATGTTCTTCTGAGGGCAGAATAAATGCATATTGGGGACTATCCCTAACGAATGAAAATTGGCTTTGGCTTCCTAATGGAAAAGAAGGCATGAGCCAAATCTAGTACAGAATACTGATCTCTCTGAGCTTGCAGCACAGCTTTAGTTGTTGATGCCATATCAGATATAGCTGATCAAATGGGGGGACACCAATTTATCAAGCCTTCCATAATCTATAGTTAACTTACCAGATCCATCAGCTTTTCTTCCAGGCCATCCTAGACCAAGACTGGAGTGCAGTGGTGCAAACATGGCTCACTGCATCCTCAAACTCCTGGCCTTGAGTGATCCTCCCCTCAGCCTCCTGAATAGTTAAGACTACAAGCATGTTCCACCACACTCAGCTAATATGTTTTCAAATTTTCTGTAGAGAGGAAGTCTCACTATGTTGCCCAAGCTGGTCTCAAACTGCTGGGCTCAAGTAATCCTCCTGCCCTGGCCTCTCAAAATGTTGGGATTACAGGTGTGAGCCACCGCACCCAGCCCATCCTAGACTACTAAATAGGGAATTTTAGTAATATACCTACATCTAAAAGATCCTTAATTCAAGTCAACATTTATTTCCCCCAGGAATTCTATGGTGTTATAAATTAATCACTTGAGTGAGCTTAGCTGATTCTAAAGATTCCCATCTAGCATGCTCAATTAAAACAGGACTAAAAGCAGATTTACATGGCATCCTATCAATTCCAATAATGCCTTATGGTAACGATGAAGCAAAAATCATACATAATTTCTGTCCATAAATTCCTCTATAGACCATATTTCTCCAGCTGCAAGCCTTCTCTAGCTGTATCACTATGTTCGTGTAATTATATTTCCTTTTAAGTTTACATTAGCTAAGTTATAGCAACATCGATCATCAATTGTAGTAAAGTTTTCTCATTGCCTGCAGACCATTTACTTCATTCCAATGAAAGTGAACTTGAAGTCCCAGCTAGAGGTCATGAGACCCTAACAAGGTCATGAGACCCATTGTCAAAGGAAATTAAATTTTGGGACCCCAAACCCATTTAGCCAAGGGGAAAAGTCAAGCTGGGAACTGGGTCATGCAAACTTGCCTCTACCTTTTGGTTCCTAAATAAAATGGCTACAAGATGAAAAGCTACCCACCTTCCCCATATTTTGCCCACAAGGAAATTACTGGTGAGGTGTTAAAACTTCACCATGGTGGCCGGGCGTGGTGGCTCACACCTGTAAGCCCAACACTTTGGAAGGCCAAGGCGGCTGGATCACGAAGTCAGGAGTTCGAGACCAGCCTGGCCAAGATGGTGAAACCCCATCTCTACTAAAAAAAAAAAAAAAATACAAAAATTAGCCAGGTGTGGTGGCAGGTGCCTGTAATCCCAGCTACTCAGGAGGCTGAGACAGGAGAATCGCTTGAACCCAGGGGACAGAGGTTACAGTGAGCCGAGATCACGCCACCACACTCCAGCCTGGGTGACAGAAGTGAAACTCCATCTAAAAAAAAAACCAAAAAAAAAAAAAATGAAACAAACAAAAAACTTCACCATGGAAATGCAAATTAAGTTTATCTTTACAGGTGCAGTCAATCCAGCCTGTCAGACACAAAATGCCTACCCCATTTCCTCTGTTATCTTATGTAAAATGCAGATTTCCCACATCTTTCTTTTGCCCCTTTTTTTAATGTGAAAACTGTGTGCTTCTCAATATCCCACCCTTTCCCCTTTAAATTTGGAGTCCTAAAAATCATCTTCAGAGAAAAGCATAGACTTGTCTCCTGGGTGGGTCGTTAACTTTGGCAAATAAATCTCCAAAATGATTGAGACTTGTCTTGTCATTTTCTTCGATTGACATCATCATTCAGTCATAATACTCCCCATTTCCCTCCCTGGTTGTAATCAGAGCAGGCTCTGAAGACATTATACTTGTCACCTTTTTATAATTTTGACATTTTGAAAAATTATCAAGACTAGGATGAATTAATTAGTTCCAGATCTTTGAGTAGACCAATTATTTTTACAGGGATTCAATACTTTTAGTAACTACTCCATCTTCCTTTCTTGTTTAAGGTCATTTTTAATCAACCATCTAAACATTTTTATCCAATTCTGTTTTCCTGAGGTTTCTTCCATCTCTTTTTATGTATGTATTTATTTATTTTTTTTTTGAGATGGAGTTTCACTTTTGTTGCCCAGGCTGGAATGCAATGGTGCAATCTCGGCTCACCGCAACCTCTGCCTCCTAGGTTCAAGCGATTCTCCTGCCTCAGCCTCCCGAGTAGCTGGGATTACAGGCATGCGCCACAATGCTTGGCTAATTTTCTTGGTATTTTTAGTAGAGATGGGGTTTCACCATGTTGGTCAGATGGTATCCAACTCCTGACCTCAGGTGATCTGCCCGCCTCGCCCTCCCAAAGTGCTGGGATTACAGGCATGAGCCACCACGCCAGGCTATCTCATCTCTTTTATTTTTAGTTACCTTTCTTCTGAATGATTCTTACTTTTCCCTCCCCCTCCAGTATTAAGTCTTATTCAAGACAGCTCAGTAAGGAGGTCCATAACATCAAGCCTCATATCATGTTGTCTCCCCTTTTACCATGACATCAATTAGCTGGGTCCACAGGATGGAGTTAGGAAAAGGTATGGTAGTGTACTTAACTACAGGTTAGAATCTACAGCTGATATAGTTTAGATGTGTGTCCCTTCCAAATCTCATGTTGAAATGTGACCTCCAATGTTGGAGGTGGGCCTAATGGGAGGTGTTTGGGTCTTTTGCAGGACATTTAGTTATCCCCTCCGACCCACAGACTCCAGGTCCTACTTATGTTCTTCCTCCTGTTTGTGAGTGAATCACATAACTTGTGCAATCTCAACCCAAGGACTAGAAGCCAACCTATTCACAAAAAAATCTTCCTCACCAGCCTCTACCATATTTGATTCTGCCCAATAACTCCTTAGCCATTATTATTTAAAATGGACTCAGAGATCATAGCAAATATCCCATTTTCATCACCAACTGAAAAAATTTCAAAAATGTAATTGAAAATACTCACAAAACTCCACAGAGCATACTCACATGAGGTTTTGTTAAGGCAAAGGGTATGGTGCAGCAAGAGAAAGAGAATGCATGCCCATATGCTATGTCAAACACAAATCCAGGCAGTTTTCCAGACTCCCATTCATACACTGATGTGATTCACTTCCAGATCAAGCCACCAATATCTGAGAGATAAATCCTGGCTTCAGGAGAGCTCAAGTCAGAGGATCCCAGCAGGGATTTTATGCCCTTCTGGGGTAACACAGTTGAGCCAGAGTGCCTACCTAATCACATATGCCAACCAGAAACCATCAGCAGTCAAACTCACCCTCCATATTGTCATGGGATCTTCCAGATGTTAAACAATAATAATAAAGCTCACTGCATTTAAATGTCAAAATGAGATACCTAAAGTCCCTAGAGACAAAACTAGAGCTTTTCCAGTCCAATTTTAAACTAATTCCATCTTACACAAAACAAAGGCACACTATATCAAAATTTGGGGGATGCTGCTAAAGCAGTACTTACAGGGAAATTTATAGACTATATTATTATACAAGAAGAGAGTTCACAAATAAATGACAGCATTTTAAGAAATTAGGAAAACCAGCCAGGCGTGCTGGCTCATGCCTGTAATCCCAGTGCTTTGGGATCACTTGAAGCCAGGAGTTCAAGACCAGCTTGAGCAATACAGTGAGACTCCATCTCCAAAAACAAAAACAAACAAAAAAGTTAGCCAGGAGTGATGGCACATGCCTGTAATCCCAGCTACTTACGAGGCTGAGGATTACTTGACCCCAAGAGTTCAAGGTTACAGTAAGCTATCATAGTGCCACTGCATTCTATCCTGGGTTGACAGAGAGAGACCCTGTCTCAAAACAAGAAAAGAAAACTGGGAAAACACAGACAAATCCTACAGGCAACCCTATATAGACTCTATCATCTCTTGCCTCTTGCTTCAGGAGCAGCCCTGCCTCAGTGACAGCAAAAAGTGGCAACCAAGAAAGCTATTTCCACATGATTCACCAGGAACACTGGGTAAGTTGCAAAGCCATGTCCCTGAAATGCTAGATCTTCTTTCTTTCAATCTTGGTTTTCCTACCCACTTACACACTCTTTTTTTTTCTTCTTCTTTTTTTTTTTTTGTGACAGAGTCTCGCTCTGTCACCCAGGCTGGAGTGCAGTGGCGTGATCTCGGCTCACTGCAAGCTCTGCCTCCTGGGTTCACGCCATTCTCCTGCCTCAGCCTCCCAAGTAGCTGGGACTACAGATGCCCGCCACCATGCCTGGCTAATTTTTTGTATTTTTAGTAGAGACGGGGCTTCACCGTGTTAGCCAGGATGGTTTCAATCTCCTGACCTCGTGATCCGCCCGCCTCAGCCTCCTAAAGTGCTAGGATTACAGGCGTGAGCCACTGCACCCGGCCCCAGCAATAGTCTTGAGTTGAGCCATCTAGAGTCTATGGGAATCCACAAAATGTTTAGATTTGCCCTGGGAGTGATGCTGACCACAAAAGAGACACAGCTGTGGAAGTTCTGAAACTTTCTGTATACTCTCATCCTATATAGCCATAGTATGGGAACATCTGAGCAGGTACCTTTAGAAGTGGCACATCCCAGGCCAGGTGCGGTGGCTCATGCCTGTAATCCCAGGACTTTGGGAGGCCGAGGCAGGCGGATCACCTGAGGTCGGGAGTTTGAGACCAGCCTGACCAACATGGAGCAACCTTGTCTCTACTAAAAATACAAAATTAGGGCCGGGCGCAGTGGCTCACGCCCATAGTCCCAACATTTTGGGAGGCTGAGGTGGGCAGATCATGAGGTCAGGAGATCGAGACCATCCTGGCTAACATGGTGAAACCCCATCTCTACTAAAAAATACAAAAGAATTAGCCAGGCGTGGTGGCGGGAGCCTGTAGTCCCAGCTACTCAGGAGGCTGAGGCAGGAGAATGGCATGAACCCGGGAGGTGGAGCTTGCAGTGAGCCGAGATCGCACCACTGCACTCCTGCCTGGGCAACAGAGTGAGACTCCTTCTCAAAAAAAAAAAACCAAAAAATTAGCCGGGCATAGGTGACGCATGCCTGTAATCCCAGCTACTCAGGAGGCTGAGGCAGGACAGTCACTTGGAACGCAGGAGGTGGAGGTTGCAGTGAGCCAAGATCACGCCATTGCACTCCAGCCTAGGCAACAAGAGTGAAACTCCGTCTCAAAAAAAAGAAGTGGCACATCCCTTGTAGTGTGCTGCAATCCTTCAACTCCCTATTAGTCATAACCAGTGTTTCTATACCAATTATAATTACCACCTGGCTCCTAGAGGTCCTCCAGACAAGAACACCTGCCTATTAAATTCTGAACAGACTCCTTGACAAGAAGCAGGGGCCAGCTTCCCACTAAGTGCTTGGAAATATGGAACACTGGATGGGAACCAGTGACCAAACTCATGCTCCCAGGTGCTCTAGAAGTTGTTACAACTGATATCTCTTCATGGTTACCTCCAAACCTACAGTAAAACTGGCATCCAGGTCACATGATTTGTCTCACAAAGCCCTGCAGTATGTCTTAGAAGGGCTTGAACAGCAACACAAATTAGGTCAAAGCTGTAATCAGAGCTGTTCTCTGCCATACGCTCTAAGGGACAGAAAACAAGGACTCCCACAAAAGCTGTTAACTTGTTCATGCTGAGAACACAACTGTTTCCTCAATAGACTCCAAACAATAAACAGAACCCACAACATTAATGGTGGCTTAAAGAACAGGCCTTTATTATCATGAGCAATGTGAAGCAGGCAGTTCCAGAGCTGGGTGACTTGGATATTGGATATATCCATAACGAGCATCATATGAAACCAATCAATGCAGGCAAGTCTCTGCAGGCTATTTGCAGAATCCTTCTGTGTCCTCTTGAACAAAGCTGATTATTTCCATGCCATTTACATCAAAAGAGAGGAAATTAAGACCCCTAGTGGGCTGTGAGACCACTCACAACTCCTTTTAGGGACTGGGGAGAGAAGAGAGGTCTGCCCGTCACAAGCATGCTGGGGTAAATGGTAAACGCAGTATGATTCTGCCAGATGGTAGGAGCAGATGGCTCCTGCCCCAGCAAAGGTCAATAGCCATTTAAAAGTGCAACACAGCTGTTGAAAGCATCTCACATACTTGGCGCTCACAGGGAATCTCCCCAGTGGGAATGTCCATATTTATGAAGTTTCACTTCTTACTGATGGCTCCCTCCCAATGGCTGCTCCCAGAGTTCCACTCTACGGTGAGCTGTTGGGCTGAACAGAGACAGCACATTGCTTGGACTGCTAAGGCCTGTGTCCGGTGTGAAATTCCCAATGGCGGGTAAGGTTCAGCCTCCAGGGGAAGGCTTTCCTCCATCTGCTGCACTCATTAACTACTGCTAGTTCCCCACCATACAGTAAGTCGGGGGCATTGGCCTAAGACTTTCCCCCACATTTGCTACACTCTTAAAGCTTTTCTCCAGCATGAACCCTCTGGTGCAGAACAAGTGTCTGTTTCCGGATGAATTCTCTCCCGCACTCACTACACACATAAGGCCTTTCCCCAGTGTGGACTTTCCAGTGCCTGATGAGGTTGGGTCTTTGAGTGAAGGCTTTCCCGCACTTGCTGCACTCATAAGGCTTTTCTCCAGAGTGAACTTTCTGGTGCTGAATGAGTTTGGAGATGCAGCTGAAAGCTTTACCACATCTGCTACACTCATAATCACTGCTGTGAATTCTCCAGTGTACATTAAGGTGGGAGCTTTGGCTAAAGGCCTTCCCACATTCACTGCACTCATAAGGCCTTTCTCCAGTGTGAGTTCGTTGGTGCAGAACAAGTGTGTGTTTCCGACTGAACTCTTTCCCACATTCACTGCATACATAAGGCCTGGCTCCTGTGTGAACTTCCTGGTGTCGAATGAGGTTAGACTTACTGCTAAAAAATTTCCCACATTTGCCACACTGATAGAGTCTTTCACCTGTGTGAACTCTCCTGTGCTCAATCAGGCCGGAGATTTGTCTAAAGAATTTCCCACATTCGCTGCACTCATATGGCCTTTCTCCAGTGTGAACTGTCTGGTGTTTAAAGAGGTCATAGCTTTGGCTGAAGAATTTCCCACATTCGTTACACTCATAAGGCCTTTCTCCAGTGTGGATTCTCTGATGCCGAGCAAGTGTGTCTTTGCGGGTGAAGGCTTTCCCACATTCACCACACTTGTGATACCTCTGTCCCGTGAGAAAGCCACTCACAAGCTTAGTGCTCTTGTGGGGCTTCATCCTGCTGTGAGAGGCCTGATGCTGAAGAAGGCCAGATGTGGCTGAAAAGTCTCTCCTACCTTTCCCACATGTGAGGGTCTTCTCTGGCATATGGACTCTGCAGCTTTTCACAGAGTCTCTGCCCTCCTTCCTTGGGAAGAGTTTCCCTCCATTGGGCTGGTTCTGGTGCTGGTCAAAGTCTGTATTGAACCAGAATTGCTTTCCACATGCCCCACACAAGTATGGTTTCTGCCTGGATTTTCCCCCACGGTATTTAGCCAGGTGTAAGGTATCTTTCAATATTGGGCCACATATGTCACATGGGTGAGACTCCAGCTCTGCCACGAGAGTCCTGACCTCTGACACTCCTGCTACAAAAATGCTCTGCTCAGAAGATACCTCCTCATCCTCCACTCCATGCCAACAACCTGAAGACACAGAAATGCTGATTAAATGCATATTTACGGGTGGGAAGGGGCAACCTCATCGTATATGTACATTTGACACACGCAGGAATAAGTTTATGAAACTGTTTTCAGAATGAGAGGCATGGTCAGAGTGAGGAAGGAACGGCTTTGAGGTAGTGAGCCTCCGGAGGTCATACCATGGGGGAGTGCCAATGAAGGGCCATGATATAAGAATGGAACCAAACAAATGGCTTCCAGTAGGGCCTTGACTGTTAGTGACTCATGAGTGCTATGAAAAATGTATCCAGTCCCAGGAAAATCCAACTACAAGTGAGCAGCTGGTGTTCCAAGACTATTTAAGAGTATATGCACATCTTGTGAACATTAATTGCAGGTCAATATTGCCAAAAAATGCAGACAGAGAAGTGGTAAAACATGGGTGTAAGGTGAAGGCCAGAGGTGAGGGTGGCAAGGGGCTAACAAACTAGAAATGATATATCTTCGTGTCAAGAACAGGAAAGGACAGATAGAAACACTGTGTGGCCACTGGCCCTGGAAACAAACGCGGATGTGAACAGTTAATGTTGCCAGTTTTGAACCCAGCTTTGACATCATGCCCTTCCCTGATGTCCACTCACCAGGTCTAAGTCCCCTCTGGGCCTCTCTTTCTGTGGCTGAAGTCATATCCACCTGGTCATACACCCAGGGCTCTTCTCCTCGCTCTAGTTGCATGACTGCACGTGATCTGGAAAATGCAATTCCTAAGGGAAAGTCAGAACAGGTGAGCAGCCAGCACTGGCCCATGGCAAACCACCCTATGATGGACTTCAGGTAAGAAAAATAACCTGGGAGGAGTTGTGCAGGAATAACCCAAAGGTCCCTATAAGTGACTATGTAAGTGCCTATAACTCCTGACAAGGTCAGGCCTTAGAAAATCTCACCTGAGCTGGGCGCAGTGGCTCACACCTGTAATCTAACACTTTCAGAAGTCAAGTCAGGGTATTACTTGAGCTCAGGAGTTCAAGACCAGCCTGGGCAACATGGCAAACCACATCTCTACAAAAAAATTAGCTGGGTGTGGTGGTGTGTGCCTGTAGTCCCAACTATTCAGGAGGCTGAGGTGAGAGGATGGCTTGAGCCTGGGAGGTAGAGGTTGCAATGAGCTGAGATCACGCCACTGCACTCCAGCTTGGGCAACAGAGCCAGACCCTGACTCAAAAAAAAAAAAAAGAAAAGAAAATGTCACCTGGAGAAAGGGACAGAACCTTGGGCACAGAGGCATCATAATTTTGGACAGAGTCACCAGTACAGAAAGTGAACAGACCTAGTGAGATCCACTGGGCAAACCACAAGTCTCATGACCCAAACCCTTGGCTGCATGGCTTCAGGACTACTCAGCAAGTAGGGAGGACACTCCATACAGCTTAGCCCTGGCACCCTGAGCACCTACTCCAGGAAACTGGTGAAGAAAGCGGTGCTCATGATCCGACCACAGGAAGAACAGAGTGGTAAAGGGAGAAAAGCATGAGGACCTTACCCAGTGAGGCTAAAAGTGCAAAGTTCTCCAGCATCACATCATGGTACAAAAGTCTCTGAGCATCATCAAGAAGCTCCCATTCTTCCTGAGAGAAGTATACAAACACATCCTCAAAGACGACACAGCCCTGCAACAAAAGGGACAGGAAGGAGCATAAAAAGTCTTTTGACCAATGATCCCCAGTATACCTACCCACAACATCCTGCTAACTAACCTCCCAGGTTCCCAAGTCAGAGATACCAGGCACTAGTACCACTGCTCCTCACTCTCTCCTGATCACCCCAGCAATCACTGTGTCAGCCCACCACAACAACAGACAGGCTGACAGATAAATGCCATTTACACTCTAAGCCAGCCAACTCCCCTGGGGTACCCAAGATCACAAATCCCAGGTATGAACCTAGGCTCATTTTTCTCAGTTAAGCCCCAAGTCACAAGACCATCAGCTCGCACTCCCTCCTCTCATACACGTCACTCTCTGGACTACGTCTCCCTCACATCTCCAGCTTCCCCCCTACCCTACTGGACCACCCCATCTCCCTGGACTCCCCAAATGTCACTCTACACACAGCATCAAGAGTGCTTGCCAAGGGCGGATCACGAGGTCAAGAGAGCAAGACTATCCTGGCCAACATGGTGAAACCCTGTCTCTACTAAAAAAAAAAAAAAAAAAAAAAATACAAAAATTAACTGGGTATGGTGGTGTGTGCCTGTGGTCCCAGCTACTTGGGAGGCTGAGGCAGGAGAACTGCTTGAACCTGGGCGGCAGAGGCTGCAGTGAGCCGAGATCGTGCTACTACACTCCAGTCTGGCAACAGAGCAAGACTCCATCTCAAAAAAAAAAAAAAAGTGTTTGCCAACAATCAGTATCCCATCTTGCTCCAAAACATCAATGGCCCCATTGCCAAGGAAAGCCCTATTGTGGCTCTGAAAGCCTCCCAATCTGGCCCTGTTCCTTTTTTTAAATCACAGGTACCTCAAACCACATGCAGATCTCAGGTATCCTCAACCCTCTTCCATTTCTTTGTTGCACATTGTACCACTGTTTGATATGGATTGGATGTTGAAATCTCATGTTGAAATGCAACCCCTAGTGCTGGAGGCCCAGGGAAGCCAAAAGATTGGACACCCCTGATTTAAAGTGAGAGATGTGTAACTACTCCTTTAACTTGAACTCTTAGAGGCCAGTGTAGGGTTATTAACTGACCTGATTTCAATATTGCTGTGCATCAGGGAATAGGAACGCTTAAAGAGAGGGAGAAGGATGGGGATCAGCTGGTCAGTGAGGCAGTCAGAAGACACATAACAATTTTTTTTTTTTTTTTTTGAGATGGATTCTTGCACTGTTGCCCAGGCTGGAGTGCAGTGGCAAGATCTCCGCTCACTGCAAGCTCCGCCTCCCGGGTTGACACCATTCTCCTGCCTCAGCCTCCCGAGTAGCTGGGACTACAGGTGCCCACCACCACACCTGGCTAATTTTTGTACTTTTAGTAGAGATGGGGTTTCACCGTGTTAGCCAGGATGGTCTCAATCTCCTGACCTCGTGATCCACCTGCCTCAGCCTCCCAAAGTGCTGGGATTATAGGTGTGAGCCACCACGCCCGGCCACATTTAACAATTAAGCCTGCCTATCTCATGTAAGTGTGGCTTGTGGTGCCACATGATGGCCCAAAACAATTACAATAATAATACCAAAGATCACTGATCACAGATCACTGTAATAGGTATAATAAGGATGAAAACGTTTGAAATATAAGAATTGCCAATGTATGACTTCAGGGATGCCACAAACCTTCAATTTGTAAAAAACACAGTATCTGCAAAGTGTGATAGAGTGAAGCACAATAAGACAAGGTACGCCAGTATAGGGAATGCGAGTAGAAACATTTCCTACATTAGAACAACTTACTTTAGAGTAAACCTTTGGTAAGAACTTGCTAGCAGGGCATGGTGGCTAACACCTGTAATTCCAGCACTCTGGGAGACCAGCCTGGCCAACAGAGCAAAACCCCGTCTCTACTAAAAATACAAAAATTACTGTACACTCGCCAGGGCATGGTAGCAGGTGCCTGTGATCCCAGCTACTCGGGAGGCTGAGGTAGGAAAATCGCTTGAACCCAGGAGGTGAAGGTTGGAGTGAGCTGAGATCGCGATACTGCACTCCAGCCTGGGCAACAAGAGCAAAACTCCCTCTCAAAAAAAAAAAAACCAAACAAACAAAAAACCAGAACTTGCTGTGAGGCAGCTGCCCACAATGAGCCTGTCTTTCTTGGGAAATGTATTTAGTCAAAAGAGCTAATGGAAGGCCAGGCGCGGTGGCTCACGCCAGCAATCCCAGCACTTTGGGAGGCCGAGGCGGGCGGATCACTTGAGGTCAGGAGTTTGAGACCAACCTGGCCAATATGGTGAAACCTCGTCTCTACTAAAAATACAAAAATTAGCCGGGCATGGTGGCACGCACCTATATAATTCCAGCTACTCCGGAGGCTGAGGCATGAGAATAGCTTGAACCCAGGAGGCAGAGGTTGCAGTAAGCTGAAATTGCACCACTACACTTCAGCCTGGGTGACAGAATGAGACTCTGCCTGAAAAACAAAAAAAAGGTACTAAAGGAGGCTGAGACAATCTATTGCATGGCATTTAAGGTATTCTGTGGCTTTGGCAACACTAATTGAAGCAGGCTCATTCCCTGCACTGAAGGAACTTTTCAGTGTGTGTTTCTCTTAGTTCAGGTGGTTCAAAAGTGAGGGTGAGAGAGGTGATGTCAGCAACATAGTGGAATGAGAAGCTCCTGACTCTTTCTACCCACAGACACATGAAATACATGCCTATTTGGACCATTCCCTCTGAAAGTGAGAAACCAGTTGAGAGACTCCTGATCACCAGGCAACTGAGAAAACCTCTATCTTGAACAGGTAGGAAAAGCTGAGGCACACTCAAGCATGAACCCCACTGTGGGCACTGTATTATACAGTAGAGAAAGGAATCCCCAACACACACCTTCTCCCTGTGAAGAGGATGGTTTAGACCTCACATATAGCCCCTAACTCTAAGGTTATCCATGATTTGGCTCTTAATTCACCAACTCTAGAGAGCTAAGGGGATGAGACATCAACCCCTCTGCACTACTCACAGGGGATAAAGACCCTGGAAGTGCTAATGTGCCCATATCAAACTACTGCTTTTTTCCTGTGGTCTCTACAGACCACAGTCCACACAAGAGTCCCAACTTGTAATTCTTCTCTCCAAAGAACAGCACTCTAAACCTCCTGGCTCTGTGAATAGAGGAGACTGGAATACATGTCTTTCTAGATCACAGAAAAAAGTTTGGCAGTTTGCTGGGCATGGTGGCTCACACCTGTAATCCCAGCACTTTGGGAGGCCAAAGCAGGCAGATCACCTGAGGTTGGGAGATCAAGACCATCCTGGTTAACATGGTGAAACCCCATCTCTACTAAAAATACAAAAATTAGCTGGGCATGGTGGCACGTGCCTGTAATCTCAGCTACTCGGGAGACTGAGGCAGGAGAATCACTTGAACCTGGGAGACGGAGGTTGCAGTGAGCCGAGATCATGCCATTGCACTCCAGCCTGGGCAACAAGAACGAAACTCCATCTCAAAAAAAAAAAAAAAAGTGGCAATTTGATATGGGCACTCAAGTGCTTCCAGGGTCTTCATGCCCTGTGAGTAGTGCAGAGAGAGGGCTTTAAAAAAATACAGCCCTTGTTTCTCCCCAGAAGAGGTTTATGCCATGCATAGAGTGCTGCATCTTTTACAGCTACCTCCCGAAGGGCTCCATCCTAAACCTCTTACCTCTGAGAGCAGAAGGAACTAGGCAAGTCTTCCTGGATCACAGAACAAATAGGCAGAATTAAATGGACATGAAAATACTTCTAGGGGCTACACCTCCTTGGAGCACTGCAAAAAAGGGGCAGGAATGTGCAGCTCCCATTTACTCTCCAGAAGGGGCTTACAGCATACACTTCTAGTGGCTACTTGACAATCTGGCTTCTACCAAATTTATATCAGGGAGCTGATAGGGGAACAGCCAGAGCCAGAGCATGGCACTTCATGAGCCTTCCATATGGCTCAATCCAACGATAAAATCCAGGCCTACTCATTCTTCCTTTGGCCATGCACTAAGTATCACAAGTTCTATAACTCCCACCCAGTAGACTGTCTCCTTAAAAACTACTCTGGAAGTCAATGGGGTTTTGCATTCCTGAGTGGCCCTAAACTACAGAAAATAAAAAGGTGGATACACAATGAGTCTACTTCCAGAGGCTATCTCCCCAGAATCAGAGGCTGCTGCCTGAACATGACTTTATGCATTTTTTTTTTTGAGACGGAGTCTTGCTTTGTCACCTAGGCTGGAGTGCAGTTACGCAATCTTGGCTCACTGCAAGCTCCACCTCCCAGGTTCACACCATTCTCCTGCATCAGTCTCCCGAGTAGCTGGGACTACAGGCGCCCGCCACCATGCCCGCCTAATTTTTTGTATTTTTAGTAGAGACAAGGTTTCACCATGTTAGCCAGGATGGTCTTGATCTCCTGACCTCATGATCCACCCGCCTCGGCCTCCCAAAGTGCTGGGATTAACAGGTGTGAGCCACTGCGCCTGGCCGACTTTAGGCATTTGACATAGATCCTCTAACTAACTTAACGCAGGCAGCAGGAGATAAATACCCATGCTCAGCTGCATCATGAAAACAGAAGAAACTGGAACATATTCAACACCCTCAACACATTCCAGCTACATCAAGAGAGTCTGGTTCCTACCTTCTGGCCTCAGGATAATGACAGAATGTAGTACATCCTAAGTTCCAGAGAGTTATCAAAAACAGAGACAGCATTCTGGACAAACACAAAGATTAGAGAAGCACCTTAAATCTTTGGCCAGATGGATTCGTGAGATCCTTCTACTACACTAGGCAAGACTGGGAGAAGTAGTGAACTTTTTTTTTTTTTTGAAATGGGGTCTCAGCCGAGCATGGTGGCTCACACCTGTAATCCCAGCACTTTGGGAGGCCGAGGCGGGTGGATCTCCTGAGAGCAGGAGTTCGAGACCAGCCTGGCCAACGTCGTGAAACCCTGTTCTCTACTAAAACTACAAACAAATTAGCTGGGTATGGTGGCGGGTGCCTGTAATTCCAGCTACTCAGAAGGCAAGACAGGAGAATTGCTTGAACCCAGGAGGCAGAGGTTGCGGTGAGCCAAGATTGTGCCACTGCACTCCAGCCTAGGAAACGTGGTGAAACCCCGTCTCTACTAAAAATGCAAAAATTAGCTGGGTGTGGTGGTGGGCACCTGTAATTCCAGCTACTCGGGAGGCTGAGGTAGGAGAACTGCTTGAACCCAGGAGACAGAGGTTACAGTGAGCCAAGATCACGCCACTGCACTCCAGCCTGGGTGACAAGAGCAAGACTCCATCTCAAAAAAACAAAAACAAAACAAAAAAAAAACAAAAAAAAACCTGGCCAAGGCATGGTGGCTCACTCTTGTAATCCCAGCACTTTGGGAGGCCGAAGGGAGTGGATCAACTTAGGTCACGAGTTTGAGACCAGCCTGGCCAACATGGTGAAACTCTATCTCTATTAAAATACAAAAATTAGCTGGGCATGGTGGTGCATGCCTGTAATCCCAGCTACTGGGAAAACTGAGGCAGGAGAATCACTTGAATCTGGGAGGCAGAAGCTGCAGTGAGCCAAGATCGCACCAGTGCACTCCAGCCTGGGTGACAGAGCGAGACTCGTCTCAAAAAAAATAAAAAATAAAATAAAATAAAATAAAACCAAAGCCAAGTGCAGTGGCTCACACCTGTAATCCAAACACTTTGGAAGGCTGGGGCCGGTGGATCAGTTGAGGTCAGGAGTTCAAGACCACCTGAGCCAACACGGTGAACGTCCCCCCCCACTCCCCCGCCCCCACCCCACCCCTCCCACCCCCGTCTCTACTATAAATACTAAAATTAGCCAGGGGTGGTTGCGGGCACCTGTAATCTCAGCTACTCGGGAGGCTGAGGCGGGAGAATCTCTTGAACCCGGGAGGTAGAGGTTGCAATGAGCCACTGCATCCCACCCTGGGCGAAAGAGTGAGACTTCGTCTCAAAAAAAATTAAAAAAAAACTAAAACTAAGAGAAAACACACAAAATGAGGGTGAGATAATCAGATAGTAGCAAATTTATAGCACACCACCCATCGTTGCCATCCCAGGCCAAACTCCTCATACCCTACAGCTCTCTCCTCCTGCAAACACTGAAAAGAACCCTTTCAAATGCCAGGACCCTTCTCTTCTGGGGGAAGTCTCAAGAATGCCCACTTCCTCTTCCCTGCCCTCCAGTCCCAGCCTTCTCATCTCTTATCCCAGAGATATGAAATAACATACTTAAGACTGCCCCACTTAAATCTGACCTCCTGGCCTTGACCTACTCCAGACCACTCCCTTCACCCCAAAGACATTTTAAGCCCAGCCCCTTCCCCACAACTTCAGACCTTCCTCTCTAGTTGCCTAAGTGAGGAAGCGTCCACTCTGAGATATCTCAGAGTCACCATTCCAAAATCCAAACGTTCATGGAAAAACAACAAAAACACCTTGCTCTTTCATGCCTTACTTTCAATCACAGCTGCATATGATGGAGCAGAAAATCCTGTTGGTTTCAAATTTAAAACCTACCCAGAATATGATCACTTCTACCTACTCACCTGCCATTACTCTTGGTACATCCACCACCAAAGCATTCCTGGAATCCACTGCAGCAGCCTCCTTACCGGTCTCCTCGTATCCATCCTTGCAGTCCCCACCCCTAACTAATGTTCTCCCCTGAGCAAATTTCGAGACACTTAAAATCCCAGCTAAGATCACGTCCTTCTATTCAAAACCCTCAGGTAATCTCAACGCCCTGAGAATGAAGGGACAACTTCTCAGCCTGCCATTCCAGTCACAGTTCCTCAAACTCTGCTCTGTGTTGATGAGAACCCTGTCTCCCAAATGCGTGTGGGTCAGCAGCACCCCCGAGCCTTTACCTGCGCCGTCCCCTCCGCCCGTAACTCTCCCACACCCACCCACACCGAGATAGGACCCCCCCCCGCAAGAGTGCGTCGCTGTCCTGGGACACAGGGGCTGCAGGAACTTTACGATTCGGAGTCGGAGAAAGGGTGACTGAGGGCCCGGAGGACGCAGCACCCACCCGCGCGGAGTCCGTTAGCTCCGCCATAGGACCGTGGGCGCGGACAGCTGCCGGGAGCGGCAGGCGTCTCGATCGGAGACGCAGGCACTTCCGTCCCCGCAGAGCGTAGGACGCGTCTCGGGGCACTGGGGACAATATCTCCTCCGCGCTTTCCCGACACCTCCACCTGCGGCCCACCCAAGCGTTACAGAGCCCCAGCCAGGTGCAGCCTGACAGAAACAAACAAAATGTCCGCTACAAGGAGCCGGAAGTCCCGCCCAGGCACCCCCCGCAGGCACTGAAACACCCCTCTCCTGGGCACTCATTGGATATGCAACGTATAGGTTTGTGGGTAGTGTGGTTCCCACTGAGCCATCCTTCAAGGCAGGGGATTTTTGGCCTGGGCTCTTGGGAAAACGAAGGAGGAGGGCCAAGTTGTTTGGGAAAAGTAACCCGAGTTTCAAAGGGCTGACAGGACTTCCGTCCTCTTTTTTTTTTTTTTTTTTTGGGGACAGAGTCTCGCTCTGTGTCCCAGGCTGCAGTGCAGTGGCGCGATCTCGGCTCACTGCAACCTCCGCCTCCTGGGTACAAGCGATTCTCCTGCCTCAGCCTCCCAAGTAGTTGGGACTACAGGGGCCCACCACCACGCCAGGCTAATTTTAGTACTTTTAGCAGAGTACGAGATTTCACCATGTTGGCCAGGCTGGTCTCGAACTCCTGACTTTGTGATCTGCCTGCTTCGGCCTCCCAAAGTGCTGGGATTACAGGAGTGAGCCATGGTGCCCGGCCGAGTTCTGTCCTCTTGAAAGGCCTGGACCTAGATTCCCCGGAGTGTAGTATGCACTGATCGCAGAAATGTTGAGACATTTCAGATGTTCCCCAAAGTTGCAAAACTAAATAGACACACCACACCACAATGTCACGTTGCGTACACTCACAGCTAAGAGCTAATAACTATTACCTTGTTGCTTTTTAAATATGTGTGCGCTCAAGCTTTACAGTAACTTTTGTGAGCTTCAGTTTGGTCAGAGATGTAAGAGAAAATATTCCAAACAAGGCCTTGGAGTGGAAGAAGGAAGAGGGATGATGTGAAGTATCCCTGAAACCAGTGGACAGATTCTTCAGAAAACTCTTCCTGCCTGGGTAATCAGTGATGTCTCCACCACAGCAAAACACAATGCAATTACCATTTAACCTCTCATTGTCATTGTAAGTATGGTGTCTGTATTAGGAGGTGAGATTATCCCTGGGGGGAAAAATCCTGAAAGCTATCAATAATGATTCCGTAGTTATTTGAAGATAATGAAAGAAATTGCTCTGAGGAAATATCTGTGATAGATGGACAAAGTTAAGATCTCAATAAAGTTCGAGCCTGAATACTAAAGTATGAGAGGTGAAAGAATGAAGTTAAGCATGTGGTTGTGTTGTGATCTTGACCACACTTTGTCAACAAAATGTCACTCTTTTTTCCTGAAAATGCTGAGCAATTGTAAAGAAGATATCAGAATGGTAAAAATCAACAGTGAAGTTGTGCTGTCTTGATAATTCACTGTTAAAATATACATACAAGGTACACATATGAGCTCTCAGTAGGTGCTTTTCAAATATGTTTGTAGCATGAGAGACATCACTAATAAAATTTCCAAGATTCCTATACATACAGGACATGTCCTGCATATAATGATTTTTGTCCTGCATCTCCTTTTGACTTTGTCACAATACCCTAAATAAATCTTCTAAAGAAGGCAACATTCTTAAAGAAAAGAATTTTCAACCCAGAATTTCATATCCAGCCAAACTAAGCTTCATAAGTGAAGGAGAAATAAAATACTTTACAGACAAGCAAATGCTGAGAGATTTTGTCACCACCAGGCCTGCCCTAAAAGAGCTCCTGAAGGAAGCACTAAACATGGAAAGGAACAACCGGTACCAGCCACTGCAAAAACATGCCAAATTGTAAAGACCATCAAGGCCAGGAAGAAACTGCATCAACTAACGAGCAAAATAACCAGCTAACATCATAATGACAGGATCAAATTCACACATAACTATACTAACCTTAAATGTAAATGGGCTAAATGCTCCAATTCAAAGGCACAGACTGGCAAATTGGATAAAGGGTCAAGACCCATCAGTGTGCTGTATTCAGGAAACCCATCTCACGTGCAGAGACAGACATAGGCTCAAAATAAAGGGATGGAGGAAGATCTACCGAGCAAATGGAAAACAAAAAAAGACAGGGGTTGCAATCCTAGTCTCTGATAAAACAGACTTTAAACCAACAAAGATCAAAAGAGACAAAGAAGGCCATTACATAATGGTAAAGGGATCAATTCAACAAGAGGACCTAACTATCCTAAATATATATGCACCCAATACAGGAGCACCCAGATTCATAAAGCAAGTCCTTAGTGACATACAAAGAGACTTTGACTTCCACACAATAATAATGGGAGACTTTAACACCCCACTGTCAACATTAGACAGATCAACAAGACAGAAAGTTAACAAGGATACCCAGGAATTGAACTCAGCTCTGCACCAAGCGGACCTAATAGACATCTACAGAACTCTCCACCCCAAATCAACAGAATATACATTCTTTTCAGCACCACACCACACCTATTCCAAAATTGACCACATAGTTGGAAGTAAAGCACTCCTCAGCAAATGTAAAAGAACAGAAATTATAACAAACTGTCTCTCAGACCACAGTGCAAACAAACTAGAACTCAGGATTAAGAAACTCACTCAAAACCGCTTAACTACATGGAAACTGAATAACCTGCTCCTGAATGACTACTGGATACATAACGAAATGAAGGCAGAAATAAAGATGTTCTTTGAAACCAACGAGAACAAAGACACAACATACCAGAATCTCTGGGACACATCCAAAGCAGTGTGTAGAGGGAAATTTATAGCACTAAATGCCCACCAGAGAAAGCAGGAAAGATCTAAAATTGACACCCTAACATCACAATTAAAAGAACTAGAGAAGCAAGAGCAAACACATTCAAAAGCTAGCAGAAGGCAAGAAATAACTAAGATCAGAGCAGAACTGAAGGAAATAGAGACACAAAAAACCCTTCAAAAAATCAATGAATCCAGGAGCTGGTTTTTTGAAAAGATCAACAAAATTGATAGACTGTTAGCATGACTAATAAAGAAGAAAAGAGAGAAGAATCAAATAGATACAATAAAAAAATGACAAAGGAGATATCACCACCGATCCCACAGAAATACAAACTAACATCAAAGAATACTATAAACACCTCTACGCAAATAAACTAGAAAATCTAGAAGAAATGGATAAATTCCTCGACCTATACACTCTCCCAAGACTAAACCAGAAGAAGTTGAATCTCTGAATAGACCACACTCTGAAATGGAGGCAATAATTAATAGCTTACCAACCAAAAAGAGTCCAGGACCAGATGGATTCACAGCCGAATTCTACCAGAGGTATAAGGAGGAGCTGGTGCCATTCCTTCTGAAACTATTCCAATCAATAGAAAAAGAGAGAATCCCTCCTAACTCATTTTATGAGGCCAGCATCATCCTGATACCAAAGCCTGGCAGAGACACAACAAAAAAAGAGAATTTTAGACCAATATCCTTGATGAACATTGATGCAAAAATCCTCAACAAAATACTGGCAACCGAATCCAGCAACACATCAAAAAGCTTATCCACCATGATCAAGTGGGCTTCATCCCTGGGATGCAAGGCTGGTTCAACATACGAAAATCAATAAATGTAATCCAGCATATAAACAGAACCAAAGACAAAAACCACATGATTATCTCAATAGATGCAGAAAAGGCCTTTGACAGAATTCAACAACCCTTCATGCTAAAAACTCTCAATAAACTAGGTATTGATGGGAACATATCTCAAAATAATAAGAGCTATCTATGACAAACCCACAGCCAATATCATACTGAATGGGCAAAAACTGGAAGCATTCCCTTTGAAAACTGGCACAAGACAGGGATGACCTCTTTCACCACTCCTATTCAACATAGTGTTGGAAGTTCTGGCCAGGGCAATCAGGCAGGAGAAGGAAATAAAGGGTATTCAATTAGGAAAAGAGGAAGTCAAATTGTCCCTGTTTGCAGATGACATGATTATATATCTAGAAAACCCCATGGTCTCAGCCCAAAGTCTCCTTAAGCTGATAAGCAACTTCAGCAAAGTCTCAGGGTACAAAATCAATGTACAAAAATCACAAGCATTCTTATACACCAATAACAGACAAACAGAGAGCCAAATCATGAGTGAACTCCCATTCACAATTGCTTCAAAGAGAATAAAATACCTAGGATACCAACTTACAAGGGATGTGAAGGACCTCTTCAAGGAGAACTACAAACCACTGCTCAATGAAATAAAAGAGGATACAAACAAATGGAAGAATATTCCATGCTCATGGGTAGGAAGAATCAATATCGTGAAAATGGCCATACTGCCCAAGGTAATTTATAGATTCAATGTCATCCCCATCAAGCTACCAATGACTTTCTTCACAGAATTGGAAAAAACTACCTTAAAGTTCATATGGAACCAAAAAAGAGCCCGCATTGCCAAGTCAATCCTAAGCCAAAAGAACAAAGCTGGAGGCATCACGCTACCTGACTTCAAACTATACTACAAGGCTACAGTAACCAAAACAGCATGGTACTGGTACCAAAACAGAGATATAGACCAATGGAACAGAACAGAGCCCTCAGAAATAATGCCACATATCTACAACTATCTGATCTTTGACAAACCTGAGAAAAACAAGAAATGGGGAAAGGATTCCCTATTTAATAAATGGTGCTGGGAAAACTGGCTAGCCATATGTAGAAAGCTGAAACTGGATCCCTTCCTTACATCTTATACAAAAATTAATTCAAGATGGATTAAAGACTTAAATGTTAGACCTAAAACCATAAAAACCCTAGAAGAAAACCTAGATAATACCATTCAGGACATAGGCATGGGCAAGGACTTCAAGTCTAAAACACCCAAAGCAATGGCAACAAAAGCCAAAATTGACAAATGGGATCTAATTAAACTAAAGAGCTTCTGCACAGCAAAAGAAACCACCATCAGAGTGAACAGGCAACCTACAGAATGGGAGAAAATTTTTGCAACCTACTCATCTGACAAAGGGCTAATATCCAGAATCTACAATGAACTCCAACAAATTTACAAGAAAAAAAAAAACCCCATCAAAAAGTGGGCGAAGGATATGAGCAGACACTTCTCAAAAGAAGACATTTATGCAGTCAAAAAACACATGAAAAAATGCTCATCATCACTGGCCATCAGAGAAATGCAAATCAAAACCACAATGAGATACCATCTCACACCAGTTAGAATGGCGATCATTAAAAAGTCAGGAAACAACAGGTGCTGGAGAGGATGTGGAGAAATAGGAACACTTTTACACTGTTGGTGGGACTGTAAACTAGTTCAACCATTGTGGAAGTCAGTGTGGCGATTCCTCAGGGATCTAGAACTAGGAATACCATTTGACCCAGCCATCCCATTACTGGGTATATACCCAAAGGATTATAAATCATGCTGCTATAAAGACACACGCACACGTATGTTTATTGCGGCACTATTCACAATAGCAAAGACTTGGAACCAACCCAAATGTCCAACTATGATAGCCTGAATTAAGAAAATGTGGCACATATACACCATGGAATACTATGCAGCTATAAAAAATGATGAGTTCATGTCCTTTGTAGGGACATGGATGAAGTTGGAAACCATCATTCTCAACAAACTATCTCAAGGACAAAAAACCAGACACCACATGTTCTCACTTATAGGTGGGAATTGAACAATGAGAACACATGGACACAGGAAGGGGAACATCACACACCGGGACCTGTTGTGGGATGGGGGGAGGGGGGAGGGATAGTATTAGGTGATATAACTAATGCTAAATGACGAGTTAATGGGTGCAGCACACCAACATGGCACATGTATACATATGTAACAAACCTGCACATTGTGCACATGTACCCTAAAACTTAAAGTATAATAATAATTTTTAAAAAGTTTATTCAAAGGGATAATATCAGAGAATTTCCCAAATATATTAGGAAGGATTATCTTTCCAAGAGAAAGATATCAATATTCAAGTACAAGAAGGCTGTAGAATACCAAGCAGATTTAACCCAAAGAAGACTACCACAAGACATTTAGTAATCAAATTACCAAAGGTCAAGGGTAAAGAAAGGATCCTAAAAGCAGCAAGAGAACAGAAACAACACACAAAGGAGCTCCAATATGCCTGGTAGAAGACTTCCCAGTATAAACCTTATAGGCCAGGAGAGAGTGGCATGATGGATTTAAAGTGCTGAAGGAAAAAACTTTTATCCTAGAATAGTGTATCTGCTGAAAGTATCCTTCAAACATGAAAAAGAAATAAAAACACTTCTGGATGAACAAAAGCTGAAAGATTTTTGTCAACACCAGACTTGTCTTACAAGAAACGTTAAAGGGAGTTCTGCAATCTAAAAGGATGTTAATGAGCAATAAGAAATCATCTGAAGGCACGAAACTCACTGGTAATAGTAACTACACAGAAAAAAAACAATATAGTAACACTGTAATTGTGATGTGTAAACTCATATCTTGAGTAGAAAGACTAAAATATGAACCTATCAAAAACAATTACAACAAATTTTCAAGACATAGTACAATAAGACATACATAGAAACAAAAAATTTAAAAGCTGGGTGACATAGTTAAAGTGTAATGTTTTTATTAGTTTTTCTCATTTGTTATTTGTTTATGGGATCAGTTTTGTCATCAGTTTAAAATAATGGGTTATAAGGTATTATATGGAAGCTTCATGGTAAATTCAATTCAAAAAACCTACAACAGATACCAAAAAATTTTAAAAAAAGAAATTAAAATATACAACCAGAGAAAATCACCTTCACAATAAGGAAGACAGGAAGGAAGGAAAGAAGAAAGAGAAGACCACAAAACAACATGGCAGCAGTAAATCCTTACTTATTAATAATAACATTGAATATAAATGGACTAAAGTCTCCAATCAAAATACACGGAGTTGCTGAATGAATAAAAATAAAGACCCAATGCTCTATTGCATACAAGAAACACACTTCACCTATAAAGACACACATAGATTAAAATAAAAGGATAGAAAAAGATATTTCATGCCACTGGAAACCGCGAAATAGCAGGAATAACTACATGTATATCAGAAAAATAGATTTCAAGAGAAAAACTGTAAAAAGAGACAAATAAAGTCATTATATATAATGCTAAAGGGATCAATTCAGCAAGAGGACATAATCTTTGTAAATATATATACACTCAACACTGGAGCACCCAGATATAAAAGCAAATATTAGAGCTAAAGAGACAGATAGAGTCTGACACAGTGATAGCTGAAGATGACAACACCCCACTTTCGGCATTGAACAGGCCTTCCAGACAGAAATGGACTTAATCTGCACTATAGAATAAATGGATCTAATAGATATTTATAGAACATTTCATCCAACAGCTTCAGAATACATATTCTTCTCAGCACATGGATCATTCTCAAAGAAATACTATATGTTAGGCCATAAAATATGTCTTGAAACTTTTTTAAATTGAAATAATATCAAGTACCTTCTCTGACCACAAGGCAATAAAAGTAGAAATCAGTAACAAGTGGACTTTCAAAATGCTACAAACACATGGAAATTAAACAGTCATCTTCTGAATGACCAGTGGGTCAATTAAGAAATTGAAAAGTTGGGCTGGGCGTGATGGCTCACGACTGTAATCCCAGCACTTTGGGAGGCGGAGCCAGGCAGATCATGAGGTCATGAGTTCAAGACCAGCCTGACCAACATGATGAAACCCCATCTCTACGAAAAATACAAAAATTAGCCAGGCATGGTGGCACATACCTGTAATCCCAGCTACTCAGGAGGCTGAAGCAGGAGAATTGCTTGAACCTGGGAGGTGGAGGTTGCAGTGAGTGGAGATTGCACCATTGCACTCCAGCTTGGGTGACAGAGTGAGACTCCATCTCAAAGAAAAAAAAAAAAAAGAAAGAAATTGAGAAGTTTTTTGAGGCCAGGCGCATTGGCTCATGCCTGTAATCCCAGCATTTTGGGAGGCCAAGGCAGGTGGATCACCTGAGGTCAGGAGTTGGAGACCAGCCTGATCAACAAGGTGAAACCATGTCTCTACTAAAAATACAAAAATTAGTTGGGCATGGTGGCAGTCTCCTGTAGTCCCAGCTACTCATGAGGCTGAGACAGGAGAATTGCTTGAACCCAAGAAGATGGAGGTGGCAGTGAGCCGAGACTGCACTGCTGCACTCCAGCCTGGATGACGGAGCAAGACTCTGTCTCAAAAAAAAAAAAAGAAAAGAAAAGTTTTTTGAAACAAATGATAATAGAAACATGGCATGCCAAAATCTGTGGGATACAGAAAAATAAGTACCAAGAATAATGTTTATAGCTATAAGTGCCTACATTACAAAAGTAAAAAAAAAAAAAAAAACTTTAAATAAACAACCTAATAATGCATCTTAAAGAATTAGAGAAGCTAGAGCAACCAAACCCAAAGTGAGTAGAAGAAAATAAATAGCTGGGCACAGTAGCTCATGCCTGCAGTCCCAACACTTTGGGAGGCTGAGGCAGGTGGATCACTGGATGTCAGGAGTTCGAGACCTGCCTGACTAATAATGTGAAACTCCATCTCTACTAAAAATATAAAAATTAGCCAGGCGTAGTGGCAGGCGCCTGTAGTCCCAGCTACTCAGCAGGCTGAGACAGGAGAATTGCTTGAACCCGGGAGGTGGAGGTTGCAGTGAGCCAAGATTGCACCACTGGACTCTAGCCTGGGCAACAGAACAAGACTCTGTCTAAAAAAAAAAAAAAAAAAAAAAAAAAAAGGAAAATAAAATAATAAAGATTAGAGCAGAAATAAATGAAACTGAAACAAAGAAAACAATACAAATGTGTTCGACAAAATGATTTTTGTTTGTTTGTTTGTTTCTTGTTTGTTTTTTTTGAAATGGGGTCTTGCTCTTGTCACCCAGGCTGGCGTACAATGGCAGGATCTCTGTTCACTGCAACCTCTGCCTTCTGGGTTCAAGCAATTCTCCTGGCTCAGCCTCCCAAGTAGCTGGGATTACAGGCACCCACCACCATGCCCGGCTAATTTTTGTATTTTTAATACAGATGGGGTTTTGCCATGTTGGTCAGGCTGGTCTCGAACTCCTGACCTCGTGATCTGCCCACCTCAGCCTCCCAAAGTACTGGGATTACAGGCGTGAGCCACCACGCCCGGCCGAGAAATTGGTTTTTTGAAAAGTAAACAAAATAAAAAATCCTTTAGCCAGACTAAGAAAGATAAACCAAATAAAATAGAAATGAGAAAGAAGACTTTACAGCCAATACTGCAGAAATTCAAAGGATCATTAGAGGCTACTATGATCAACTGTATGCCAAAAATTGGAAATTATAGAAAAAATGGATAAATTCCTAGGCACATATAACTTACCAAGATGAATTATGAGGAAATCCAAAACCTGAACTGACAAATAGCAAGCAATGAGATTGAGGCTGTAATAAAAATTTTCCCAGCAAAGAAAAGCCTGGGACCCAATGGCTTCACTACTGAATTTTACCAAACATTTAAAGAACTAACCCCAATCCTACTCGAACTATTCCCAAAAGTAAGAGGAGGAGAAAATACTTCTAAACTCATCATACAAGGTTGGTATTACCCTGATACTAAAATAATTTTTTTCTATTTCCATTTCAATAAGAAATAAGAAAAAGTAAAACAAAGACATACTTGAACCTAATGTATTCTTCAGCGATATCATTTCTTTACTGTAAGGAATACTTTTTTTTTCTTTTTTCTTTTTTCTTTTTTTTGAGACGGAGTCTTGCTCTGTCACCAGGCTGGAGTGCAGTGGTGCGATCTCGGCTCACTGCAACCTCCGCCTCCCAGGTTCAAGTGATTTCCCCTGCCTCAGCCCAAGTAGCTGGGACCAAAGGTGTGCGCCACCATGCCTATGCCTGGCTAATTTTTTGTATTTTAGTGGATACGGGGTTTCACCATGTTGACTAGGATGGTCTCGATCGCCTGACCCCGTGATCTGCCTGCCTCGGCCTCCCCAAAGTGCTGGTATTACAGGCGTGAGCCACTGCGCCTGGCCGGAGTACTTGCTTTTCAATACCACAGGAGCTATGAGCTGGTCCTCCATTTTGTATCAAAGAATGTGTCCGCAGGTGACAAGATGCAGATTCTAAGACATTGAATCAATATGATGCCACCATCGCTTTCTTTCTGTTCTATGACATCTTTCTAGTCTTACCTTACTATTTCCTTGGCTCTAAGTTGCTTTTTCCTCAAAGTTCTCAGAAATTGAAATAATACACACTTTGTAGAAATAAGAATTTCATGTTAGTCAAGTCTCTAGGATAGCCATGGGCTCCACTTAATTATCTCAGAACTTAGAGCCCCATGTCCTCTGCTCACTATCCATTGAGATTTATGTGTTCTCAGACTTCACAGAAACTTTTCTAGCTACTTATGTCATTCTCAATGGTAACTTCATTTATCCACAATATTAACTAATTTTCTCAGTCCAAGCTGTTTTCCAGAGGTAATCTCCAGTCCCCATGCCGAAACTATCATTGTACTTACTGCTGAAATGATGGTTCCTTCCCAGCAAGAAGGTGAGATTATGGTATCCAGAATCTTTTCTCAGGGTTCAGATATCCACTTTCCCCATGGCAGGAATGCTGACACTCCAGCCACGGTTTTGTAAATGTGAATTAGTAAATACCAACTGTTCCCAGGTGAGTGTCACAATCAAAAGGAACCAGTTCTGCTCTGAGGTTGAGACATACTCTGAGGGACCTGGAGACATGGTGCAACCTCCTCTCCTTGCCTTATGCCCCTCCTCTATATTTCCTCTGAAACCTTCTTTCAATATTCTTCCTTCCATTACTGACCAAAAATATTAAACCTCACAAATTCCACTGTAAGATCTTTACCAGTGGGAAATGAAGAAGACTGTTTAAAGTCTTTGAGTGGCCATTTAGTGTCTTTATAACATTTTTTGGATATGCATTTTTGTCTTTTTGGGGGCATGATTTGCAAATTGAGTCTCTGGTATTTTACTAACTTGTGTTTGATGAGTGAAAGAGTTAATACTTCCTTTCACTAATGGGTGAAAGGAAAGACACTTCAGAAACATGAATAAAAGATTGTAAACTGGAAATAGTAAGGTAATCAGATATGTAAAGAATCTAGGCCAGGCGTGGTGGCTCACGCCTGTAATCCCAGCATGTCAAGTGATTCTCCTGCTTCTGCCTCTCTAGTAGCTGGAATTACAGGCGCCTGCCACTACACCCAGTGAATTTTTGTATTTTTAGTAGAGACAAGGTTTCACCATTTGGTCATGCTGGTCTAGAACTCCTGACCTCTGGTGATCCACCCACCGAGGCCTCCCAAAGTGCTGGGATTACAGGCATGAGCCATCGCGCCCAGCTTCCTGACATCGCTTAATGCATAATCTCTTCACAGGGTATTTCCAAAGTCCAAGGGCTCTTTCATAACACCTACAACTGGTTCCATCAGAAATGTTTAACGCATAACAAAATATGTTATCGTCATCCATTTTTTTCTATTGTCTCAAAAATATCTTTGTTCTTTAAGCAGCTTCATTGCAATGAAATTCCCAAATGTGGGCATGGTGGCTCACGCCTGTGGTCCCAGCACTTTGGGAGGCTGAGGCGGGTGGATCATCTGAGGTCGGGAGTTTGAGACCAGCCTGGCCAACATGGTGAAACTCCGTCTCTACTAAATACAAAAATTAAAAAAAAAAAAAAAGAAATTCCCAAATTTATCCCTATGACTTTTAGTAGTTCTGTCTCATATATCTCTATTAATCTACAGATATCACTTTCCTTTTCAAAATTCCTTTTTTTGTGTGGGGGGTGGGACAGGGTCTTAGGCTGTCACCCAGGCTGGAGTGCTGTGACACAATTACAGCTCACTGCAGCCTGGACCTCCCTGGGCTAGATGATCCTCCCACCTCTGCCTCCCAAGTAGCTGGGACTACAGGCAAGCACCACCATGCCTGGCTAAGCTTTTATTTTTTATTTTTTGTAGAGACTGGGTTTCACTATGTTGCCCAGGCTGGTCTCAGACTCCTGGGCTCAAGCAATCCACCTGCTTTGGCCTCCCAAAGTGCTGGGATTACATACATAAGCCACTATGCCTGGCCTTAAATTTTATTTTATTTTATTTTATTTTTTTTGAGACAGAGTCTCTCTCTGTCACCCAAGCTGGAGTGCAATGGTGCAATCTCGGCTCACTGCAACCTCCGCCTCTCAGGTTTAAGCAGTTCTCTGCCACAGCCTCCTGAGTAGCTGGGATTACAAGCGCCCACTACCATGCCAGGCTAATTTTTGTATTTTTAGTAGAGACGGGGTTTCCCCATCTTGGCCAGGCTGGTCTTGAACTCCTGACCTCGTGATCCACCCGCCTCGGCCTCCAAAAGTGCTGGGATTAGAGACGTGAGCCACCGCGCCTGGTCAAAATTTTATTTATTTCTTGAAATTGAGTCATTTTTGTATTAGAATTTATTATACTCTACTTTAATTTTTTGTGCATGTCTCTGATATGATTTAAGTTGTTTACACATGTATAAGCCATAAGCAAACTAGATATTCTTGAAATGGGTGATTCAGGGGTAGTCCCACATAAGTGTGTGATTATGACACAGCCAGAAACACACAGTTGGATTACATTCTCCCAGCATGCTGTGGTACAGTCTGGAAGCAAAAATTTCAAAGAGTATATGCTCCTGGTGTGTGACAAGTGCCTGAGGGTTATACTGCAGCACAGCCTATAGACAAAACATATATGCAGGGACCCTGTGTGACAGGTGTGCAGTATTTAAAAACCTTAGTCCGGCAGGGCGCAGTGGCTCACGCCTGTAATCCCAATGCTTTGGGAGGCCAAGGTGGGTGGATCACGAGGTCAGGAGTTCGAGACCAGCCTGGCCAACATGGTGAAATTCTGTCTTTACTAAAAATACAAAAATTAGCCATGCGTGGTTGCACTCACCTGTAGTCTGAGCTACGCAGGAGGCTGATACAGGAGAGTTGCTTGAACCAGGCAGGCAGAGGTTGCAGTGAGCCAAGATCATGCCACCACAGTCCAGTCTGGGGGAAAGAGTGACACCCCATCTCAAAAAAAAAAAAAAAAAAAACTCAGTCCATCCTGGAGGTGCCCCTGTTATACCTATAGGACTCTGTGTAAGAGGCATTGGGTACTGGCACCTATTGACAGCCTGAGCCCACATAAATATACACCACACTGACAGCAAACCCAAGTGGGAGAGATGTGATCCACACAACCAGCATATTCAGAACACCAAGGGGCTGTTAGATAGAATGGAGGTGGGGTCATACTGGCCACACAGAAGCAGAAATGCTACTCAGAGACTTGGGCTTTTAAATTTGCTGATTACAAAGGTTTTGTGGGAGCATAAGCAGTATATAATCAAGAAAATTTTACTCCACAATAGATAGAAATATACCTTCCAGTGTGTGTAGTTATAATATAATTGGAACACACAATTTTAAACTTCTAGACATTACTGTAGAGTCCTATGTTAAGAATCATCACAGATATTTCTAGAAAGAAGAAAGCAAAATATTACTGATAGTGAAGATAAAATATGCCTATATAACTTGCTGTCATGCAAGGTAACATTTAGGTATTGAGATTCTTTACATCCCTGATTACATTGCCATTTGTAATTTATAATCTTTTATTTACATTTCTAAAGCATCTTGCTTTTATGTGCGTATATATCATGCTGTCATACTAGAGGCCAGGCACGGTGGCTCATGCCTGTAATCCCAGAACGTTGGGAGGCTGAGGCGGGTGGATCACCTGAGATCAGGAGTTTGAGACCAGCCTGACCAACATGGAGAAGCCCCATCTCTACTAAAAATGCAAAGTTAGCCAGCTACTAGGGAGGCTGAGGCAGGAGAATCACTTGAATCCAGGAGGCAGAGGTTGCAGTGAGCTGAAATCATGCTATGGCACTCCAGCCTGACAACAAGAGCAAGAAACTCCATCTCAAAAGTAACAAAAATGAGAGACATCAGGATTATAAGTAAAACAGCATAGTAATACACTTAAGAATAGATAATCGGTCAGGTGTGGTGGCTCATGCCTGTTATCCCTGCACTTTGGGAGGCCGAGGTGGATGGATCACCTGAGGTTGGGAGTTGGAGACCAGCCTGACCCTTTTTTTTTTTTTAGTAGAGACAGGAGAAACCCTATCTCTACTAAAAAAAAAAAAAAAAATACAAAATTAGCCGGGCGTGGTGGCACATGCCTGTAATCCCATCTACTTGGGAGGCTGAGGAAGGAGAATTGCTTGAACCTGGGAGGCAGAGGTTGCAGTGAGCCAGGATTGTGCCATAACACTTCACCCTGGGCAGCAAGAGCGAAACTCCGTCTCAAAGAAAAAAAAAATACAAAAAATTAGCCGGGCGTAATGGCACTGTAATCCCAGCTGCTTGGGAGGCTGAGCCCTGAGAATTGCTTGAACCCAGGAGGTGGAGGTTGCAGTAAACTGAGATTGCATCACTGCACTCCAGCCTGGGTGACACAGCAAGACTCTGTCTCAAAAAAACAAACAAACAAACAAACAAACAAAAATGCCGGGCACAGTGGCTCATGCCTGTAATCCCAGCACTTTGGGAGGCCAAGGCGGGCAGATCACGAGGTCAGGAGATCGAGACCATCCTGGCTAACACAGTGAAACCCCATCTCTACTAAAAATACAAAAACTTAGCCGGGTGTGGTGGTGGGCGCCTGTAGTCCCAGCTACTCGGGAGGCTGAGGAGAATGGCATGAACCCGAGAGGCTGAGCTTGCAGTGAGCGAAGATCATGCCACTTCCTCCAGCCTGGGTCACAGAGCAAGACTCTGTCTCAAAAAAAAAAAGAAAAAAAAAACCCACCATGCAATGATAAATAATAATGGATCACCGTGGAAGAATTCATGGGACTTCATTACATAGTCCTTTGTATTTGTGTATATATTTGGAAAAATCCATTACAAAAGGTACAATATGTTCTTGCATCAATAACTTTATACAGGCATACTTTGGAGGTAGAACAGGTCAATTTTTTTTTTTTTTGAGACAGAGTCTCACTGTGTTGCCCAGGCTGGAGTGCAGTGGCACGATCTCGGCTCACTGCAACCTCCACCTCCCAGGTTCAAGTAATTCTTCTGCCTCAGCCTCCTGAGTAGCTAGGATTACAGGTGCCCCCCTCCACCATGCCCAGGTAATTTTTGTATTTTTAGTACAGACGGGGTTTCACCATGTTGGCCAAGCTAGTCTCAAACTCCTGACCTTGTGATCTGCCTGGCTTGGCCTCCCAAAGTGCTGGGATTACAGGCGTGAGCCACCACGCCTGGCCGACAGGCTTCTTTATCCCATAAATATCTCTAAATCCCATCATCAAGGAGGCAGATTTGAGAACTGTTCTCCCACCTCTGCACTTGGCAGCCTTGTAAATACATGCTTTCTCTGCTGCAAGACTCATCATCTCAGTGATTGGCATACTGTGAGATGGACAGAAGAGGGCTGGTTCTATATCAATAGTGTGGAGGAATTGTTTCATTTTATAGACCAGTATCATCAGCTTCCTGAGGAACCTTTACTAACATGGATAATAAGAGTAACTAACTTAGGGGAAACATCTTGGGTTTTAAATAACGCAGAGTGGAAGAACATGTTTGGGTTGATGTAGGACCTACAGCTCACTCTTGAACAATTGCAGATAGGTTCGTATCATCCACACACACACGAGTTTATTACTGAAGGAACAGCCAGCCTGGGTGGGTGTATAAAAGCTACTCTAAAGTCTGTCTACTTGGCAAAGCGGGACTGTCTGACTCCCCCTATATATGCCAAGTGGGGCTCCCCAGATGAACCAGATTAATATGCTTCCCATGCAAGCCATGTGGAACTGGCATTATGATGATAGGAATATTTACCTACTGAATATGTTTATTACCCAGGTCATGGTGAATGTCTTGGTTTGGGGAACCCCATTTTCTTGGGCACCTTATGTAAACTTACTGCTGCAAAATAGAGCTATAGTCAATCTTACCAAATTTGCTTCCTATTATGGGCCTTTCAGATGCTAATAAAACCATTAGGTTAATTAATAAGATAGATAATGGTGAAAGGTACAGAGGAGAGTCAAATAGCTCCTTCCAGGAAGGTAGAAATTTTTAAATGGTTATAAAGAAATAAGACAAATAAAGAAAACATGGATAGGAATGAAACTAAGAGGAAAAAGAAAAGGGGGAAATCATGGTACTCATCCCAGCATGGTGGAAATCTTTAGATGGCTATTAGATGGAAATTAGATGAATAAAATAAAAACTGACGGGATTAAAACAAAGGTCTGAATATAACACTATTGAAGGTTGGGCGGACCAAGGGAAGTTCTTGTTGATCCCCCAATATTAAAGGGCCTTAAGCTAAGTTGCTGTAGTTCCTGAAGTTTGGATAAATTTTAAAAGCCAGAAGATAAAGATACTATGAGAAACCCCACCTGGAATGCCTAGGGTGATGGTTAGACTGGTTAATCAAGGTAGCACTTGGAAAAAAGGCCAAAGTCTCCTTGCCTGAACCCTGGGTGGAAACCTGAAGACGTTTGCACAAGAAAGGGTAAAATGGTCTGGAGAGAAGAGTCCTGGGACTAGAACATAAAGTAAAAGTTGACGGGACTATGAAAGTTGGAATGTTAAACATGCTCTTTTTTTTTTTTTTTAAGTTGTACTACCAATAAACTGAGTTCTTTCCCTACTTTGTATTAGTCACAAAAAAAAGACCACCCAATTTGGGGGGGAGAAAAAAGGCAAGCAGGTTTTATTTCTGACCAGAAATGGAGAATGAGTAAGTTCTTGCTCTAAATGCCTCTTCTCCCTGAACATAGGAGGCATGGGGTTTTTAAGAGCTGAGCGGCCAGGCGCGGTGGCTCATGCCTTTAATCCCAGCACTTTGGGAGGCCAAGACGGGTGGATCACCTGAGGTTGAGAGTTCGAGACCAGCCTGACCAACATGGAGAAACCCCGTCGCTACTAAAAATACAAAATTAGCCGGGCATGGCGGTGCATGCCTGTAATCCCAGCTACTCAGGAAGCTGAGGCAGGAAAATTGCTTGAACCTGGGAGGTGGGGGTTGCGGTGAGCCGAGATAGCACCATTGCACTCCAGCCTGGGCAACAAGAGTGAAACTCTGTCTCAAAAAAAAAAAAAAAAAAAGAACTAAGCAAGGGTGTGAGAGGACTGTTAGCATGTACAAAGTGGGACTCCAGATGCACAAGCTCTGTTCATAAACATGCATCCTCATAAAACCAATGCATGCAAAATGGCAGTGATTATATTTCGGGGGAGGAAATTTTAGTGTTATAATGATATGTTAATGACCTAAAGGCAACTAGGGGTCATCTATTCCAGTTGCACCAGTTTGGGAGTCTTATTTTTTTCTGGAACCAGTCAGGACAATCTCTGTCCTAACCACAGAATAGAAGACAGCCACAGTGAAGAATCCTCACTGCTCCCTTGTCAACTCAACGCCAGACACTGAAGGCTAACCCACTCCAAACCACAAAAAAAGATGATTCTGTGTTTCCTGGACTGGGGTGGCATCAGCAGCCTCAAAACCTTATGCCAGCACTACCTGGTCCTGGTTTTCAATCCATGGGACACCTGAGAGAAGGCAGTGGACAAGACACATCCACAGGTGCCTCCAAGAAGTTTTCTGTGACTTTGGAGGTGAAAACTTGCAGGGACCAACAGAACAGTAGGCTGACCAGATACCCACATCAGCTAGCCAGCCATGGAGGTTGAATAAAATAAAATGCAAAGCAGTCTAACAGGCATGTTTAGTTCTACTACATGTGGACATAAGGAGATATTAGATTGTCTGGGATGATGGGTTTTTTTGTTTGTTTGTTTTAGAGACAAAGTCTCACTGTCTCACAGGCCAAAATGGAGTGACATGATCATAACTCACTGTAATCTTGACCTAATGGGATCAAGCCATCCTCCTGCCTCAACCTCCCATGTAACTGGGACTACACATGTGCACCACTATAGCCTGATAATTCATTTTTATTTTTATTTTTTTGGAAGAGACAGGGTCTCGATATCGTGATCAGGGCAGTCTCAATCTCTTGGTCTCCCAATGTTTTGGGATTACACGTGTGATCCATCATGCCTGCCAACTTTATGTGTGGGGGTGGGAGGTATTTTCTTTCTCTTTAGAGAGATTGAGTCTTGTTATGTTACCCAGGCCGCACTTGAACCCTTAGGCTCAAGTGATCCCCATACCTCAGTCTTCCGAGCAGCTGTTATGACAGGCACATGCCACCATGCCCAGCATGTCTGAGAAATAGTTAACTGAGAAAACAAAACTGCATATCTGTAGGCAAAGTCTAACTTTATTGTATTGTATTGTATTGTATTGTACTGTATTGTATTTTTTCGAGATGGAGTCTCACTCTGTCACCCAGGCTGGAGTGCAATGGTGCGATCTCAGCTCACTGCAACCTCCACCTCCCGAGTTTAATCAATTCTCTTGTCTCAGCCTCCTGAGTAGCTGGGACTACAGGCGCATGCCACCGTGCCCGACAAATTTTTTTTGTATTTTTAGCAGAGATGGGGTTTCACCATGTTAGCCAGGACGGTCTCCATCTCCTGACCTCGTGATCCGCCCACCTCGGCCTCCCAAAGTGCTGGGATTACAGGCGTGAGCCACCACACCCGGCTATTATTATTATTTTTTTTTTTTGAGATGAGATCTTGCTCTGTCGTCCAGCCTGGAGTGCAGTGGCACAATCTCGGCTCACTGCAACCTCTGCCTCCTGTATTCAAGCAATTCTCCTGCCTCAGCCTCCCGAGTGGCTGGGATTATAGGCACCTGCCACCACACCTGGCTAATTTTTGTATTTTTAGTAGAGATGGGGTTGCACCATGTTGGCTAGGCTGGTCTCGAACTCCTGACCTCAAGTAATCCACCTGCCTTGGCCTCCCAAAATGCTGGGATTAAAGGCATGAGCCATTGCGCCCAGCCTAGTTTAACTTTATTTTTGATGCAGGGTTTTTTTTTGGTGCCTCTTTGCCAGCCAGAAACTTCTGTGGCTGAAGGAGCCTCTGCTCATTTGTTCCTGTTGCCTCACTTTGACCCACAGCTACTGGGCTGGTCTGGCCCTGCTGCCACTTCCTGTTGCATGGGGTGGTTGCCTGGCACCAGCAGAGGACAGGAGGGCTGCAGCATTACAGCTTCTTTTGCACCCACTGTTTGGCAGGTCCCAGCTTCTCGTCCCATGTCCAAGAAGAATGAGGTTACCTGGACAACTGAAGGGTGAGAAGGGTGGAGAAGAGTTTTTATTGAATGATGAAACAGCCCTCAGAAGAAAGTGAACTCCAAGTGGGTGGCCCCTACCTGAAGTAGACCTCCCCACTCGAAGGCAGGCAGTTCCCCAGTGTGGCAGAGTCCTGGGCTTGTATGGGTTCAGAATGGGGGAGTGTGTGCTGATTGGTTTGTGAATATGCAAAAAAGGTTAAAACAAAGGCACCACTCAAAGGTGGGCACAACAGTGTAAATAACCAACTAGGGAAGGGTAGGTATATGTAAAATAGGTGAAGGGTGGGGAACAGAGGAAAGTTTGCCAGACAGGAAGAAAGGTTCTCAATCTGGTCCATGGATTTATCCTGCATTGTAGCTAGGCTTTAAACTGTCTTTGGCTTGAAGGTCTGGTTTCACCGGGAACCCACCCCTGTCTGCCTGGAATTTGTCTACCTCCTGCTGCTATCATTTTCACTAAGATGAACAACTTGTATAGGACTATAGTGGAACACACAACACAGAATAACAAACATATGTGCAGACATGAGTATTATAGTGCAAACTTTAGCTCCTCTGTTTATGTTTACATTTCTGCCCACCTTAAATATCTGCTTTATTGTTTCCATCCATACTGGTATTGCTCAATACTCTCAATAATGAAGACGAATCTCATTTTAGAGACAAAACTATCAGAGTGTTCATCCTAATCATGTACTGATCTTAATTCCATCTCTCCTTAGATATCACTACTAAAACTTCTACGAAGCTTTAATTTTTTAAATTTTATTTATTTATTTATACCATCCACTAATGTTGCAACAGCGCTATTTCTTTTTTCTTTCTTTTTTTTTTCTTTTTCTTTGTTTTTTTTGAGACAGAGTTTTGCTCTTGCTGCCCAGGCTGGAGTGCAATGATGCGATCTTGGCTCACTGCAACCTCCGCCTCCCGGGTTCAAGCAATTCTCCTACCTCAGCCTCCTGAGTAGCTGGGACTACAGGCGTGCGCCACCACGCCTGGCTAATTTTTGTATTTTTAGTAGAGACAGGGTTTCACCATGTTGGCCAGGCTGGTCTCGAACTCCTGACCTCGTGATCCACCCATCTCGGCCTCCCAAAGTGCTGGGATTATAGGTGTGAGCCACAATGCCTAACCTTCTTTCTTTTTTAGAGGCAGGGTCTGGTTCTGGTCCTCAGGTTGGAGTGCTGTGACCCTCTCTCCCTGGGCTCCTAAGCATTGGAATTACAGGCATGAGCCACCACCCCTGGCCTCCACCATTAAATCACTGTCACCACCATTAAATCACTACATAATTATTCTATAATTCTAAAAATTTTTTATTTTTATTTTTATTTTTTATTTCTTCTTAAAAAAAGGAATACGTGTGCAGAATGTGCAGGTTTGTTACATAGGTATCTTCTTTTTTGTTGTTGTTTTTTGTTAAGGTAGAGTCTCACTCTGTTGCCCAGGCTGGAGTGCAGTGGAGTGATGTCAGCTCACTGCAACCTCTGCCTCCTGGGTTCAAGTGATTCTCCTGCCTCTAGCTGGGATGACAGGTGTACGCTATCACGCCCGGCTGATTTTTGGTTGTGTTTTGTTTTGTTTTTGAGATGGAGTCTCACTCTGTCACCCAGGCTGGAGTACAGTAGTGCAGTCTCAGCTCACTGCAACCTCCGCCTCCCAGGTTCAAGTGATTCTCCTGCCTCAACCACCCAAGTAGCTGAGACTACAGGCATGCACCACCATGCCTGGCTAATTTTTGTATTTTTAGTAGAGACGGGTTTCACTATATTGGCCAGGCTGATCTTGAACTCCTGACCTTGTGATCCACCCACCTCAACCTCCCAAAGTGATAGGGTTACAAGAATTTTTGTATTTTTAGTAGACACACGGTTTCACCATGTTGGCCAGGCTGGTCTCAAACTCTTAACCTCAAATGATCCACCCACCTCAGCCTCTCAAAGTGCTGGGATTATAGACGTGAGCTACCATGCCGGGCCTTTCTTTTTCTTTTTTTTTTTTTTTTGAGATGGAGTTTTGCTCTTGTTGCCCAGGCTGGAGTGTTACAGCACAATCTCGGCTCACCGCAACCTCTGCCTCCCCAGTTGAAGTGATTCTCCTGCCTCAGCCTCCCGAGTAGCTGGGATTACAGGCATGCACCACCATGCCCAGCTAATTTTGTATTTTAATCGAGATGGGGTTTCTCCATGTTGGTCAGGCTGGTCTCAAACTCCCGCCCTCAGGTGATCCACTCACCTTGGCCTCTCTAAGTGCTGGGATTACAGGCGTGAGCCACTGCACCTGGCCATTTTAAAAAATTTTTTTTTTTTTTTACATAATTTTTTTTTTTTTTTTGAGACAGTCTGTCTCTCTTCCAGGCTGGAATACAGTGGCAGTATCTTGGCTCACTGCAACCTTCACCTCCCAGGTTCAAGTGATTCTCCTGCCTCAGCTGGGAGTACAGGCACCCGCTACCACGCCTGGCTAATTTTTGGATTTTTAGTAGAGATGGGGTTTCACCATGTTAGCTAGGCTGGTCTCAAACCCCTGACCTCAAGTGATCCTCCCACCTCAGCGTCCCAAAGTGCTAGGATTACAGGCCTGAGCCACAGCACCTGGCCAACATAATCATTCTTAAGAGGGTTTTGGAATTTACATTTTACAACTGTATTCCTAACATAACATTAATTTATTAGGCAAAACACTCCTTGCCATGGAAACAGAAATAAAGAATAGCCAGTTCCCAGCAATAACATGAACTCCTGGATTTAAGACACAACCAATATCAACAGGTGGAGAGCATCTTCTGCATACGTGCTCCACATTTGAAAACTGCAGCCATTTATCACTACCAAAATAGTATTTCTTTCATTGGTCTTCTTGTAAGATTGGTAAATCTTAGATAAATTAATCCAGAATTAATTGAATACAAGTTAGAATCTCAAGTGAGGGATACTAAGCGGATAAAAGTGTTGCTCAATGTACTGGACACTATGATTGATTTTATAGGCAGGAGAGTTGTCTTCTGTGGGAATCACAGACAGAGATTCAGCATGTATTCCTGCTTTAGGGAACACAACATTTCTCCTCTATCTTCCTTGTCTTGTCCTATCTGGATTAGTTCTTTCTTGTCCCTGACAGACTGAGAAACTGACTCTAATGCCTCAGAGTGCATTCATGTGAATTTATAACACAATAATGTTTATCAGCCTCTGCTCCCAGTATTGGGATTTTGCGACTGAAAGACTGTTCAAAATGTTATGATAATTTGGATTTTTAGTCTTTGGGGGCATCCTAAATAATAAGTTTAGCATCAGAGAGCTCGAGTTCCCCAAAATCTAAAATAATATTTTTTCAAATACTTGAGTGATCAGTTACAGACACTAATCTCCAAAAATCTCAATACAGGTTCTAAGGCTAGGTGAGACTATCCTCTACCCTAGAAGGACATGCACTTTAAGGACAGACCGCTGAGGTGGAGCTGGGCCTTTCCTGCGAGTAAGTGAACATGATGGTAGGGTATACCTGACAGCATAGTTTGACAGGGGATATAGACTTTCAAGGTGAGAATAGGCATGAAATAGATACATGCAGAAGTATAGTCAAATTGAGGGAAGATGACACTTAGGCCAGAGTGGTGTTTATTCACCACTCTGTGCAATCAAGCGCCTCTGAGGCCTTCTTTACGGCCTTGGAACCGTCTTGGAACGTGAGGAAACTACATAACCCAGAAATCTCTGCGTCGAATGACAGCACTTCAGAGCCAATGAAGGCTCAAAATAAAGGCGTTTCCGCGGAAACAGTATAAAGGTGGGACTTCCGGCGTCCTCTACTAGTGGCCATTTTGATTGGTGTTGGGTGTATTTTCCAGTGAGAGACTGGGGAGTGCTGGGTCGTGTAGAAGTGGCTGAACCCAGAAGGTGGAGAGGAGACGTTGTCCCGACTGCACAGAGGCTGCTCTGCAGTTCTTAAAGGGGCTAGGCGTGACCCGCACCAAGGCCGGGATCGGGACCACCGTGCCCAGCTACCGGCCCTGCTCGCACCCTCCTTTCGACCCCGCTTTCCCCACCCAGTCGGATGGCGGCGGCCGCGCTGAGGCCCCCGGCTCAGGTAATTGTGGCGTCTTCCGTGCCCTCAGGTCACCTCATCTTTACCTAAGTCCAAAAGCAGAGAGGAAGCGGCGCCTGCTCAAGGTTCTACAGCCTGAACCCAGCGTCGGGACACTGAGGCGCTCGCTATGGGCCCCCGTTTTTGACACCCGCGGGATGCGCTCAGGAGAGCTACAGGCACAGGGAGCGGTGCAGGCAAAGGCCTGGAGATGAACTGAGCCGAGAGGATCGTAACCTAGGGTCCACAGGCACCTGTCGGGAGCAAAGTGTGAGGCAGAGCTCCTCCTGGAAGAGCAGGCTGAGGACTGTGTATTCACCCTGAGAACGCTAGAAGCCATGGACAGCTTCCAACAAAGGAAGGAAAAGATCAATGTCCAGGCTTTAAAGGTTTTCCAAAGTCCAGTCAAAAAAGAACACAGGGGATGACTTTTGGGCCCTGGGAGGTTGAATTCTTGTTCAACTTCTGCAGATCAGATAGGTGCTAAGAGATGACATTTTGTACTGAGGCGCTCAGTTCAGACAACCAACCTGTGTTTACCTGGTTACAGGGCCAAGAAAGAGTTCAGGGAGGCCTGAGCTTATCAAATCTCATCAGGGATACATTCTTGTAGCTTGTGCCTCTCCTCTTAGGAACTCCTGACTGCAGAAGCACTTGCAGAACCTCCGCAGGGAAGCGGAGGGTGTTATTCCCTCCCTGGCCCTAACTCCTATCCACATGCTCTTTAGAT
Source organism: Pongo abelii (assembly GCF_028885655.2). Classification (NCBI taxonomy): domain Eukaryota; kingdom Metazoa; phylum Chordata; class Mammalia; order Primates; family Hominidae; genus Pongo; species Pongo abelii. The sequence continues at coordinate 64,524,926 of NC_072005.2, forward strand.
TGGGATGTCCTGGGACTCTTAGGTACCTTTTTTTTTTTTTTTTTTTTTTAAGTTTTTTGATTTGGGAACCCTGGAGGAACCTTAAACCCAGGATCCTAAGTCTGTGACACAGGATATATGGAGGTATTCCCATTTCTGCCAACCAATATAAACATACTTGGAAGGTTAACACAGGAGTTAGTACCAGGATGTGAAATGCTTAGAGGTGAAACTGACCAGAGGGAAGAGGTGATGTTACTACAGTTTCATCTGGCTGTAGTCTCCTCTGGCTCTACAGACTGTGGGGTTGAGAGAGGAGGAAATAATATGAGAGTTGAGGCTTTTGCCATAATTCAAGTGAGGGTTAACAGACTAAGATTCATGGCTAAGGAGATGTGGCTGGATTCAAAGTTGATATTTTGTAACAAGCATCTAGGTTTCCTAATATGCAAAATAAGGGCATGAAGAGAGCAATCAGGAGCCCGAGGTTTTTGGTCTTAGTAGCTGTAGCTATGGAAGCTGCATCAGCTGAGTGAGCATGTTGGTAGTAAACATAATTAGAATATTATGCAAATATCAAGATGACTGTTTTGGCCATATGAAGAGTCAGAGACGAATAAGTGTAGGCATCAAATGGGTATGGACATGCAGGTTGGGGTATCTGGAAAGGGATTGATACTGGAGACATCTAATATATGGTAGCTAATGTGTATGCTGTGGTGAGTGAGCCATGGGTCACATTAAGGAGAGCACACTTCAGATTCTGTTGGTAAATCTTTTAGGGGACCAGAAAGCAGTGGTTGAATGATGACTGCATCTGTTGCTTGGGTCCCTGGGTAATGTTATTGGGCTTCATAAACACTGGAGAGGTAGGTGAGTGACCATGATGGTAGGGTATACCTGTCAGCATAATTTGACAGGGGACATAGACTTTCAAGGAGAGAATAGACATGAACTAGATACATGCAGAAGTATAGTTAAATTGAGGGAAGATGACACTTAGGCCAGAGTGGTGCTTATTCACCACTCTGTGCAGTCAAGATTTGAGACGACTTTGGTAGTGTGTGGGGGGTTTCATTACGCATGCTGAATATGCTCAGGGAGAAATATGGTCATCTGTGACAGTAGGTCTTGGGCCTTAAATGGATTAAAAACAGGACTTTTTTTTTTTTTTTTTTTTGAGACGGAGTCTCACTTTGTCGCCCAGGCTGGTGTATTGGTGTATAGTGGCGCAATCTCGGCTCACTACAACCTCCACCTCCCAGGTTCAAGTGATTCTCCTGCCTCAGCCTCCTGGTAGCTGAGAATACAGTTGCATGCCACCACGCCCCACTAATTTTTTTTTGTATTTTTAGTAGAGACGCGATTTCACCATATTGGCTAGGCTGGTCTCGAACTCCTGACCTCATGATCCACCTGCCTCAGCCTCCCAAAGTGCTAGGATTACAGGTGTGAGCCACCGTGCCCGTCCAGGACTGGTCTTTAAATGGCAATGGTATTAGGTGAATGGAAGTTGGTCCGTGTTGCTGAAGGGTAAGCCATTGCAGCACAGAAATGGAATAAGACCATGGATATCTGAAGTTACATGTGGTTTTGCATGGCTGTGGAGTAGTGCAAGGAGGCATTCATAGAATTATTAGGGACTACCACTGCTAATGGGAACCATGGTCATTTTGTGTTATTATTGGATCCTGTTTGAATATGTGAAGCATGTTGGATGCTGTCAGCCATATTGTGGTATAAAGCCAAAAATGGAGGCCCAATATGATGTGTCACCTTGACATCTAGTGATATTGGTATGACCTCAAATGACCTGAGAACCAATTCCCTTCCCACTAGGCTCTTTTAGATAATAATCAGCATGGCCTAATAATCCTTTTATTAGGGAGACCAAGCAGAATTCCTGGTTATTATACTTTGTAGTGAGTTTCAATTTTATCCTTACCCACAGTGTTATTCAAACAAGCCAGCTGCATCCTACTAAGGGATTCGGGGGTCATCACACCCTCTTCATTTTAAAAGCTTGCATATCATAGTTTCTGGTTATGCACTCTTATCCATAGTGCAACCCCTATGTGGTCCTTCATGATGAGGGATGTCCTCTTCTAGACTTTGAGTGTATTTGATTTTTAAACATATTTATAGCACCTGTCTAGTGTTTGATGTCATGTGTTTGGTCATTAATATAACTGTAAGGTGAAAATCTCACCCTTACTGGTAGAAGGAAGAAAAGGGTATAAACATACTTTAACTTGTGGGGAGGCAGAGGCCAATGTGGGAGGCAGTTTGGTGGGGGTGGCCATGGGCATGTGTCTGTGCAGTCTAAAGAATGATGTGTATTTTGGCCTAGCATGGTGGCTCATGCCTGTAATCCCAGCACACTGGGAGGCTGAGGTGGGTGAATCACTTGAGCTCAGGATTTCGAGACTAACCTGGGCAACATAGTGAAACCTTCTCTCTACCAAAAATACAAAAAAAAAAATTAGCCGGCACGGTGGCATGCACCTGTAGTCCCATCTACTTGGGAGGCTAAGGCCAGAGAATTACTCGAGCCCAGTAGACAGGGGTTGCAGAGAGCTGAGATTATGTCATTGCACTCCAGCCTGGGCAACAGGAGTGAAACCCTATCTCAAAAAAAAAAAAAAAAGTAAGAAAAAGGAATGATGTGTATTCAGAGAAGAAGTATGTCTGATAGACTGAGGTTGCTGCATTGGGATTTACATGACTTCATCTCTACCAGGGGCATTGGCTCTCAGGAGGTATGGACTGCTTTATATCAGCACCAAAACATAGAAATCTATTGGTTCACTCACTTCTTGTGGCTGATGGCTGTACACCATGGCCAGTGAGCCCACGAGAAGATAGTGACACCAGTGGGCCTAGTTTCTCCTTGTAGTTTAGGACCTTGGGAGGAGGAAGGGCAAGGATAGATAAGTGGATGAGCATATGGAGTGTTTGTGGTTTCATCTATCATCATCATGGCAGGGCACTGTGACCTTTGAAGATGTGGCTGTGAACTTTTCCCAGGAGGAATGGAGTCTCCTTAGTGAGGCTCAGAGATGCCTTTATCATGACGTGATGCTGGAGAACCTGACACTTATATCTTCTCTAGGTAAGGTACTCACACTCTTCTCTGTGACCTTAGCTATTGTCTGTCTGTCCCCATCTTTTTCCCCATGGCAAGACTGTTTTCCTCACTTCAGGAGCCTGGGCACAGGTTCCTCTGTTAGTTTCCTGGGTAGGTTCTGTGGTAGGTAGGACTGAGGTGCGTGCACTGCCCTCTCTTCTCCTTGAGCAGCCCCAACACCTGCTTTGCTGCAAGCTCCCAGAGAAGGAGCTTTACAGGCACCATAATGCATCCCACCTTGCTTGCCCTATGGCTGTTGAGTAATTTTTCTGGATCAGAGACTGGTATGCACAGGTTCTGCTTCCTTGCTCTAGGTGACATTTATTCATGACTGCCTGTGCTAGGAATTCCTCCCATCACTGATGTTCTCAATACTTACATGCATCATAGGCTGTTCTTGCAAGACCCTCCTTATAAATTATCTTGTTTGTTTTGTTTTGTTCTGTTTTGTTTTCAGAGACAAAGTCTTACTCTGTCACCCAGGCTGGAGTGCAGTGCTGCGATCATAGCTCACTGTAGCCTCAATCTCCCAGGCTCAAGCAATCCTCCTTCCTCAGCCTCTGGAGTAACTTGGACTAGAGGCTTCTGCCACCACATCCCACTAATTTTTATTTTTATTTTTAATAGAGATGAGGTCTGGCTGTATTGCCCAGGCTGGTCTCTGACTCCCAGCCTCACATGATCCTCCCACCTCATCCTCCCAAAGTGCTGAGATTACAAGCATAAGCCAGTGTGCCCTGACTGTTTTTTTTTTTTTTTCAGACAGGGTTTCACTGTCATCCAGGCTGCAGTCTACTGATGCAATCATGGTTCACTTCATTCTCAACCTTCTGTGCTCAAGTAATCCTCCCACCTGACTCCTAAGTAGCTGGGACTACAGGAGCATGCCACCCTGCCCAACTAATTTTTGTTCATTTGTATTTTTGGTTTTGGTTTTTTTTTTTTGAGACGGAGTCTTGCTCTGTCACCCAGGCTGGAGTGCAGTGTCGTGATCTTGGCTCACTGCAACCTCTGCTTCCCGGGTTCACACCATTCTCCTGCCTCAGCCTCCCGAGTACCTGGGACCACAGGCGCATTGCTGCCATGCCTGGCTAATTTTTTTGTATTTTTAGTAGAGACGGGGTTTCACCGTGTTAGCCAGGATGGTCTCGATCTCCTGACCTTGTGATCCACCCGCCTCGGGCTCCCGAAGTGCTGGGATTACAGGCGTGAGCCACCGCACCCGGCCTCATTTGTTTGTTTTGTAGAGATGGTGTCTCATTATGTTATCCAGGTTGGTCTTGAACTCCTAGGGTCAAGTAGTCCTCCCAGTTTGGCCTCCCACAGTGCTGGGAATATAGGTGTGAGCCACTGCACCTGGCCAAAAATTATCTTTGTAGTATTTAGTTTTCTTTCCTATGGGCTATCATGTGCTGATTTTTTCTGAACTGTTGGTTGGCTGTTCTCTCTTGTCTTTCTCTTATTCTTTATGTCATCCATGTCCCATGTAAATTCCATGTATATCTTTGCAGTGGGACTGAGAGTTCTCAGTGATCCAGAAGTTGCAGCTAAACCCAGGCTCAGCATGATGGGCCCAGAGGGAGGCCACCTCTGAGGAGTAACACCCTGGAGGAAGACATAACATTAGGGATTTAGGAAAGTCATACTAGAAGCTCTCTGATTTCACAAGTATTTTCCTGGCAACATGATGAGCCATATGCTGTTTCTGTCTTCCCCATTCTTGAGAGTTTCAGACTTCACCGTTCTATACCCCGTCACTTCTACTCTGATGCCAGCCCAGGACTAATCTTCACATCTCTGGATCCCACCTGTCATCCATTTTTCTCACATTTCCATCTGCAGTGGACTCCAATACTGGCATATCAATTTTGTATTAGGAAGTGTGTACACATTGCTAAGCCATACCTGACCAACAGCTGCTTTGTTGTACTCATATTTTCATGTGACACACAAACAAGTGTATCTAACAGAGGTATTACTCCATGGAAATAATTGCAGAAACAGAGTGTTGCCTTTAGGTTGAAGATAAGTCTTCTTCATTTTACTGGGTTAGAATGATTACAGAAGGTAGGGGGCCACATGATGTGAAGGAACCAACAATACATGCACTACAGGAAGCAGAGGCAATTCCTTCCTGTGCAAACATCTAAAGGACCTTCATAAAGCATGTGGGTGCTATATAAAAGGATGTGTCTAGGCCCAAGTAAATATAAGTACAACAAAGCAGCTGTTGATCAGGTATGGCTTAGTAATACTTCCCTTCGGAAGTACCTTGCATTTTACCAGCATTTTATTTCTTTTAGGTTGTTGGTATGGAGCAAAAGACGAGACACCTTCTAAGCAGACCCTTTCTATACAACAGGAGTCCCCACTCAGGACACATTGGACAGGTGTATGTACCAAGAAGGTCCACCTCTGGGGAATGTGTGGCCCTCTCCTGGGAGATATCTTACACCAGGGAACACAACACAATCAGAAATTGAATGGGTTTGGGGCATGTGAAAAAAAATTGGATGACGATGCAAACCATCATCAAGACCAGAAGCAGCACATTGGAGAGAAATCGTACAGAAGCAATGCCAAGGGAACATCTTTTGTAAAGAACTGTAAATTCCATGAGTCACATGAGCCATTTATCTTTCATGAGGTTGGGAAAGACTTTTTGTCCAGCTTGAGATTACTCCAACAAGAGGACATTCACACTTCAGGGAAGTCAAACTTTGAAACCAAGCATGGGATTCCCCTTCAGGGTGGAAAAACTCATTACATCTGTGCAGAGTCCACAATACCCTTCGGCAACAAACACTCACTTGTCCTTCACCAGAGACTTCTCCCTAGAGAAAGACCTTATGGATGCAGTGATTCTGGGAAATTCACTAGGAAAAATAATAGTTTCAATAATCATCAGGGAGTTCACACTGGAAAAAGACCTTATCAGTGTGGACAATGTGATGAATCATTTTGGTATAAGGCCCACCTCACTGAACACCAGAGAGTTCACACTGGAGAAAGACCTTATGAGTGTGGAGAATGTGATAAATCTTTTAGTCATAAGCACAGTCTTGTTGACCATCAGCGAGTTCACACTGGAGAAAGACCTTATGAATGTGATGAATGTGGGAAATCTTTTAGCCATAAGCGCAGCCTTGTTCACCACCAGCGAGTTCACACTGGAGAAAGACCTTATCAGTGTGGAGAATGTGGGAAATCGTTTAATCACAAGTGCAACCTCATTCAGCATCAGCGAGTTCACACTGGAGAAAGGCCTTTTGAGTGTACGGCATGTGGGAAGTTATTTAGGAGCAACTCCCACCTAAAGGAACACCAGAGAGTTCACACTGGAGAAAGACCCTATGAGTGTAAAGAATGTAGGAAATCATTTAGGTACAAGTCACACCTCACTGAACACCAGAGAGTTCACACTGGAGAAAGGCCATATGAGTGTGGAGAATGTGGGAAATGTTTTCATCAAAAGGGCAGTCTCATTCAACATCAGCAGATCCACTCTGGAGAAAGGCCACATGAGTGTGGAGAATGTGGGAAATGTTTTCATCAAAAGGGCAGTCTCATTCGACATCAGCAAATTCACTCTGGAGAAAGGCCACATGAGTGTGGAGAATGTGGAAAGTGTTTTCGTCAAAAGGGAAACCTCATTAAACATCAACGAGTTCACATGGGAGAAAGACATCATGAATGTTGAAAATTTGGCAGATCTGTTGGTAAAAAGGGCACCCTCATTCAACATTCGTGAGATCACACTGGAAAGCGCTTATGAGTGTGGAGAATGTGCAAAATCATCTAGCCAAAAGGTTGGCCTCATTCAACAATAGCAAGATCACACTGGGGAAAAGCTTTGTGAGTGTAGAGAACGTATGAAATCGTGTACATAGAAGTTTTGCCTCACTAAATACCAGAGGGGTCACACTGGAGAAAGACCCTATAGTTATGGAGAATTTGGGAAATTACTTAACAAGAAGTCCCACCTCACTGAACACTACTGAGTTCACAGTTGAGAAAGGCCATATGACTGTAAGGAATTTGTGAAATTATTTAGCCAGAAGAGCTGCATTACTATTCATCAGATAATTTACAATGGAGAAAGGCCACATAATAATTTCTCATATAATAAATGTGAGAAATCATTTCCGTACAGCTCTGCACTCCATGTTCTTAAGAGTTCACACTGGACAAAGCCTTATGAGAGCAGCGAGTAGAAAATCCTTTGTGGGAAAACTCTGGTCTCATTAAACACAGGAGAGTTCATGCTAGAGAAAGACCTCAACAGTGTAGCAAATATGGAAAGACATTTACTAGAAGCTCTGCCCTGCAAGTTCACACTAGAGAAAGCCCTTCTCAGTGAAGTAAATTTGGAAAATTGATTAGTCAAACCTCTATGCTCCTTCAAAATCAGAGTTCACACTGGATCAAAGCTTTATGGTGTGACAGATGTTTCACATTCTTTATCTAAATGTCTAACATATTATGCACAGACAAGCTCCTGCTGTGGAAGTGCCTTTTGAGTGCAGAGCATTTGCGAAGGCTTCACTCTTCTTTCATTGGATACCAGAATGTTGACAGGAGAAAAATAACATAGATGTGTGGGAATATTACTTCTTGTCCAGTGTAACTGTGGGAGAGAGCCCTTATGAGGATGCCATCAACCTATATTGAATATCATGTGTCCAATAGCTGCATAAATTCCAGGTATATGGGAGCTGTATTGCGTTTCTTATCCTGCGTATGTCCTTGCCAGATTTATTTCATTCTTAGGTCTCTGGCAAAAGCCATTTCATCTCTGCCACTTGGCAGGTACCTACAGTGCATCACTCATGCACTCCATCATATTCCAAAAAAAAAGTTCAAGTTGTCTCCCATTCAGCAGTGGGATTTTTGAGTGGCCTCTGCACTCGTTCCTTTCTCATTTCTCTATGAGGAGTTGGGCCATGGACCTGACTCAGTTTTGGCCTAGAGCAGAAGTGTCCAATCTTTTGGCTTTCCTGGTCCACATTGGAAGAAGAATTGTCTTGTGCCGCATATAAAATACATTAACACTAATGATAGCTGATGAACTTTTTTAAAAAAATCACACAAAAACTCTCATAATGTTTTAAGAAAGTTTACGAATTTGTGTTGGGCTGCATTCAAAGCTGTCCTAAGATATATGCGGCCCACAAGCTGTGGGTTGGACAAGCTTGGCCTAGAGAATTTTTCTGATTACTTGACAAGATGGGTTGTCTTTCCTAGGAATCTCATGATTGTCATGATTCTTAAAATGGAATTTTCCAGCCTCTTAACTCACCAACCCAAGTACAAGCTGCCTCTCATTGTTCTAGTTTCTGCTATGATGAAGTCCTTATTTAAGCTTCCTTCAATCTTGGGAATTGTATTGACTGTATTGTGTGAATTGTATACTCATTGCATTGTATGGCTTGGATACAACATGGTTCTGGTACCATGAAGGATTCTGGTACCATGAAAGTTTGTTGGGGTTACTAAACTGTGTAACTCTTAGGGAACAGTATGAAGGCTAATATAGCTCTGCATTTGTGGCCTAGTTTGGATGGCTGCCTAAGGCCTCCAAATAAAGACTTCAGGGCTTTGTGATCTTTATTTTTAGATGAAATAGTGCAATAATATGTGTTTTCATAAATTAACCTGAGTAGGGGACAGTTTTAGTGACACACTTTGGTGCTTCTGAGAACAGCACAAAATTATTCTCTTGTTTATAAGGGATATTGCATTCTGCTCAGTACTGGTGAGGGAAATCTGTTCTCAAGTCCTACAGTGCATTCATGTGTCCTGAAGACCAGAATTCTGTAGGATAGTGTCCTACATTATAAGCCTGGAGGAAGAAATCATAATTCTTTAATTTTTATTTTTTTAGGGACATGATGTCACTCTGAAACTCAGGCTGGAATACACTGGCATGGTCATACCTCACTGCGGCCTCAAACTCCTGGGCTCAAGTGATCCTCCTGCCTCAGCCTCCCGAGTACCTGAGATTAGCCCAGGTAATTTAAGAATTTTTTATAGAGATAGGGTTTTGCTATTTTACCCTGACTGGTGTTCAACTCCTGGCCTCAAGTAATCCTCTAGCATATGCCCTTGAAAACACTAGGATTACAGGTGTGAGCCACCATGCCCAGCCCAAAAATAATTTTTATAGAATTAGCATTTCTAGGTAGTGAAGCAGACTGCAACAGAATAGTTGGGATATACTTTTTTTAAAAAGGCATCCACAATGATTCAGTCACTATGTCTGTGATGGACAAGCAGGTACAGAAATTTTCAGGACCTCCATAATTATGAATCTAGTGTAGCTTAGGTCATTGTCAGAGTAAATCTAAAGGTTTTGTGGATTTCTGTAGCCTATCTGGGCTGCATACCAAAAAGCCATCCCTGAATTAGTAGGAGGAAGAGGATGGGGAGAAAGGAAATCTCTTAGTCCAGTGATGTGGCTTTTGCAACCAGCCAGCATTCCAATTTAATCAGGTGGAAATGATCTTCCTGGCTCATAAGTATTTGGTATCACACAGGCTAATTGCCCCCCTTAGGGCGTGATGAGAGTTAGGAGAGTCAATGTAACATCACATAACCTATTTGTCAAAAATAATGTTAAATCCAGATAATTCTTTCAGATTAAATTTTTAAAGCTGTAATAAGACTGGGCATGGTGACTCATGCCTGTTATCCCAACACTTTGGGAGTCCAGGGTGGGAGTATTGCTTGAGGTAAGGAGTTTGAGACTAGCCTGGGTCCCATAGTAAGACCCTGTCTCGTAAAAAATAAATACTATCTTTCTCTCTGGCCTCTCCATCCTCCAGACAATCACTGAATTACAATATTTGCTTAACAGTAGATTAATGTCAATTTTCTGGAATTTTATATGACTGATATAACATGTTTCCTCTTTTCATACCTGAGTACTCTCCTGAGCCCTATTTATTTCGATGTTCTTCTTTTTTCTTATTATTTTTATTTCACATAGCAGGGATGCATATTTTGACATTCATCAATCGTGATATGAGTAGTTCATTCTTTTTAATCTTAGAATATGACATGCTATGGAAATCACTGTATATGAATTCATCTGCTTATGGATATGTTATTGCTTCTTGTTTTTGTCTGTTAGGAATAAAACTGCTTGTTAAGCACATTTGAATGCAATTCTTCATATAGATAATGTTTCATTTCTCTTGTGTGAATGCCTTGGTGTGCTGTGCCCAACTCACATGGTAGATGAATGTATACCCCTCTCCCAACCCCAGACAGCACAGCTCACAGCTCCAAGAGAGACTCCTTCCCTCCACTTGAGGAGAGGAGAGGGAAGAATAAAGAAAACTTTGTCTTGGAACTTGTTCCAGCTCAGCTACAGTAGGATAGGGCACCAGGCTGAGGTCCCTATTCTAGGCCCTAGCTCTGAGTGACATTTCTAGATATACCCTGGGCTAGAAGAGAACCCACTTCTTTGAAAGGGAGGATCCAGTCCTGAGAGGATCCATCACCTGCTGACTAAAGAATCATTGGGCCCTGAATAATCAGCAGTAGTACACAGGCAGTACTCACCATGTGCCATTGGTGAGACTCAGACATGCTGGCTTCAGGTGTGACCCAGCACATTCCCAGCTGTGATGGCTTTCAGGAGTGACTCCTGCTTGAGAAACAGAAGAGTAAAGAAGACTTTGTCTTACAGCTTAGATACCAGTTTGGCCACAGTAGGGTAGAGCACCAAGTAGGCTCTTAGGGTCCCTAATTTCAGGCCTTGGCTCTTGGATGGCCAGAGGAAAGCCCACTGCCCTTAACAGTGTCCCAAGCCTGGCAGCACTCACCACAAACCTGTGAGTCCCACAGTCCTGGACTGGTGAGGACCATGGGGAGAGACACCTCTGCTTGTGAAAACGAGGGAAGAGTGAGAAGGACTTTGTCTTATGGCTTGGGTGCCATTTCACCTGCAGTAGAACACCAGATAGATTCCTAAGGTTTCCCACTACAGGCTCTGGCTCACAGATGGCTTTTCTGAACGTGCCTAGGATGGGGAGGAGCTTGCCACTCTGAAGGGAAGGACATAAACCTTGCTGGTTTTGCCTCCTGCTGATTGTAGAGTCCTAGGGCCTTGAACGAACACAGGGAGTAGCCAGGAAGTGGTCAGTATGAGCCTTGGGCAGCACCCAGTTCTCTGCTGGCTACAGGTCTGACCCCACATAGTCCCATTGGTGGTGGCACAGGGGTACTTGTGTTACTGATCCTCCAGCTAAAGGCAGCTCAGCACAAAGAAACTTTGGAAACCTGCCAGCAGGAGACTCCATGACCCCCATGAACACTTGAGCTGGCAGGGAGAGCTGCTTAGAGAAGTGGTAGGGACAGAACTCCAGCCAGTGCAGAGCCCAGAGGATTTGGGGTGGGAGCATCTCTAGTGGAGCACAGCTAGACACGCCCATATTTCAAGGCTCGCCTTGCTTCCCTAACAGACTTTAACCCTAGGGAAGTCAGACCTGATCAGTGCAGGGCATTCTTGCCGATAAGTTGGGGATGGTTGTACCTGAGCACCTCTTGGTCAGCTGGCCTCTCCCAGGGCTCCAGGCTACCCACACCTGCTTGCAGTGCGACCTTGGATACCCAGGTGGGGTCCCTTATGGGGGTGTACATCATAGCTCCTGTGCTGGTGAACTGCAGTTGAGAAATCCCATAGTCGTGCAACAGCCTACCTGCACCTTCCCAAAACTGCGGCCTCTCTGAGACACTTTGCCTGCATGCATTCACCTATGGCCACCCCTGACATTGCTTTGCCAGCATATGTGCACGCAAGTGGACCTTGCCTTCTCTTTTCCACCAGCATGCGTGTGCATGTGCACCCTGTCATGCTACAGCTGCCAGTGTGAGCACACCTCATCCCCCCAACTTTTTGCTGCACCACCATTGCTGTCAGAGCATTTGTGATCCCAGAGACTGCCAGCCTGCACCTGCCAGCACCCCACCCCTGGACCAGCACGAAACTACACAGACCAGCAGACACACCCCACGCACCAGTATCAGCTGCTACACATGTGAATGCATGCACAGAGGGTACAAACAGTCCTGCACCTGCCAGCACCTTGCCTCCATATTAACACCACTGCTGGTGTGAATGTGTACTAGGACATCAATGGAACCCCCTTCCCTAGCCCCCCATGTTGTGCTGCCACCACCAGCACTGTGAACACTCACGTGGAGGCTGGCACCCCTACACCCACCAGCACTCCATCGCAGCCAATAAACGTACACCCCACCACTGCCATTGCTGCTGGCATGTGGGAACAAGGATGGATCCTGCTGCCACCACCCTAAGCACTGGGTCTGGCACTGCCCTTCAGAGTGTTATTACCAATAGTCTGAGAACAACTTAGACCCTCCAGCGTGGCAGGTTTCTGACCTCCAGGGATCATAGGACAAAGCTGGATGCCTGATACCAGGCCCCGTGTATTAGAGCACACAGTCTAGCAGTCCTGAGCTGAGCCTTGGACCCCTAGAATGCTCCAGAAATTAAGACAGTTGACTGGAGCCACATTATACCACAAACTCTTAAGGGCAACAAAAAGGATAAAAGAAAAAAAAGTCCATCCAAAGTTCAGCAACTTCAAAGATTAAAGAAATATCAGCCAACAAAGATGAGAAAGAACCAGGGCAAGAACTCTGGTAACCAAAAAAGCCAGAGTGTCTTCTTACTTCAAAACAACCACACTAGTTCCCCAGCAGTAGTTCCTAACCAGACTGAGATGGCTGAAATAACATAAATAAAATTCAAAATATGGATAGGAATCAAGATCATTGACATACAGGAGAAAGTCAAAAACTAATCCAAGGAATCTATTGATTACAATAAAATAATACAGGAGCTGATAGACAAAATGGCCTTTATAAGAAAGAACCAGACTGACTTAATAGAGCTGAAAAATGCTCTACAAGAATTTCATAATGCAATCACAAGAATTAACCGCACTTTGGAAGGCCAAGGTGAGCAGATCGCTTGAGGCTGGGAGGTTGAGACCAGCCTGACCAACATGGCAAAACCCTGTCTCTACTAAAAAAATAATAATAATACAAAAAATTAACCAGTTGTGGTGGTATGTGCCTGTAGTCCCAGCTGTTTGGGAGGCTGAGTCATGAGAATTGCTTGAACCCAGGAGGCAGAGGTTGCAGTAAACCGAGGTTGCACCACTGAACTCCAGCCTGGGTGACAGAGTGAGATTCCGTCTCAAACATAAAAATTAAAAAAAAAAAGAATGCTGAATAGGGGATCCAGTCTCTTCTGTCTTGTAGGATTTCTACTGACAGGTCTGCTGTTAGCCTGACAGGGTTCCCTTTATAGGTGACCTGTCCCTTCTATCTAGCTGCCTTTAACATTTTCTGTTTCATTTCGACCTAGAAGGATCTGATGACTATGTGTCTCAGGGATGGTCTTCTTTGTAGTATTTTGCAGGGGTTCTCTGCATTTCCTGAATTTTAACGTTGGCCTCCCTAGTGAGGTTGGAGAAATTTTCATGAATGATATCCTGAAATATGTTTTCCAAGTTGCTTGGTTTCTCTCCCTGTCTCTCAGGCATGCCAAAGAGTCATAGGCCACTTTATATAATCCCATATTTTCTTGAAGGTTTTCTTCTGTATTGTTTTTTCTTTTCTTTTCTTTTCTTTTTTTTTTTATTTTGAGACTGAGTCTTGCTCTTGTCACCCAGGCTGGAGTGCAATGGCACAACCTCGGCTCACTGCAACCTCTGCCTCCCTGGTTCAAGCAATTCTCCTGCTTCAGCCTCCCAAGTAGCTAGGATTACAGGCGCCTGCCACCACACCCAGCTAATTTTTGTATTTTTAGTAGAGATGGGGTTTCGCCATGTTGGCCAGGCTGGTCTCAAACTCCTGACCTGTTGATCTGTCCGCCTTGGCCTCCCAAAGTGCTGGAATTACAGATGTGAGCCACCGCACCAGGCCTGTTTTTTATTTTCCCTGAGTTATTTCAGAGAGCCGGCCTTCATGCTCTTGAGATTTTTTCCTCAACTTGGTCAATTCTTGTTTTTTTTTCTTTTTTTTTTTTTGAGACGGTGTCTCGCTCTATCGCCCAGGCTGGAGTGCAGTGGTGTGATCTCAGCTCACTGCAAGCTCCACCTCCTGGGTTCATGCCATTCTCCTGCCTCAGCCTCCCAAGTAGCTGGGACTACAGGCGCCCGCCACCACGCTCAGCTAATTTTTTGTATTTTTAGTAGAGACAGGGTTTCACCATGTTAGGCAGGATGGTCTTGAACTCCTGACCTTGTGATCCACCTGCCTTGGTCTCCCAAAGTGCTGGTATTACAGGCATGAACAAACGCACCCGGCTCAACTTGGTCAATTCTGTTAATTCATTTTTTTTTTTTTTTTTTGAGACAAAGTCTCACTCATGAGGTCTGGATCAAGACCCCTTTTCGGGCGACAGTGTCAATTGTCTACAGACTTAGGGAAAATTTTAATGGCCACACCAGTACAGATACAGGTGGCTCCAAATAAACCACTTCTCAATATTAAACAGTATCCATTGAAGCAGGAAGCTATAAGCTGGGCATGGTGTTGCACACCTGTAGTTTCAGCCTCTGTAAGCAGACAGGGAGGATCTCCATGGATTATAGGAATATAATCAACTTGAGCAATTACCCTGTTTTACAGCCTCCTCCCCTTCTGCCTGTACCTCTCCAAACCATGGTTTAATGCAATCACCTTGTTGGGCTAAAACAGCTCCTGACAGACCCCAAGCAGTGTATAGATGAACCCAAATTAACTTTCCATATTAACATGCTGAAGTCTCCACTCTGGAAGGAGCTATAGCTTCATTACCATAACATGCTTTCTATGTGCTGGTATGACTCACTGCATCTGTGCAACTGGGACCCCAATTCTACATGCACTGATGCACCTTCTCCCATCACCATTATACCATAAAACTCTCGTGTTACTTGTCCTCAGGGAGACACTGCTTTGGAGAATACTCCCAGTGTCCTCTTTACTTGAGCCAAGTAATAAAAGTATTGATCAAAACCTATGTTCTCTGGCCGGGCAAGGTGGCTCATGCCTGTAATCCCAGCACTTTGGGAGGCTGAGGTGGATGGATCACCTGAGGTGAGGAGTTGAAGACCAGCCTGGCCAACATAGTGAAACCTTGCCTCTACTAAAAATACAAAAATTAGCTGGGCATGGTGGTGGGCGCCTGTAATCCCAGCTACTCCGAAAGCTGAGGCAGGAGATTCACTTCAACTGGGGAGGCGGAGGTTGCAGTGAGCCAAGATCCCGCCATTGCACTCCAGCCTGGGTGACAAGAGTGAAACTCCGTCTCAAAACAAACAAACAAACAAACAAAAACCTGTGCTCTCATGGATAGTCATTTGTAATGCACCAGGTGAATGAATCTGGTATTTTTCAGGTAACACTACTCAGGATGCTGACACAGGAGGATCCCTTGAGCCCAGGAATTTGAAGCCACCCTGGGCAACATAGGGAGACATCATCTCAAAACAAGAAGCTATAATAGGAATAAAACAAATAACCAAAGATTACCTTGAAAAGGGGTTGATTATCCCTTCCACCAGTCCTAATACTCCCATCTTCCTGACACAAAACCTCACAGGAAAGGATGAAGATTTGTACAAGATTTGAGAACTATTAATACTACTGTGATTCGGCCGGGCGCAGTGGCTCACACCTGTAATCCCAACACTTTGGGAGGCCGAGGCAGGCAGATCATGAGGTCAGGAGATCAAGACCATCCTGGCTAACACGATGAAACCCCGTCTCTACTAAAAATACAAAAAAAATTAGCCGGGTGTGGTGGCGGGTACCTGTAGTCCCAGCTACTTGGGAGGCTGAGGCAGGAGAATGGTGTGAACCTGGGAGGCGGAGCTTGCAGTGAGCCGAGATCACGCCACTGCACTCTAGCCTGGGCAACAGAGTGAGACTCTGTCTCAAAAAAAAAAAAATACTACTGTGATTCCTCATCAACCAGTAGTTCTAAACCCCCACACTCTTTTATCCAATGTATGTGTAAACTGTGAATATGTCACTGGTGTTGATTTATGCAGTGCTTTTTATGCATACCAATACACCCTGACAGTATTTGTTTGCCTTTACCTAGATTGGATATCAATATATCTGGACTGTTGTGCCTCAAGGTTATACCAAAAGCCCATCTTATTTGTCACACATATTAAAGGCTGACCTAGCTGAGCTAAATTTCTCTTGTTATGCTTCTCCAATCTGCATAATTGTAAAAAGGACTCCTTGTACTTCCTGGAACAAAAAGCAAAAAGAGGTCATAAGCTATCTACAGAAAAACTCCAGCTTTGCTTTACGAGCTATCTACAGAAAAACTCCAGTTTTGCCTTACAGAACTAAAATATTTGGAACAATTAATTCATAGGGAGAAACTACAGATACATCTGGATTGAGTAACTGGACTTCTTGGATAACCTACTCCAAAAAGTAAAAGACAGCTTTGGCCAGGCACCGTGGCCCACGCCTGTAATCCTAGCACTTTGGGAGGCCGAGGCGGATGGATCACCTGAGGTCAGGAGTTTGAGACCAGCCTGACCGACATGGAGAAACTCTGTCTCTACTAAAAATACAAAATTAGCCAGGTATGGTGGTGCATGCCTGTAATCCCACCTACTCAGGAGGCCAAGGCAGGAGAATTGTTTGAACCTAGGAGGCGGAGGTTGCACTGAGCAGAGGTCGCAGCATTGCACTCCACCCTGGGCAACAAGAGCAAAACTCCGTCTAATAAACAAACAAACAAACAAACAAAAAGACAACTCAACAGGATTTTAGGCTTGGCTGGCTACTGTCATAGCTGGATGTCCAATTTTTCTCTAATGCCACAGACTTTATTTGCATTGTAGAAAGATCAACCTAACCTCATACACTGGACATCAGAAGGACAAATAATAAATACAGAAAAATCTTACAAGCCCCCGCTTTGGCCCATGCAAATTATTAGCTGCTGTTTTTCCTTTCTTTGTTTTTTGCAGTTTTTTGTTCATGCAAGCTATGGCAGTTCCCTGGGTGTTCTAACCCCAAAACCTGGAGGACAATGTAGGGCTATTGGTTATTATAGTCAGCAATTAGACCATGTAGTACATGGGTGACCTCTTTGTCTGAGGGCCATTTTTGCCACTGCCATGCTCCTTACAATTACTCAGAAAATTGTAATGGAGGCTCCTCATTCTGTAGAAGCTCTTTTGAATTCACATAATACACAGCAATTTTCCATTAATAGATAGGTTTCTTATGACATACTTACACTGTCTGCTTCATATGCTGCCCTCTCTATCTGTAATACTCTTAATCCTGCAGTGCAACTTCCTGAAACAACAGATGAAATATTTCATCACTGTATTCTACTCACAGAAGAGCTTTTGGTGTCCAGACATGATTTATAGGAGACATCGTGTAAAAATGTTGATATTATCTGGTTCACAGATGGATAGAATCTAAAGGATACATTTTGAAAATACTGAGCAGGCTACAACCTTGTGTCTCTTGTGGACATCAGAAAGAGCAATCCCACCAGGTGCGGTGGCTCATGCCTGTAATCCCAGCACTTTGGGAGGCTGAGGTGGGCAGATCACAAGTTCAGGAGTTCAAGACCAGCCCGGCCAATATGGTGAAACCCCGTCTCTACTAAAAATACAAACATTAGCCGGGTGTGGTGGCGGATGCCTGTAGTCCCAGTTACTTGGGAGGCTGAGGCAGGAGAATCACTTGAACCTGGGAGGCAGAGGTTGCAGTGAGCCTAGATTGCGCTACTGCACTCCAGCCTGGGCGACAGAGCGAGACTCTGTCTCAAAACAAAAAGCAATCCCTTGCCTCAAGTAAAATCAGCACAGCTAGCTGAATTAACAGCACTCACCAGTTTGTCAACTGGCCAAAAATCAAATGGATAATATTTATACTTAAAGGTATTATGCTATTGGTGTAGCTCATGACCTGGGGATGTTATGGAATCAGGCCTTTTTTTTTTTTTTTTTTTTTTTTTTGATACAGAGGCTTACTCTGTTGCCCAGGCTGGAGTGTAGTGGTGCAATCTCAGCTCACTGCAACCTCCTCCTCCCGGGTTCAAGCAATTCTCCTGCCTCAGCCTCCCGAGTAGCTGGAATTACAGGCGCCCACCACCACCCCCAGCTAATTTATTTATTTATTTATTTATTTCATTTATTTCTTTTAGATGAAGTCTTGCTCTGGCTGGAGTGCGGTGGCGCAAACTCAGCTCACTGCAAGCTCCACCTCCCAGGTTCACGCCATTCTCCTGCCTCACCCTCCCGAGTAGCTGGGACTACAGGTGCCCGCCACTGCGCCCAGCTAATTTTTTGTATTTTTAGTACAGATGGAGTTTCACTATGGTCTCTATCTCCTGACCTCGTGATCTGCCCACCTTGGCCTCCCAAAGTGCTGGGATTACAGGCATGAGCCACAACGCCTGGCCAATTTTTGTATTTTTAGTAGAGACAGGTTTTCACCATGTTGGTCAGGCTGGTCTCGAACTCCTGACCTCATGATCCACCCCCCCCCCCCGCCCACTGTCCCCCAAACTGCTAGGATTACAGGCATGAGCCACCACGCCTGGCCAGTGAGGTTACTTAACCTCCCCCAGATATCTAATTAAACATGGCTCTCAAGTTTCTGATCATTTAGAAGCCATCCGATTATCAAAAAAGAATGTGTTTTATTAACGTTCCTGAACATTCAAACTCACCTCTCCAAAGTGTAAAAAAAAATTATTTTGCAGATGCAGCAGCAAAAAGACTCTCTTGACACCAATACCACATGAAACTATAAACGTCACTACATTCAAAATAAGTGCCATTGAACAGGAACTCCAAGGGATTCAAAAAGAGGCTTCAGATAAGAAAAAGTAGATAATGGCTAACAAAGGGGTAATGCTTCTCCCCCATTTACAAATTTTGGGACCCAACAAGAGACCCATCTTGCCTTTGAGATTTCAATTTCTTATGGTACAACAGGTTTATGAGCCAACTCACAGGAAATCTGAGAAAATGATTGCTTGGGGAAAGAAATATTACTGGAAACCCTCACCTCTAATACCGAATAAAGTTTACACTAAATATCCAATTTAATTTATACAAAGCATAATCCAAGAAAGCTTTTTTTTTTTTTTGAAACAGAGCCTCACTCTGTCCTCTGTCACCCCAGCTGGAGTGCAGTGGCGTGATCTTGGCTCACTGCAACCTCCGCCTCCTGGGTTCAAGTGATTCTCCTGCCTCAGCCTCCTGAGTAGCTGGGATTACAGGCACGCGCCACCATGCCCAGCTAATTTTTCTATTTTCAGTAGAGATGGGGTTTCACTATGTTGGTGAGGCTGGTCTCGAATTCCTGACCTTGTGATCCGCCCACCTCTGCCTCCCAAAGTCCTGGGATTACAGGGATGAGCCACCGCACCCGGCCAACTTTTTTGTTTGTTTGTTTGTTTGTTTGTTTGTTTGAGACGGAGTCTTGCTCTGTCCCCCAGGCTGGAGTGCAGTGGTGCAATCTCGGCTTACTGCAACCTCTGCCTCCCGGGTTCAAGCCATTCTCCTGCCTCAGCCTCCCGAGTAGCTGGGACTACAGGTGCCTGCCACCACGCCCAGCTAATTTTTTTGTATTTTTAGTAGAGACAGGGTTTCACCGTGTTAGCCAGGATGGTCTCGATCTCCTGACCTCGTGATCCGCCCGCCTCGGCCTCCCAAAGTGCTGGGATTACAGGCATGAGCCACCATGCCCAGCCAACTTTTTTTTTAAGTATAGAAAATTTTACAGGTTGGGCGCGGTGGCAGGCGCCTATAATTCCAGCTGCTCGGGAGGCTGAGACAGGAAAATCTCTTGAACTTGGCCAAGAGGCGGAGGTTGCAGTGAGCCGACATCGCAGCAATGCACTCCAGCCTGGGTGACAGAGCGAGACTCCATCTCAAAAAAAAAAGAGGTGGAGATTTCCCAGAACGGAGGTTCCCTCCCCTTTTTAGACTATATAGGGTAACTTCCAAACATTGCCAGGGCATTGGTATACTGTCATGGCGCTGGTGGGAGTTAGCATGCTAATGCATTATAATTAGCATATAATGAGCAGTGAGGATGACCACAGGTCACTTTCATCACCATCTTGGTTTTGGTGCGTTTTAGCCAGCTTCTTTACTGCATCCTGTTTTATCAGCAGGGTCTTTGTGACCTGCCTCTTGTGCCAACCTCCTATCTCATCCTGTGACTAAGAATGCCTAACCTGGGAATGCAGCTGAGTATTTCTCAGCCTTACTTTATCCAGCCCATTTTCAATCTGGGGTCGTTCTGATTCCAATGCCACTGACAATGTTAAGCACTTGCCAGCAAAGAGGTGAACTCATGGATTTAAGGCACTTGAAATATCTCAGTGTAAAAGCACTCTGTGCATGTAGCAGGATGAGCCGCAGACAAAACCTCTCAGACACTGAGTTGCAGAAGGAAGGGCTTTATTCAGCTGGGAGCATTGGCCAGCTACTGTCTCAAAATCTGAGCTCCCGGAGTGCACAATTTCTGTCCCTTTTAAGGGCTCACAACACTAAAGATTTCACATGAAAGGGTCGTGATTGATTTGAGCAAGCAAGGGTTATGTGACAGGGGCTGCATGCACTGGTGGTCAGGGAGGAACAGAACACGGCAGTTTCACAATGTTCTTCTATACAATGTAAGGAATCTATGAATAACATCAGCTTCTAAATCATAAGTTGATTTTTAACTACTGGGTTTAGGCCAGACGGGCCTAGGCCTGGTTTTGGGCCTGGCGCCGGGTTGCCTGTCTTTGGTTTTACTTCCTTGTTGTTTTTATGGAATATAAAACAATATAAAACAATGTGAGAGGGTCTCTCTCTTCTCTCATGCATACATACTCCATGTTTGAACACCGCAGCCATTGTCCTGTAACATAATAGCATTTGTCTTATTCGCTTTTTGACGTTGATATCAGATTTCTAGAGGAATCTGTAGGTTAAAGATATAACATAAATAAAAGTGTTGCTAATGGGCTGAGAACGGTGGTTCACGCCTGTAATCCTAGCACTTCGGTAGACCGTTGCAGGCGGATCACTTGAGGCCAGAAGTTCGAGACCAGCCTGGCCAAAATAAGGAAACCTTGTCTCTACTAAAAATACAAAAATTAGCCAGGTGTGGTGGCACACGCCTGTAATCCCAGCTACTCGGATGGTTGAGGCATGAGAATCGCTTGAACCCGGGAGGCATAGGCTGCAGTGAGCCAAGATCACACCACTGCACCCCAGCCTGAGTGACAGACAGAACTATGTCTTAAAAAAAAGAAAAAAAAAAAAGGAAGAAGCCGAGCATCACAAATTCTGAAATAAGAAATCTCCAAACACGCGGGCAATCAGTTGCACACAGTACCCCCAGAAATGTGCGTATGGCCTCTTCTAAGATGGGAGACCCTCCTCCGCATCTGGACCTGGAGTCGCCATTTCCTAGCGCCCCTCGCAGTGGAGCTTGCCCCTTTCTTCGGAAAGTCGGAAGAAAGCCACCTTAAGCGCTGCCCATGTCTGGAAACTACATTACCCAGAATCCGCCCTGCGGAATGGAAACGTGGCTGAGCCAATGAAGCTTCAGAGAAGCCGCACCATTGCCGGGGCACGTAAAGTCAAGCCAGGACTTCCGGCGTCCTAGCCGTGGCAGCCATTTTGGCCTGTCAGGTCCATCAGGCGATACTGGGTCTGGACGAGCTCGGGAGGAGTGGTTGTGGCCATTGAACACAGGCGGATCTGAGGCTCGGCGACGCCGCTGGTCGCGACCTGGGACAGGACAACGACAGGAACACGGCCGAGCCCGCGTTCCCCCCCCCGCCCAGAGTCATGGCGGCAGCAGCCGCTCTGAGGGCCCCTGCTCAGGTGAGCGCTGCGACCTCCGGGCCTCACCCACCCTACCCACCCAGACCCTGAGGCCACTGATCGTGAGGGCCGCCTCCTCGCGTCCCTGCAGCCCAGGCGTCTGTCGGGGACGGAGAGGCGCCGGCGGGTGGGATCCCTGTTTCCGACACCCCGTTGATGCGGTCGGCAGAGCGAGACTGGCCGAGGGCAAAGGCCTGCAGGCGCGACTGAGGCAGGAGGATGCGGAACAAGGGGACATCGTGTGTCTACTGGGAAAGAAGTGTGAGCCGGAGTTATTTCTTTTCTTTTTTTTTTTTTTTCGGACGGAGTCTCACTCTGTCGCCCAGGCTGGAGTGCAGTGGCGCGATCTCGGCTCACTGCAAGCTCCACCTCCCCGGTTCAAGCGATTCTCCTGCCTCAGCCTCCCGAGTAGCTGCTGGGATTACAGGCGTGTGCCACCACGGGGTTTCACCATGTTGGCTAGGCTGGTCTCGAACTCCTGACCTCAGGTGATCCGCCCGCCTCGGCCTCCCAAAGTGCTGGGAATACAGGCGTGAGCCACCGCGCCTGGCCGAGGCGGAGTTGTTTCTTCAGTACCAGGCTGAGGGTTGAACTTTGACTGTGAGGACGCTAAAAGCCATGGACAGTTTTGAACAAAGGAGGACATCTGTGTTAGAGTTACGATTCCCAAAAGATGTTCAAAGGAGGAACAGAGTTGAAGGCAGTGAGGAGGACATTGAGGCATTGAGAGGTTGAATCATTGAGAGGTAACATTGAGCACTGGGCCACAAGATTAGAGACTCAGTCTGAGGTCATCTGGCTGCAGGGCCAAAAAAAGCTTACAGAGAAGCCTGAGTCTATCAAATCCGAGCACAGACACATTTGTGAAAGCCCTGCCAAGCCAATTGGCACACCTCATGGCTACAGAAGCACTTACGGAACCCACAGAAGGAAGTAGGGGACTGGTCCTCATCCTAACCCATGTGTCTAGATCTTGGCGTCTTTTTTTTTTTTCGGCGACGGGTTCTCACTCAACACCCAGGCTGGATTGCGGTGACGCGATCACGGCGCAGCATGGCCTCGACCTCCCCGGGCTCAGGAGAGCCTCTCATCTCAGTCTCCCGAGTAACCCGCTTTTTGTATTTTTAGTAGAGGTGGGGTTTCACGGCCGGGCGCGGTGGCTCACGCCTGTAATCCCAGCACTTTGGGAGGCCGAGGCGGGCGGATCACGAGGTCCGGAGTTTGAGACCATCCTGGCTAACACGGTGAAACCCCCCTCTACTAAAAATACAAAAAATTAGCCAGGCCTGGTGGCACACACCTGTAGTCCCCAACTACTTGGGAGGCTGAGGCAGGAGAATCGCTTGAATCCGGGAGGCAGAGGTTGCAGTGAGCCGAGATCGCGCCACTGCACTCCGGCGACAGAGAGAGACTCCGTCTCAAAAAAAAAAAAAAAGAGAGAGATGGGGTTTTGCCATGTTGCCCAGGCTAGTCTCGAACCCTTGGCTCAAGCAGTCCTCCTGCTTCGGCTTCCCAAAGTGCTGGGATGACAAGCAGGAACTACCGCACCTCCTAGGACACTTAAGTGCCATTTCTCCGGTCCTTCAATCTGGGGATCTTGGAAAAACCTCAAACCCCAAACCTACATCAGTGACATAGGTTATGGGGAGTTGTTGCTGTGTCTGTCAACTAATGTAACACATGTGGAGGGTTCACCCAGGCACTGATACTGGGGTGTGCAAATACTTAGAAGTGAAACTAGAGGGGTGAGGTGATGTTACCAATTTCTTAATAGGCGCTGTCTGGTTACCGAGTGGGCAACAGACTGTGGGGTTGAGGGAGGCGGAAGATCAAACTGGAAGCTACTGCCCTAGTCGAGGTAAGGATTAATGGAGTAGAGTTGTGGCTTAGGCAATGTGGCTAGATCTGGATTTGTGTTTTTTAGAAGGGCAAGTCAATTTTTTTTTTTTCCAAGATGGAGTCTGGACCTGTTGCCCAGGCTGGAGTGCAATAGTGGAATCTCGGCTCACTGCAACCTCCGCCTCCTGAGTTCAAGCGATTCTCCTGCCTCAGCCTCCGGAGTAGCTGGGATTACAGGCGCGCGCCTCCACACCCAGCTAATTTTTGTATTTTTAGTAGAGACGAGGTTTCGCCGTTTTATCCAGGCTGGCCTCGAACTCCTGACCTTGTGATCCACCCACCTTGGCCTCCCGAAGTGCTGGGATTACAGGCTTTAGCCACCATGCCCAGCCCGGCAACTCAATTTTTAAATGTGAACAGTGAGAGCTTGAGAGGATTCAGGAAACACCCCTGGGTTTTTGATCTTAGCAGCTGTGGCAATGGGAGCTGCATCAACTGAGATGAGCAAGTTGATAGCAGGTGTAATATTCACTGAGGCTATCAGGAGGTTTGTTTTGGCCATTCTGCGTGGAAAAAAATACAAATTGCTTTTGCTCTGTTCTTGCCCACAACAATCAACACAGAGTACTTCTGTGACTAGATAATGTGTGGATGGTTTTCCTCATACACCAAGTAGTTCTCCAGTGGACATCAGATCCCACAGGGTGAAGTCTCAGTCCCACGGGACTGTCCGCCAACCCCTTTTGATGCCAATCACAAGCCCCAGGATGTTTTTTTTTTACCTGTCCTTTGACTGACTTGCTAAAAATCAGGTTTCCATGACCCCTTCCTCGGCTTCCATTAAATTGCTAGAGCCAGTCACAGAACCTCAGGAGACGCTTTAATTTGCCAGTTTATTCTAAATAATATTTATTACAAAGGTTACAGATGAAGAGATGCATAAGGGGAAGTGACCCAGAGCTTTTACGATCTTCAGGCACACCACAGTCCAGGAACTTCCATGGGTTTGGCTATTTGGAAGCTCCCCAGACCCTGTCTTTATGGGGTTTTATGGAGGCTTTATTACATAGGCATGATTAATTAAATCATTGGCCAATGCTGATTAGCTTAACCTTTGGCACCCTCTCCCCTTTCTGGAGATTGGGGTATGGGGCTGAACTTTCCAGACCTTGAATCCTGACATAGTCTTTTCCCTGTCCAGTCTCCATCCTGAAGTTATCTAGGGGTTACCAACCATCAGTCAACTCATTGCCATTCAAAGTCACGTATAAATTTGAGAATTTCATGAATTTTAGGAGTTGCATGCCAGAAAAGGAGATGACCAAATATATATTTCACAATATCACACCCATATTAAGATTCTGAAATGTATTAGATACTACTTAGTGGAGCTATTAAATGGGCAGCTGGACACATAGATGCAAATATCTGGGGAAGGGTTGATATTGGTGGTATCTAATATATGGTAACTACTGTGTGGACTGAAATGATTGAGTCATGGCTCACATTTGGAAGGCATAACCTTCAGATTATGTTGATGACACTGTTGGACAGGAAGTGGAGTTTGGGTTTCCTGCTTGTGTACCTGGTGATGGTATTGGATTTCAGAAACACAGGTGAGGGAGGTAAATGGCCATGAAGGGAGGATACATCTGATACATCTGTTTCTTCTTTTTTTTTTTTTTTTTTTTTTGAGACAGAGTTTTGCTGTGTCGCCCAGACTAGAGTGCAGTGGTGCGATCTCGGCTCACTGCAACCTCCGCCTCCCGGGTTCAAGTGATTCTTCTGCCTCAGCCTCCCGAGTAGCTGGGATTATAGGCGCCTGCCACCATGCCTGGCTAATTTTTGTATTTTTAGTAGAGACGGGGTTTCACCATCTTGGCCAGGCTGGAAAGGGAGGATACATCTGACAGACTAGTTTGGCAAGTGACATAATGCTTCCAAGGAATGAATAGACTTGAGATGCATGCTGACGCATAGGAGTAGCTGAGGGAAGATGACACTCAGGCCAGAGCTTGTGTTTATTGGCCACTTTGTGGCCTCACCAAGATTTTGAGATGACTTTGGTGTGGCCTGGGGTGTTTGATTCAGCCTGGTGGATATGGAGGCAAATATGGTCACCTTGTGAGAGTCACTATGCATGAGATTGATGATCAATGGTTCTGGGCTTTGAATGGGGTTAGGTGGACAGAAGAAAGTCATAGTTGCCGGGCATAGTGGCTCATGCCTGTGATCCCAGCACTGTGGGAGGCCAAGGTGGGCAGATCACGTGAGGTCGGGGGGTTCAAGATCAGCGTCGCCAACATGGTGAAAGCTCATCTCTACTAAAAATACAAAAAAAGTAGCTGACGTGGTGGCAGGCACCTGTAATCCCAGCTATTTGGGGGCTGAGACAGGAGAATCGCTTGAACCTGGGAGGCAGAGGTTGCAGTCAACCGAGATTGTGTCATTGCACTCTAGCCTGGGCGACAAGAGTAAAACTCTGTCTCAAAAAAAAAAAAAAAGTCAGCCGGGCGCGGTGGCTCACACCTGTAATCGCAGCACTTTCGGAGGCCGAGGCGGGCGGATCACTTGAGGTCGGGAGTTGGAGACCAGCCTGACCAACATGGAGAAACCCCGTCTCTACTAAAAAATATAAAATTAGCCAGGTGTGGTGGCTAATGCCTCTAATCCCAGCTACTCGGGAGGCTGAGGCAGGAGAATCACTTGAACCTGGGAGGTGGAGGTTGCGGTGAGCTGAGATCGCGCCATTGCACTCCAGCCTGGGCAACAAGAGTGAAACTCCATCTCAAAAAAATAAATAAATAAATAAATAAAAAGTCATAGTTTCTGAGGATAGCAAATGCAGCGCAGAATTGGAATAGCACCATAAATATCTGAAAATGCTAGTGGTTCTTTTTGTCTGTGGATTTATGCATGGAGGGCTTCATAGAATGAATTGGGGCTACCATTGCTATTGAGAAACATTGGAATTCTGTGGTAATATTGGATTCCTTTTTAATTTACCAAGACTACTGTGGATAATGTCAGCCACATTATGGTGTAAGCCCTAAAGTTAAGGTCAGTATCATGTGCTACCTTCATGTCTGGTGATACCAATACTACTTCAAATTGTCTGAGTGCAAATCCCCCTCCCCACTCTGCCCTTTGGGATAACGTGTCCTAGCCTAACTACCCTTTTAATCAAGAAGACTAGGCAGAGTTCCTGGATATTATTTATTTGTAGCAGGTTTCAGTTTCTTTTTTTCTTTTTGTTTTTTTTTTTTGAGACGGAGTCTCGCTCTGTCGCCCAGGCTGGAGTGCAGTGGTAGATCTCAGCTCACTGCAAGCTCCACCTCCCAGGTTCACGATTCTCCCACCTCAGCCTCTTGAGTACCTGGGACTACAGGCACCCATCACCATGCCCGGCTAATTTTTGTATTTTTAGTAGAGACAGGGTTTTACCATGTTAGCCAGGATGGTCTCGATCTCCTGACTTCGTGATCTGCCCACCTCGGCCTCCCAAAGTGCAGGGATTACAGGCGTGGGCGTGAGCCACTGCGCCCAATGCAGGTTTCAATTTCATTTCTACCCACAGAGTTACTCAAACCAGTTGCAGCTGGGTGTGGTATCTCACACCTGTGGTCCCAACTACTCAGGAGGCTGAGGTGGGAGGATTGCTGGAACCCAGGAAGTTTAGGCTGCAGTGAGCTGTGATTGTGCCACTATGCTCCAGCAGGAGTGACAGAACAAGACCCTGTCTCAAAAATTAAAAATAAAAACAAGCCAGTTGCATTCTTTTAAGGGAATCAGGGACTATCACACCCTCTTGATTGAGCAAAGCTTACATACCACAATCCCTGGTTGCTTTTTTTTTTTTGAGACAGAGTCTTGCTCCGTTGCCCAGGCTGGAGTGCAGTGGTGCCATCAGGGCTCACTGCAACCTCCATCTCCCAGGTTCAAGTGATTCTCCTGTCTCAGGCTCCTGAGTAGCTGGGACTACAGGTGCATGCCACCACACCCAGCTAATTTTTGTATTTTAGTAGAGACGGGGTTTCACCTTGTTGGTCAGGCTAGTCTCGAACTCCTGACCTCAGGTGATCCACCCACCTCGGCCTCTCAAATTACTGGGATTACAGGCATGCGCCACCGCGCCTGGCCATTCTCTCTTATGCATAGTGCAACCCCCATGTGGCTCTCTGTGGTAAGTGGTGTCCTCTTCTCTCAAGCGCTGAGCATATTTGATTAATGAACTTTCTTGATGACTTGTGTTCAGCGTCAGGTGTTGTGTGTTTGGCCATCATCATAACCCTAGGGTGAAACTCCTACTCTTACCAGTAGAAGAAAGGGGGATTAAAATACTTTAACTTCTGGCAAGACTAGAGAGGCCTATAGTGTGGGCGGTAAGGTGGTGGTGGCAATTGGCATGTGTCTGTGGTGTCCAAAGATGTGAAGGATGTGTACGTACATAAGGATTATGTTTGAAAGGCCTCAGGCACTGCATTGGGATTCATGTGACCTTTGCTGTACCAGGGGAATTGCTAGAAAGGAGAGGATGGAATCCTTTATTTCAGGACCACAGCATAGATACCTGTGTGCTTATCTGCCTCTTGTTGCTGATGGCTGTGTGTCATGATTAATGGTCCCATGAGGACACAGTGGCACTAGTGGGCAAAATTTCTCCTCTGAGTTGGGGATCCTGGGAGGAGGAGGATGGGCAAGGGTAGATATGTTGGGGAAGTGGATTGTGGGTCTTCAGCATAGGGGCCATTTGTGGTTTCATCTATCCCCATCATAACAGAGCAGTGTGACCTTTGAAGATGTGGCTGTAAACTTTTCCCTGGAGGAATGGAGTCTTCTTAATGAGGCTCAGAGATGCCTGTACCGTGATGTGATGCTGGAGACCTTGACACTTATATCCTCCCTGGGTAAGGTACTCATATTCACCTGTGACCTGAGTTAGTCTGTGCCCCTCACCTTTATGCCTTATCTCTTTCTCACATCAGGACCATGGACACAGCTTCATGCTCCAGTTCTCTGGAGAGGTTCTGTTGTTGGTTGGACTGAGGTGTACGTACTGTCCTCTCCTTTCCTTGAGCAGCCCCAACCTGCTTTGTTGCAGGCTTCCAGGGAAGGAGTCAGGGTCAGGAGTCTTAAAGTCACCCTAATGCATCCCACCTTGGTTGTCCTCTGCCTGTCTGGGTGACTGTGCAGATCCAAGGCTTCTGTTTGTCTCAAGTTCCGTTTCCCTCCTTTAGCTCACATTTGTTCATGCTACGAATTGCTGGCACTGATGTGGTCATTATGTACATGAACCACAGCCTATTCTTGCAATACCCTACTTCAAAATTCTTTTTGTAGTATTTCATCAGGCACAATAACACCTGTCATCCCAGCTCTTCAGAGGCTACTCAGAGCCCAGGAGTTTGAGGCCAGCCTGGCCAACATAGCAGGTCCTCATCTCTAAAAATATATAGGAAGGAATTCTTTTTGTAATATTAATTTCTTTTCCTGTGGAATATCAAATGCAGAGTTGTTCTGAGCCAGCATTGGCTGTTCGTCTGTCCTATTTTTCCCTTAGTACTTACATTATCAAGTTTCCATGTAGTTGCTCATCTTGGTGGTGAAATGAAGAGCCCGTGGTTGTCCCTAAGATGTAAATGAGTCCAGCCTTAGCAAGGACTTGGGGCAGCTTGTTTCTGAAGAATAGCATGTGAGTGAGGTCATGACATCAGGGCTCTATTCAAATTATGCCATAGACCTCTTCTATTTGACTAGTATTTTCGTGCCAATAGAAGTAGCCCCACTTTATGTCTTTCCTTCCCCATTCTTGAGAGTGCCAGTTTATTAGTCCTACACCTTGTTGCTTCTGCTGTTACATCCAACCCAGGACTAATTTTCATATATCTGGACTCCACATCTCACCTATTTTTCTCACGGCTTCTGTCTGCAGTGGTCTTCAATATTGGCTCATGTATTTTGTATTATGAAGTATATACCCTTTTTTTTTTTTTTTGAGATGGAGTTTCACTCTTGTTTCCCAGGCTGGAGTGCAATAGTGCGATCTCGGCTCACTGCAACCTCCGCCTCCCAGGTTCAAGCGATTCTCTGGCCTCAGCCTCCCGAGTAGCTAGGATTACATGGGCCCACCACCATGCCTGGCTAATTTTTTGGGTATTTTTAGTAAAGATAGGGTTTTACCATGCTGGCAAGGCTGGTCTCGAACTGACCTCAGGTGATCCACGCCTCTCAACTTCCCAAAGTGCTGGGATTACAGGTGTGAGCCACTGCGCCCGGCCTCTATGAAGTATATACTCTTTTTTTTTTTTTTTTTTCCTTGAGACAGTTTTGCTGTGTTGCCCACGCTGGAGTGCAGTGGCACAGTCTACGCTCACTGCAACCTCCGCCTCCCAGGTTGAAGCAATTCTCCTGCCTCAGCCTCCCGATTAGCTGGGATTACAGGCGCATGCCACCACACCTGGCTAACTTTTTTATTTTTAGTAGAGATGGGATTTCGCCATGTTGACTGTTGACCAGGCTGGTCTCAAACCCCTGACCTTGTGATCCACCCACTTCGGCCTCGCAAAGTGCTGGGATTAGAGGCATGAGCCATGGTTCTCTGCCACGTATATACCTATTCTTAACAGTCCCTGACCAAAGGATGTTGTGCTCTAGTCATGTTGGGGGGGCCTGGATATATTCTTTATATAGTACTCACATGTCATCAGCAAATAAGGTTCCACAGGCAAGTTGTTTGCAAATGAAGGAGTTATAGACCCTGCCTTTATTCTGTCTGTTGCCTCATTTAGTCATGCCCTTGACAACATGAGGCCTTCTATATCTGTGATAATGCTAAGCAGCCCCAACCTCAACCTGAACCCAACTCCCTATTTGTGCAAATAATTCCATAGACTAGTTTTTTGGTTTGTCAGATACTCTTGTGGGTAGGCTGCATACTCAACAAAGTCAACATGTACCTCACCAGCATTTCTTTGCTTTTAGGTTGTTGGCATGGAGGGGAAGATGAGGCAGCACCTTCTAAGCAGAGCACGTGTATACATATATACAAAGACCAGGGAGGTCATAGTGGAGAAAGGCCTTATGAGTGTGGGGAATATAGGAAATTATTTAAGAACAAGTCCTGCCTCACTGAACCCAGAAGAGATCACAAACACAGGAATGTTCGCACTGGAGAAAGGCCTTATGAGTGCAGCAAATATGGGAAATTATTTCACCAAAACCCTACACTCCATATTCATGAGAGATTTCATACTGGGCAAAAGACCTATGAGTGCAGTGAGTGTGGAAAATCATTTCACCAAAGCTCTTCACTCTTGCAGCATCAGACACTTCACACTAGAGAAAGGCCTTATGAGTGTATTGAATGTGGGAAAGCCTTTGCTGAAAAGTCCAGTCTCATTAACCACAGGAAAGTTCACTTTGGATCAAAGCGTTATGAATGCAATGAATGTGGGAAGTCCTTTGCTTATACATCTAGTCTCATTAAACATAGGAGGATTCACACTGGAGAGAGGCCTTATGAGTGCAATGAATGTGGGAGATCCTTTGCTGAAAACTCCAGTCTTATTAAACACTTGAGAGTTCACACAGGAGAAAGGCCTTATGAATGCAGTGAGTGTGGAAAATCATTTTGCCGAAGCTCTTCACTCTTGCAGCATCAGACAGTTCACACTAGAGAAAGGCCTTATGAATGTAGTGAATGTGGGAAATCCTTTAGCTTAAGGTCCAACCTCATTCACCATCAGCGAGTTCATACTGGAGAAAGGCATGAGTGTGGGCAGTGTGGGAAATCCTTTAGCCGAAGATCTAGCCTTATTATACATCTGAGAGTTCACACTGGAGAAAGGCCTTATGAGTGCAGTGAATGTAAGAAATCCTTTGCTGAAAACTCCAGCCTTATTAAACACTTGAGAGTTCACACTGGAGAAAGGCCATATGAATGCATTGATTGTGGAAAATCATTTCGCCACAGTTCTTCATTCCGTCGCCATCAGAGAGTTCATACTGGAATGAGGCCTTATAAGTGAAGCAAATTTTGGAAATTCTCTTGCCCAGGCTTTTTGCTCCTTCAAGGCCAGAGAGTTCACACCGGATCAAGGTGTTATGAGTGTGACAAATGAGGAATATTCTTTAGCTAGAACGCTAGCTTCTTTACATAAAAGAGTGCTCCCACTGAAGAAGTGCCTTTTGAGTGCAATGAATGTGAGAAAGCCTTCAGCCCTCATTGGTTACCACAATATTTACGTGAGGAAAATACCACAGATGTGGAGGTAATATTATTTTTTCTTCAGTATAACAGTGGAGGAGACCCCTTATGAGGATGCCATCTGCCTAAATTGAATGTCATACATCAAATAGCTGCATACCTTCCAGGTATGTGGGAACTGCATAGTATTTTTCAACCTGCCCAGGTCTCTTGCTAGACTTCTGTGACTTACAGTTCTCTTCTAAAAAGCATTTCACCTTTACCACTTGGCAGGTGCCCACAGTATATCATTCGCCTAACTCATCATGATCCAGAAGTAACTTTGATTTTGTTTCATTCAACAGAGGGATTTTTTAGTATCCTCAGCACTCATTCTATTCTAATTTCTTTCTCTCCAATGAGTTAGGCCATGAACCTGACTCATTTTTGGCACAGAGGACTCTTCTGATAACTTAAAAAGATGGACTACCTTTTTCAGGGATCTTTTGGATCTCACAGAATTCTTAAGATGGAATTTTCCAGCCTGCCAGTCATGAATCTCAGACAGCCTGCCACCTATTGCCCTGATTTGTGTTATAATAAAGGCCTTGTTGCTTAAGACACCTTCAGTCTTTGCAGGAGGGCATGGAAGCTCCAAGTGCTTTTCTCATACTTTACCCTATGCATCTCTTTATCTGCATCTTTTGTACTATTTATAATTAACCAGTAAGTTATTTTCCCTGAGTTTTATGTGCCATTCTATCAAATTAGTCAAATCCAGTTGGGGGGGTCCATGGGATTTGTGGTTTATAGCTCATCAGTCAAAAGCAGAGGCTCTGGGGCTTTGATTGTCATCAGAAATGGGAGCCTCAGTCTTGGTGACTGAGTCCTCAAATTGGGGGATGTGATGCTATCTGCAGGTAGATAATGACTGAGTTGAACTGGAGGACCCCCAGCTTGTGTCCACTGGAGGATTGCTTGGTGTGTGTGGAAAACACCCTGCACAGCTGGTCACAGAATTATTCCATATTGATTGTTGTTGTGTTGTGTGACAGACAATAGAGGAAAAGTTTATTTTTTTCTACACATATGCTATGGCTTCCCTTCTATTATTCCATATCTTTTGACTCCTGCCATACTATTTCTTTCTCTCCAAGTTTTTGTTCTTCCTCAGAGTTCCCATAAATGGAAAGGATATGCACTTCGTTGAAATAAGAATTTCATGTTAGCCAAGTTTTCAGGATAGCCATGAGTTTCACTTAATTATCTGAGAACTTAGAGCTTACTGTCCTCTACTTACTATCCATTGAGACTTAATGTGTTCTTGGCCATCACAGAAACTTTACTAGCTACTTATGTCATTGTCAATGGATAACTCTCTGAATCCACATTAATAACTTTGTAATTAGCTCAGTCTTCAGCTGTTTTTCAGAGATAATCCCCAGTCTTCATGCAGACACTATCACTGCACCTACAGGTGAAATGATAATCACTTCCTAGCAAGGAAGTTGGATCATGGAATACAAGATAATTTCTCAGGAATCAGATGGTCTTGTTCCACACCTGCAGGAATGTCAACATTGCAACCACTGTGGCAAATACTGATTTAATTAGCAATTACTATTCCCAGATACGTGTCAAAATCTTAGAAGAAATTGTCATATCTTAGACAATTTAGAAGTGATGGAGTGTGTATGATGAGAAATTATCGCACCACTGCACTCCAGCCTGGGCGACAGAGCGAGACTCTGTCTCAAAAAAAAAAAAAAAAAAAAAAAAAAAGCTTTACTCACATAAAGTGAAGAATAAGAAGACTTTTTTGAGTAGATGTTTAGTGTCCTTATAACATCTTTTGGATATGCATTTTTATCCTTTTGGGAACATGATTTACCAATGCGAGCTGCAGGGCTATTGCATTAATGTGTTGAATGCAACAGTTAAAACTTCCTGTTCCATTTAGTGAATGGAAAAATACTTAAGTTACATGAATAAAAATTGTAAATTACAAATAGCAAGATAGTTAAGGGTGTAAAACATCTCAATCCCTAAATGTTACTTACTGACATCATGTTTTATAGGTACGTTTTATTTTCAGTTACTAGTATTTTATTCCCTTCTTGCTGGAAAGATGTCCAGTGATTCTGAATCAATACAGGTGTGTGGGATGTCATCTAGAAGTCATAAAATGGCTTATTCACATTAACCATGTTATGACCACTCACACTCGCTGATACGTATCTTCCTGTCACTTCTGTGGAGAGTGAAATTTTCTCTTTTCTTTTTTTTTTTTTTTTTGAGACAGAGTTTCACTCTTGTTGCCCAGGCTGGAGTGCAATGGCATGATCTCAGCCCACTGCAACCTCCACCTCCCAGGTTCAAATCATTCTCCTGTCTCATCCTCCAGAGTAGCTGGGATTACAGGTGCCCACCACCCTGCCCGGATAATTTTTGTATCTTTACTAGAGATGGGGTTTGCTATGTTGGCCAGGCTGGTCTCAAGCTCCTGACGTCAGATGATCTGCCTGCCTCAGCCTCCTAAAGTGCTGGGAGTACAAGTGTGAGCCACCACGCCCAACCAAAATTTTCTTGATAACACTCTAATTATATTCCCACAAAACCTTTGTAGTCAGAGAAAATCTGTAGTTGATAAAGACAAAGTTTTTAGTAATGAGAGCAGTTTTAGGCTCTGTAGGCTCCTGTCTGTATAATTAATACAACATTTGTTAATTCACATATGAATTGTTCTGCTTTTTTTTTTTTTTTTTTTTTGAGACAAAGTTTTGCTCTTGTTGCCCAGGCTGGAGTGCAATGGCGCGATCTCAGCTCCCTGCAACCTCTGCCTCCCGGGTTCAAGCGATTCTCCTGCCTCAGCCTCCCGAGTAGCTGGGATTACAGGTGTCCACCACCACACCTGGCTAATTTTTTCTATATTTAGTAGAGACGAGGTTTCACCATGTTGACCAGGCTGGTCTTGAACTTGTGACCTCAGGTGATCCACCCGCCTCAGCCTCCCAAAGTACTGGGATGATAGGCGTGAGCCACTGCCAGGCCTGTTCTGCTTATATGACTAAAATTTATGTGAAAATTTCTGTATAAGGCCAGGCGTGGTGGCTCACGCCTGTAATCTCAGCACTTTGGGAGGCCGAGTTGGGTGGATCACCTGAGGTCAGGAGTTCGAGAACAGCCTGACCCACATGGAGAATCCCCATCTGTACTAAAAATACAAAATTAGCTCGGCTTGGTGGCGCATGCCTATAATCCCAGCTACTTGGGAAGGCTGAGGCAGGAGAATCACTTGAACCTGGGAGGTAGAGTTTGCAGTGAGCCGAGATCACGCTGTTGCACTCCAGCCTGGGCAACAAGAGCAAAATTCCGTCTCAAAAAAAAAATAGAAAATTTCTGCACAAAATATTTAGATTTCCTTCCTATTCTCAATATGTTAGTGTGCTTTATCATTCTAACTTTTTGGTATTTTGATTATGCTAGTAATTTCTTAGTTTTGTTCAATTTTAATGTGATATATAAATCAATATATCCCCTGATAAATTTTTACATGATTTATATAAATTTGTTGTTGTTGGCCGGGCACGGTGGTTCACACGTGTAATCCCAGCACTTTGGGAGGCTGAGGCAGACGGATCATCTGAGGTCAAGAGTTTGAGACCAGCCTGGCCAACATGGTGAACCATCTCTACTAAAAATAAAAAATTAGCCGGGTGTGGTGGCATGCACCTGCAGTCCCAGCTACTCGGGAGGCTGAGGCAGGAGAATTCCTTGAACCTGGGAGGTGGAGGTTGCAGTGAGCCAAGATGGCTCCGCTGCACTCCAGCATGGGTGATAGAGTGAAACTCCGTTTCAAAAAATAAATAAATAAATAAATAAATTTGTTGTAGTATATTTTCTCCTTTGAATTACTTACTCTAAAACAAGTAACTTTACTAACCTCTACTTGGTCTACCTGGTTAATTAATTCTTTCTTTCTTTTCTTTTTTTTTTTTTTTTTGAGACGGAGTCTCACTGTCGCCCAGGCTGAAGTGCAGTGGCACAATTTCAGCTCACTGCAACCTCTGCCTCCCAGGTTCAGGTGATTCTCCTACTTCAGCCTCCCGAGTAGCTGGGATTACAGGTGCCTGCCACCACGCCCGGCTAATTTTTCTATTTTTCGTAGAGACGGGGTTTCACCATTGTTGGCCAGGCTGGTCTTGAACTCCTGACCTCAGGTGATCCAGCCGCCTCGGCCTCCCAAAGTACTGGGATTACAGGCATGAGCCACCATGCCCAGCCTAATTAATTATTTTTCAAATATCTTTAAACTGATCCAATTCATGATCCTAAAATGCACAGTGGCAAATGCTGTTAGAGTACATTATTCTACATACTGAATCTTCTGTTTCCATAGTTAAGTTTCTGGTCTATTAGGAGACATTTTTTTTTCTTTCCAGAATTTTAATGCAAGTTTTACTTTTTCAAATTAAATAAAATGTTAGCAACAGAGAATAACTTGGGAAAACAAGCAGCATTTTTATTTCAATTATTCTTCATTTGAATGCATTAGGAAGCTGGAGAATTTTAGACTCTTAAGAAATTTACTTTAAAGCCAGGCACCCTGGCTCTGTAGTCCCAGCTTCTCAGAAGGCTGAAACAGGAGGATTACATGAGCTCGAGTTTGAGTAAGGCCTGGGCGACATAGTCTCTTTAAAAAAAATTCAGTTCATGCGGGTGCGGTGGCTCACGCCTGTAATCCCAGCACTTTGGGAGACTGAGGCAGGCGAGTTGCCTGAGCTGAGGAGTTCAAGACCACCCTGGGTGAGATGGTGAAACCCTGTCTCTACTAAAATACAGAAAATTAGCCGGACAAGCCGGCATGCGCCTATAGACCCAGCTACTCAGGAGGCTGAGGCAGGAGACTTGCTTGAACCTGGGAGGCGCAGGTTGCAGTGAGCTGAGATGTGTCACTGCACTCCAACCTGGGTGACAGAGTGAGACTCGTCTCAAATAAATAAATAATATAATAAAATCCAGTTCAGTAAAATGTGCCTGATAAAATATAAGTGACTACTGGCCGGGCGCAGTGGCTCACGCCTGTAATCCCAGCACTTTGAGAGGCCAAGGCAGGTGGATCACCTGAGGTCCGGAGTTTGAGACCAGCTGAGTCAACATGGTGAAACCCTGTCTCTACTAAAAAAATACAAAAATTAACTGGGTGTGATGGCACATTCCTGTAATCCTGGCTACTTGGGAGGCTGAGGCAGGAGAATTGCTTGAACCCTGGAGGCGGAGGTTGCAGTGAGCTGAGATCACACCACTGCACTTCAGCCTGGGTGACAGGGCAAGACACTGTCTCAACAAAACATATATATAAGTAATGAATGAATATTATGTCAATATTCTAAGTCAGAATGTTACTGTAATACTTTTTAATTCTCATTCCATTTAAAATAACTGGTTAATTTTCAAATCGTAATGAAATTTTTACAAATTTATGTGTAGTACAAAGCATGCATATACATTCATATATATTATATGTATATATTGCCTTTAAAAATATTTATGAGCTTTATGCTGGGCGCGGTGGCTCACGCCTGTAATCCTAGCACTTTGGGAGGCCGAGGTGGGCGGATCACGAGGTCAGGAGATCAAGATCATCCTGGCTAACACAGTGAAACCCCGTCTCTACTAAAAATACAAAAAAATTAGCCAGGCGTGGTGGGCACCTGTAGTCCCAGCTACTTGGGAGGCTAAGGTAGGAGAATGGCGTGAATCCAGGAGGCGAAGCTTGCAGTGAGCCGAGATCGCGCCACTGCACTCCAGCCTGGGCTACAGAGCCAGACTCCCTTCTCAAAAAAAAAAAAAAACTATATCTATATCTATATATATACACACACAGACATACTAGCTTTAGCTTCCAGTAGATGCAATTTATGTCTTTATGACCCTATGTAATGTCCATTTTGATTCGTGGCTCTTGACGGCATCTCAAATGATGTCTTTGATTCTGCAAAGAAGCTCAGCATCACAAATTCTGAAATAAGTCTCCAAACACACGGGTAATCAGTTGCACACAGTACCCCCAGAAATGCGCATATGGCCTCTTTTAAGATGGGGGAGCCTCCTCTGCAACTGGACCTGGAGTCACCGTTTCCTAACGCCCCTCGCGGTGGAGCTTGGCCCCTTCTTCTGAAAGTCAGGTTGGAGGCCGCCTTTAAGGGCCGCGCTTCTCTCCGAACTTAAATATTACCCAGAATCATCTCTGTGAAATGGAAAGCCCAATGAAGCCTCAGAGAAGCCGCGCCACTGCGGAGGCACATAACGTCAAGCAGGGACTTCCTGCGTCCTCGCTGCAGCGGCCATTTTGGCTTGTCAGGACCATCCACCTATGCTACCTCTGTGCCTCTAAGTCAGGATCGAGAGAGCGCGAGAGGAGTGGTTGTGCCGATTGCACACAGGCGGATCTGAGGCTCGGTGACGCCGCTGGTCGCGACCTGGGACAGGACGAGCACAGGGACCGCCCGGCCTTCGTCCCCGCCCGCCCATGAAGTCGTGGCGGCGGCCGCTCAAGTAAGCACTGCCACCTCCAGGCCTCATCTGCCATCCCCACACAGACCCTGAGACTCCTGACTATGAGGGGCGCTTCCTCCCGTCCTTGCAGCTCAGGCCTCTGTCAGGGACCGAGAGACGCCTGCGGGTGGAATTCCTGTTTCCGACACCCGGTTGATGCGGTCGGGAGAGCGAGACTGGCCGAGGGACCCCTTAGGCAAAGGCCTGGAGGCACGACTGTGCCAGGAGGATTCGGAACACAGGGACATCTCGTGTCCACTGAGAACAAAGTATGAGTCGGAGTTATTTCCTCAGTACCAGGCTGAGCATTGATCTTTGTGAGGACCATAGAAGCCATGGACAGTTTTGAACAAAGGAGGAAATCTGTGTTAGAGTTAAAGATTACGAAAAGATGTTCAAAGGAAGAACGGAGTGTAAGGCGGTGATGAGGACAGTGAGGCATTGAGAGGTTGAATCTTTGCTCAAGGTCACATAGCTGGTAAGAGGTGACATTGAGCACTGGGCCACAAGATTGGAGACTCAGCCTGAGGTCACCTGGCTACAGGGCCAAAAAAAGCTTACAGAGAAACCTGAGTCTATCAAATCCCAGCACGGACACATTCCTGAAAGCCCCGCCTTTTGGCACACCTTCTCATGGCTATGGAAGCATTTAAGGAACCCACAGAAGGAAGCAGAGGGTGCTCTACTCCCTCACTGGTCCTCATCCTCACCTATATGTCTAGATCTTAGTGTCCTGGGAATTTATTTATTTATTTATTTAGCGACAGGGTGTCACTCTTGGTACCCAGGTTGGAGTGCAGTGACGCGATCATAGCTCAGCATAGCTTTGACCTCCCCAGGCTCAGGTGATCCTCCCATCTCAGTCTCCCGAGAAACTGGCTAACTTTTGTATTTTTAATAGAGACGGGGTTTTGCCATGTTGCCCAAGATGGTCGGAAACTTCTGGGCTCAAGCAGTCCTCCCACCTTGGCCTCCCAAAGTGCTGGGATTACAGGCCTGAGCCGCCGGTCTGGCCAGGCCTCCTAGGACTCTTAAGTGCAATTTCTCCTGTCCTTCGATCGGGGGATCTTGCAAAATCCTCAAACCCCATACCTAAGTCACTGACACAGGCTATGGAGAAGTGTTTTCATGTCTGTCAACCGGTGGGAAACACGTGATGGATTAACCCAGGAATGATACTGTGGGAAACACATGTGATGGATTAACCCAGGAATGATACTGGGATGTGCAAATGGCTTAGAAGTGAAACTGGAGAGGCCGGGCGTGGTGGTTCTCATCTGTAATCCCAGCACTTTGGGCGGTCAAGGCGGTTGGATCGCTTGAGGTCAGGAGATCTAGACCAGTCTGGCCAACATGGTAAAACCCAGTCTCTACTAAAAATACAAAAATCAGCTGGGCATGGTGGTGGGTGCCTGGAATCTCAGCTACTCGCAGGCTGAGGTGTAAGATTCCCTTGAACCTGGGAGATGGAGGCTGCAATGAGCCAAGATTGTGCCAATCTGCACTCGAGCCTAAGCAACAAAGTGAGAATCCATCGCGAAAAAAAAGAAAGTGAAACTGGAGGGGGTTAAATGATGTTACCAGTGTTTTAACAGGCTCTGTCTGGTTACAGAGTGGACAACAGACTGTGGGGTTGAGGGAAGAGGAAGATCAAACTAGAAGCTACTGCCCTAGTCCAGATGCTCAAATCCTGACATAGTCTTTTCCCTGACCAGTCTCCATCCTGAAGTTATCTAGGGGTTACCAACCATCATTCAACTCATTACCATTCAAAGTCACTTATAAATTTGAGAGTTTCATGAATTTTAGGAGTTCCATGCCAGGAAAGGAGATGACCAAATATGTATTTCACAATATCACAGCCATGTTAAGATTCTGAAATGTAATAGATAATACTTAGTGGAGCTATCAAATGGGCACCTAGACCCATGGATGCAAATATCTGGGGAAGGGTTAATATTGGAGGTATCCAATATATGGTAGCCACTATGTGGAGCAAGATGAGTGAGTCATGGATCACATTTGGAAGGGGCAACCTTCAGATTATGGTGGTGACACTACTAGGAAGACAGGAAGTGGAGGTTGGGTTTCCTGCTTGTGTACCTGGTGATGGTATTGTACTTCAGAAAACAGGTGAGGGAGGTAAATTGCCATGAAGGGAGAATATATCTGACAGCCTAGTTTGGCAGGTGACATAGGCTTCCAAGGAATGAATAGACATGAGATGCAAGCAGAAGCATAGCAGTAGCTGAGGGAAGATGACACGCAGCCTGGACCTTGTGCTAATTTGCCACTCTGTGGCCACACCACGATATTGAGATGACTTTTGTGGGGCCTGGGGTGTTTCACTCAGCCTGGTGGATATGGAGGCAAATAAGGTCACCTTGTGAGAGTCACTAGGCCCAAGATTGATGGACGGTCAATGGGTCTAGGCTTTGAATGGGGTTAGGTGGACAGAAGAAAGTCATAATTTCTGAAGATAACAAATGCAGCACAGAAGTGGAATAGGGCCATGAATACCTGAAAACACTAACGTTCTTTTTTCCTGTGGATTTATGCATGGAGGCCTTTGTATAATGATTTGGTACTACCACTGCTATTAGGAACCATTGGAATTCTGTGATAATTTTGGATTGCTTTTTAATTCACCAAGACTACTGTGGATGATGTCAGCCACATTATGGTGTGAGCCCTAAATTTAAGGTCAATATCATGTGCTACCTTCATATCTGGTGATACTAGTACTACCTCAAATGGTCTGAGTACAAATCCCCCTTCCCACTCTGCTCTTTTGGATAATGTGTCCTAGCCTAACTACCCTTTTAATCAAGAGGACTAAGCAGAGTGCCTGGTTATTATTTATTTGTAGCAAGTTTGAATTTCATTTCTACTCACAGAGTTAATTCAAACAAACCAGTTACAGCTGGGTGTGGTGTTGCACACCTATGGTCCCAGCCACTCGGGAGGCTGTGGTAGGAGGATGTCTGAAACCTGGAAAGTTCAGGCTGCAGTGAGCTGTAATTGCACCACTACGCTCCAGCAGGAGTGACAGAGTGAGACCCTGTCTCAAAAATTAAAAACAAGCCAGTTGCATCCTTTCAAGGGAATCGGGCTATCACACCTTCTTGATTCAGAAAAGCTTACATACCACAGTCCCTGGTTGCTCTCTCTTATGCATAGTGCAACCCCCATGTGGCTATCTGTGGTGAGTGGTGTCCTCTTCTCTCAAGTTGTGAGCATATTTGATTAATTAACTTTCTTGATGACTTGTGTTCAGCATCAGGTGTGTGTTTGGCTATCACTATAACTCTAGGGTAAGACTCCTACCCTTATCAGTAGAAGAAGGGGGGAATAAAATACTTTAACTTCTGGCAAGGCCAGACAGAGGCCTATGGTGTGGGGGAGTTAGGTGTTGGTGGCAATTGACATGTGTCTGTGGTGTCCAAAGATGGGAAGGATGTATAGGTACACAGGGATTATGTTTGAAGGTTCTTAGGCACTGCATTGGGATTCATGTGACCTTTGCTATACCAGGGGAATTGCTAGAAAGGAGGGGATGAAACCGCTTATTTCAGGATCACAGCATAGATGTCTATTTGTTTATCTGCCTCTTGTTGCTGATGGCTATGTGTCATGATCAGTGGTCCCATGAGGACACAGTGGCACTAGTGGGCAAAGTTTCTCCTCTGAGTTGGGGATCCTGGGAGAAGGAGGATGAGCAAGGGTAGATATGTTGGGGAAGTGGATTGTGGGTCTTCAGCATAGGGGCCATTTATGGTTTCATCTATCCCCATCATAACAGAGCAGTGTGACCTTTGAAGATGTGGCTGTAAACTTTTCCCTGAAGGAATGGAGTCTTCTTAATGAGGCTCAGGGATGCCTGTACCATGATGTGATGCTGGAGACCTTGACACTTATATCCTCCCTGGGTAAGGTACTCATACTTAACTGTGACCTGAGTTAGTCTCTGCCCCTCCCCTTTATCCCTCTTGGCAAGAATGTCTTTTTCACATCAGGACTGTGGCACAGCTTCATTCTCCAATTCTCTGGATCAGTTCTGTGGTTGGTAGTACTAAGATACATGTACTGCCCTCTCCTTTCCTTGAGCAGCCCCATTCTGCTTTGTTGCAGGCTCCCAGGGAAAGAGTTAGGGTCAGGAGTCCTAAAGTCACCCTAATGCATCTCATCTTTGTTGTCCTCTGCCTTTCTGGGTGACTGTGCAGATCTAAGGCTTCTTTTTTTGAGACAGAGTCTGCTTTGTCCCCCAGGCTGGAGTGCAGTGGCGCAATCTCGGCTCACTGCAAGTTCTGCCTCCCAGGTTCATGCCATTCTCCTGCCTCAGCCTCCCGAGTAGTTGGGTCTACAGGTGCCCGCCACCATGCCTGGCTAATTTTTTGTATTTTTAGTAGAGACGGGGTTTCACCATGTTAGCCAGGATGGTCTCGATCTCCTGACCTCGTGATCCGCCCACCTCGGCCTCCCAAAGTGCTGGGATTACAGGCTTGAGCCACCGCGCCTGGCCAGCTCTAAGGCTTCTGTTTGTCTCAGGTTCCATTTCCTTTAGCTCACATTTGTTCATCCCATGAGGACATACATGAACCACAGCCTATTCTTGCAATTACTTACGTGAACCACAGCCTGTTCTTGCAATACCCTACTTCAAAATTATTTTTGTAGTATTTCACCAGGCATAATGACACTCACCTGTCATCCCAGCAATTCAGAGGCTACTGGGAGCCCAGGAGTTTCAGACCAGACTGGAAAACATAGCAGGTTCTCATCTCTAAAAATAAATATGAAGGAATACTTTTTGTAATATTTCATTTCCTTTCCTGTGGAATATCAAATGCAGAGTTGTTCTGAGCCAGTATTCGCTGTTCATCTGTCCTGTTTTGCCTTAGTACTCACATTATCCAGATTCTATGTAGTTGCTCATCTTGGTGGTGAAATGAAAAGCCCTTGGTTGTCCCAAAGATGCAAACGAGTCCAGCCTTAGCAAGATGTTCCTAGGGGAGACTGGTTCTTAAGAATAGTATTTGAGTGAGGACAGGACTAGTATTTTGGTGCCAACAAAAGTATCCCCACATTATTTCTATCTTCCTCATTCTTGAGGGTTTGCCAATTTATCAGTCTAAATCCAGCCCAGAACTAATTTTCATATTTCTGGACTCCAAATCTTACCAATATTTCTTTTTTCTTCTTTTTTTTTTTTTTTTTTTTTTTTTGAGACAGAGTGTTGCTCTTGTTGCCCAGGCTGGAGTGCAATGGCACAATCTCGGCTCACTGCAACTTCTGCCTCCCAAGTTCAAGCAATTCTACTATCTCAGCCTCCTGAGTAGCTGGAATTACAGGTGCCCCCCACCACACCTGCCTAATTTTTGTATTTTTAATAGAGACAGGGTTTCATCATATTGGTCAGGCTGGTCTCCAACTCCTGACCACAGGTGATCCACCTGCCTCGGCCTCCCAAAGTGCTGGGATTACAGGTGTGAGCCACTGTGCCCAGCCTCACATATTTTTCTCACTGCTCTGTCTGCAGTGGTCTTCAATATTGCCTCATATATTTTGTATTATGAATTATATACCCTTTTTTTTTTTTTTTGAGACAGAGTTTCGCTCTGTCTCCCAGGCTGGAGTGCAGTGGCGTGATCTTGGCTCACTGCAAGCTCCGCCTCCCAGGTTCATGCCATTCTCCTGCCTCAGCCTCCTGCATAGCTGGGATTACAGGTGCCTGCCACCACGTCTGGCTAATTTTTTGTATTTTTAGTAGA
This sequence comes from Pongo abelii, assembly GCF_028885655.2. Classification (NCBI taxonomy): domain Eukaryota; kingdom Metazoa; phylum Chordata; class Mammalia; order Primates; family Hominidae; genus Pongo; species Pongo abelii. The sequence continues at coordinate 64,569,293 of NC_072005.2, forward strand.
GACAGGGTTTCACTGTGTTAGCCAGGATGGTCTCGATCTCCTGACCTCGTGATCCGCCCACCTCGGCCTCCAAAAGTGCTGGGATTACAGGCCTGAGCCACCATGCCTGGCCTATATACCCATTTTTAACAGTCTCTGACCAAAGTATGTGTGCTGTAGTCATCTTATGGGGGCCTGGAAATATTCTTCTAAATATCACTTGCATGTCATCAGCAAATAAGGTTCCACAGACAAGTTTGCAGAAGAAGGAGTTATAGACCCTCTTTACTCTGTCTGTTGCCTCATTTACATCTGTGATAATCATGAGGCCTCCTACATCTGTGATAATGCTAAGCAGCCCCAACCTCAACCTGAACCCAACTCCCTATGCGTGCAAATTGTAGGGAAAAGAAAGAGATCAGACTGTTACTGTGTCTATGTAGAAAGGGAAGACATAAGAAATTCCATTTTGACCTGTACCTTGAACAATTACTTTGCCCTGAGACGCTGTTAATCTATCTTTGCCCCAGCTACTTTGCCCCAACCTCTTTGCTCCAACCTTGAGCTCATAAAAACATGCGTTGTATGGAATCAAGGTTTAAGGGATCAGGGGCTGTGCAGGACGTGCCTTGCTAACAAAATGTTTACAAGCAGTATGCTTGGTAAAAGTCATCACCATTCTCTAGTCTCGATAAACCAGGGGCACAATGCACTGCAAAAAGCTGCAAGGACCTGTGCCCTGGAAAGCCGGATATTGTCCAAGGTTTCTCCCCCATGTGATAGTCTGAAATATGGCCTCGTGAGATGTGAAAGACTTGACCGTCCCCTAACCCAACACCCATGAATGGTCTGTGCTCAGATAGATTAGTAAAAGAGGAAAGCCTCTTGCAGTTGAGATAGAGGAAGTCCACTGTCTCCTGCCTGCCCCTGGAAACTGAATGTCTTGGTATAAAACCCAATTGTACATTTGTTCAATTCTGAGATAGGAATAAAGCCACCCTACGGCAGGAGGCAAGACATGTTGGCAGCAATGCTGCCTTGTTATTCTTTACTCCACTGAGATGTTTGGGCAGAGAGAAACATAAATCTGACCTATGTGCACATCCAGGCATAGTACCTCCCCTTGAACTTAATTATGACATAGATTCTTTTGCTCACATGTTTTTTTGCTGACCTCCTCCTTATAATCACCCTGCTTTCCTACCGCATTCCTCTTGCTGAGATAATGAAAATAATAATCAATAAAAACTGAGGGAACTCAGAGACCATTGCCGGTGCCGGTCCTCCATATGCTGAGTGCCAGTCTTCTGGGCCCACTGTTGTTTCTCTCTACTTTGTCTCTGTGTCTTATTTCTTTTCTCAGTCTCTTGTCCCACCTGACAAGATATCCCACAGGTGTGGAGGGGCAGGCCACCCCTTCACAAATAATTCCATAGACTAGTTTTTTGGTTTGTCAGATACTCTTGTGGGTAGGCTGCATACTCAACACTCAACAAAGTCAACATGTACCTCACCAGCATTTCTTTGCTTTTAGGTTGTTGGCATGAAGAGGAAGATGAGGCAGCACCTTCTTAGCAGAGCACTTGTATACATATATACAAAGACCAGAGAGTTCACAGTGGAGAAAGGCCTTACGAGTGTGGGAAATATAGGAAATTATTTAAGAACAAGTCCTGCCTCACTGAACCCAGAAAAGATCACAAACACAGGAATGTTTGCACTGGAGAAACGCCTTATGAGTGCAGCAAATATGGGAAATTATTTCACCAAAACCCTACACTCCATATTCATGAGAGATTTCATGCTAGACAAAAAACCTGTGAGTGCAGTGAGTGTTGAAAATCATTTCACCAAAGCTCTTCACTCTTGCAGCATCAGACACTCCACACTAGAGAAAGGCCTTATAAGTGTATTGAATGTGGGAAAGCCTTTGCTGAGAAGTCTAGTCTTATTAACCACAGGAAAGTTCACTCTGGAGCAAAGCATTATGAATGCAATGAATGTGCAAAGTCCTTTGCTTATACATCTAGTCTCATTAAACACAACAGCGTTCACCCTGGAGAGAGGCCTTATGAGTGCAGTGAATGTGGGAGATCCTTTGCTGAAAACTCCAGTCTTATTAAACACTTGAGAGTTCACACAGGAGAAAGGCCTTATGAATGTGGTGAGTGTGGAAAATCATTTCACCGAAGCTCTTCACTCTTGCAGCATCAGACAGTTCACACTAGAGAAAGGCCTTATGAATGTAGTGAATGTGGGAAATCCTTTAGCTTAAGGTCCAACCTCATTCACCATCAGCGAGTTCATACTGGAGAAAGGCATGAGTGTGGGCAGTGTGGGAAATCCTTTAGCTGAAGATCTACCCTCATTGTACATCTGAGAGTTCACACTGGAAAAAGGCCTTATGAGTGTAGTGAGTGTGGGAAATCTTTTGCTTATACCTCTAGTCTCATTAAACATAAGAGATTTCACACTGGAGAAAGGCCTTATGAATGTGGTGAGTGTGGAAAATCATATCGCCAAAGCTCTTCACTCTTGCAGCATCAGAGGGTTCATACTAGAGAAAGGCCTTATGAATGTAGTGAATGTGGGAAATCCTTTAGCTTAAGATCCAACCTCATCCGCTATCAGCAAGTTCATACTGGAGAAAGGCATGAGTGTGGGCAGTGTGGGAAATCCTTTAGCCAAAGATCTACCCTCATTATACATCTGAGAGTTTACACTGGAAAAAGGCCTTATGAGTGAAGTGAGTGTGGGAAATATTTGTTTATACCTGTAGTCTCATTAAACACAGGAAGTTCATACTGGAGAAAGGCCTTATAAGTGCAGTGAATGTGGGAAATTATTTTGTCAAAACTCTGCACCTCGTGTTCATCAGAGATTTCATACCAGACAAACCTTATGAGTGCAGCAAGTGTGGAAAAACATTTTGCTGAAGCTCTTCACACTTGCAACATCAGACAGTTCACACTAGAGAAGGGCCTTGTAGGTGTAGTATATGTGGGAAATCCTTTTCTCAAACTTCTAGTCTTGTTAAACACAGGAGAGTTCATACTGAAGAAAGGACTTATGAGTGTACTGAATGTGGGAAATCCTTTGCTGGAAACTCTAGTTTCATTGATCACAGGAAAGTTCACTCTGGAGCAAAGCCTTATGAATCCAATAAATGTGGGAAATCCTTTGCTTATACCTCTAGTCTAATTAAACATAGGATAGTTCACACTGGAGAAGGGCCTTAAGAGTGCAGTGACTGTGGGAAATCCTTTGCTGAAAACTCCAGCCTTATTAAACACTTGAGAGTTCATTCTGGAGAAAGGACATATGAATGTAGTGATTGCAGAAAATCATTTCACCACAGTTCTTTGCTCCTTCGACATCAGAGAGTTCATACTGGAATAAAGCCTTATGAGTGAAACAAATTTTGGAAATTATCTTGCGCAGTCTTTTTGCTCATTGAACACCAGAGTTCACACTGGATCAAGGCCTTATGAGTCTGATAAATGGGAAATATTCTTTTTTCTCTCTCTCTTGTCCCCCAAGCTGGAGTGAAATGGCCCAATCTCAGTTCACTGCAACCTCCACCTCCCAGGTTCAAGCGATCCTCCTGCTTCAGCCTCCTGAGTAGCTGGGATTACAGGCACCTGCCACCACACCCAGCTAATTTTTGTATTTTTAGTAGAGATGGGGTTTCACCATAGTGGCCAGGCTGGTCTTGAACTCCTGACCTCAGGTGATCCACCTGCCTCAGCCTACCAAAGTGCTGGGATTACAGGCGTGAGCCATCATGCCCAGCTGGGGAATATTACCATGCCCAGCCAGGGAATATCCTCTAGCTAACATTCTAGCTTCTTTACATAAGGAGTGCTCCCACTGAAGAAGTGCCTTTTGACTGCAATGAATGTGAGAAAGTCTTCCACCCTCTTTCATTAGTCACCAGAATATTTACATGAGGAAAATATCATATATGTGCAGGCAATGTTTTTTGTATAACACTGAAGGAGACCCCTTACGAGGATGCCATCTGCCTAAATTGAACTCTATACATCAAATAGCTGCAGACATTCCAGGTATGTGGGAGCACCATTGCATTTTTCTTTTTTTTTTTTTTTGAGACGGAGTCTTGCTCTGTCGCCCAGGCTGGAGTGCAGTGGGGCAATCTCGGCTCACTGCAACCTTTGCCTCCCAGGTTCACGCCATTCTCCTGCCTCAGCCTCCCAAGTAGCTGGGACTACAGGTGCTTGCCACCATGCCAGGCTAATTTTTTGTATTTTTAGTAGAGATGAGGTTTCACCGTGTTAGCCAGGATTGTCTCAATCTCCTGACCTCATGATCTGCCTGCCTCGGCCTCCCAAAGTGCTGGGATTACGGGCATGAGCCACTGCGCCCAACCTCCATTGCATTTTTCAACCTGCCCGTGTTCCTTGCCAGACTTATGTGACTGCCAGTTATCTTGCAAAAAGCATTTCACCTTTACCACTTGGCAGGTACTCACAGTTTCATCATTCCCCTACCTCATCATGATCCAGAAGTAACTTTTTCTTTCATTCACCAAAGGGATTTTTTAGTATTCTCAGTACTCATTCCATTCTCAATTCTTTGTGTCTGATGAGGTAGGCCAAGGACCTGACTAATTTTTGGTGCAGAGGACTCTTCTGGTGACTAGAAAAGATGGACTACCTTTTTCAGGGATCTCTTGGGTCTCACAGGATTCTTTTTATTTTTTTATTTTTTAAGATGGAGTCTCACTCTGTCACCCATGCTGGAGTGCAATGGCACGATCTCGGCTCACTACAAGCTCCACCTCCCGGGTTCACACCATTGTCCTGCGTCAGCCTCCCAAGTAGCTGGGACTACAGGTGCCTGCCACCACGCCGGGCTAATTTTTTTATTTTTTTTGTATTTTCAGTAGAGATGGGGTTTCACTGTGTTAGCTAGGATGGTCTCGATCTCCTGACCTCGTGATCCGCTTGCCTCAGCCTCCCAAAGTGCTGGCATTACAGGCGTGAGCCACCGTGCCCGGCCCTCACAGGATTCTTAAGATGGAATTTTCCAGCCTGCCAGTCACAAATCAGACAGCCTGCCTGCCAGTCATAAATCAGACAGCCTTCCCTGGTTTGTGTTATAATAAAGACTCTGCTGCTTAAGACAACTTCAATCTTGAGAGCTGTATTTACAGTGTGGAATTGTTTGAACACTAGATTTGCAGATGGGCACGGTGGCTCATGCCTGTGATCCCAGCACTTTGGGAGGCCGAGGCAGAAGGATCAGTTGAGGTCAGGAATTCAAGACCAGCCTGGCCAACATGGTGAAACCCCATCTCTACTAAAAATACAAAATTAGCCAGGCATCGTGGTGTTCGCCTATAATTCCAGCTACTTGGGAGGCTGAGGCACAAGAATCACTTTAACCTGGGAGGTGGAGGCTGCAGTGAGCTCAGGTAATGCCACCCCACACAAGGATGAGCAACAAGAGCGAAACTATCTCAAAAATGCCATAATTTTTGGGTTCATAGGTCAACTTGAAAGGGTGGCAGTTTTCATCACAATCTCTGGTGCTTCTGAGAGCAACATGAAATTGTTCTCTTCTTCATGAGGGACGGTGCATTGTGTTTCAGTGCTGTTGAGGGTACCTTCACAGGTTGTGAGGTTATAGTGGAAATGATAATTTTTTTGGAACTACTGCATTTTAAAATGGCTTCTACTGTGATCCAGACATGGCTGTGAAAGATGAATACATACAGAAATTCTCAGGACCTTCTTAATTGAATCTTATGTGGCTGAGGTCAGTGCTGGAGAGAATAACCTAAAGATTTTGTTATTTGTGGTAGTCCTTCTGGTCTAATTGACCTAAAGGTCATTCCTGCATAGGCAGGAGGAAGAAGACAGGGACCAGGGATATCCATTAGACCACTACGTGGCCCATCATGTGACCAGCTGTCATTCTTTCTGAATCATCTGGAAATGGTCTTTATTGTTCATCTTGTTTTTGTTACCATGAAGGCTAGTTGCCTCACTCAGGTTGAGGAGATGATACAGCAATAGGTAATAAACCTCTTGCAAAAATCAAGTCCATATTTTTAAAATTACATTTTTAAAGCTGTAATAAGAAATAAATGACTTTTTTTTTTGTTTGAGATGCAGTCTCACTCTTGTTGCCCAGGCTGGAATTCAGTGGCATGATCTTGGGTCACTGCAACCTCCACCTCCCAGGTTCAAGCGATTCTCCTGCCTTAGCCTCCCGAGTAGCTGGGATTACAGGCACCTGCCATCATGCCCAGCTATTTTTTGTATTTTTAGTAGAGGTGAGGTTTCACCATGTTGGCCAGGCTGTTCTCAAACTCCTGGCCTCAGGTGATCTGCCCACCTCAGCCTCCCAAAGTCCTGGGATTACAGGCATTAGCCACCATGCCTGGCCAAAATAAATGACTTTCAAAAAACTGCACATATTTATTTTTATTTTTAATTATTTATTTATTTATTTGAGATGGAGTCTGGCTCTGTCGCCCAGGCTGGAGTGCAGTGGTGCAATCTCGGCTCACTGAAAGCTCCACCTCCTGGGTTCATGCCATTCTCCTGCCTCAGCCTCCTGAATAGCCGGGACTATAGGCGCCCACAACCACACCCGGCTAATTTTTCTATTTTTAGTAGAGACAGGGTTTCACCGTGTTAGCCAGGATGGTCTCGATCTCCGGGCCTTGTGATCTGCCCGCCTCGGACTCCCAAAGTGCTGGGATTACAGGCATGAGCCCCCGCCCCTGGCCAAAACTGCACATATTTAAACTGTACAGTGAGATAAGTTTTGACATTCGTAATAAACCTGTAATGTGATCCATCACCTTCATATTTACCTGGAGTCTGGTACCATCTTTACCTCTGCCTTCCAGATGACCATTGATAACTTTGCTTTATAATAGATTATTTTACATTTTCTACATTTTTATATGTGATTTGATGTCATGAAGTGTTTAATCTTTATCCTTGGATGCTTTCGTGCAGTATATTTATTTTGAGATTTGTCAGTGATGATACTTGAGTAGTTCTCTCCTTTTTACATTGCTGAGATAACATGCTATGAAATATCACTGTATATTCATTCATCTGTTTATACATCATTAATCTATTTCTCATTTTTGGCTTCCATAAATAAAACTACAGACACTTTAGTACAGTTCTTTTTGTAAATATGTTTCTTTTTGTATGTGTTACTATCTGGCGGTTCAATAACTGAGTCAGAGTAGGTAAATGTATAGCTTTTTGTTTGTTTGTTTGTTTTAAGATGGAGTCTCGCTCTGTCACCCAGGCTGGAGTGCAGTGATGCAATCTCTGCTCACTGCAACCTCTGCCTCGTGGGTTCAAGCAATTTTCCTCGCTCACCCTCTGAAGTAGCTGGGACTACAGGCACATGTCACCACGCCCAGCTAATTTTTTTGTATTTTTAGTACCGACGAGATTTCACCATCTTGGCCAGGCTGGTCTTGAACTCCTGAACTCGTGATCCAACCACCTCAGCCTCCCAAAGTGCTGGGATTATAGGCATGAGCCACTGCATCCAGCAAATGTATAGCTTTTTAAGCAACACCAAAGTGTACTGTAAAATTAATATGGTTGTTCCCTTTAGTGTTACTGTCACCAGTGTCCATGAATTCCACTTCCATGTTTTTATCAATACAGAATATGGATAGTCTTTTTTTTTTTTTTTGAGACAAAGCCTCTCTCTGTCACCCAGGATAGAGTGCAGTGGCATGATCTCGGCTCACTGCAACCTCCGCCTCCTGAGTTTGAGCAATTCTCCTGTCTCAGCCTCCCTAGTACCTGGGACTACAGATGCATGCCACCACACCCGGCTAATTTTTTTGTATTTTTAGTAGAGACAGGGTTTCACCATGTTAGCCAGGATGGTCTTGATCTCGTGATCCACCTACCTCAGCCTCCCAAAGTGCTGGGATTACAGGCATGGGCCACCACACCCGGCCAATTTTTTGTATTTTAATAGAAATGGGGTTTCACCCTGTTAGCTAGGATGGTCTCAATCTCTTGACATCGTGATCTGCCCGCCTCAGCCTCCCAATGTGCTGGGATTACAGGTGTTAGCCACCGTGCCCAGCAGAGAATATGGATAGTCTTTTAAATTTTTACCCTTTTTTATAAGTGGATGTTCCTTCTTTAGTAAAATGTCTATTTATATATTTTGCTTGCTTTTTAAATTCTTATTTATTTTTAGAGAAAAGGTCTTGCTCTGTCACCCAGCCAAGAGGGTAGTAGTTTGATCATAGCTCACGGCAACTTCAGGCTCCTGGGCTCAAGCATCCTCCCACCCCAGCTTCCTGAGTAAATGGGACTACAGGCACATGCCAACACACCCACTGAACTTTTAAAATTTTTTGTAGAGACAGGATCTCATTACGTTGCTCAGGCTGGCCTTAAACTCCTAGGCTCAAGCAATCCTCTCACCTCACCCTCTCAAAGCACTATGTCTGGCAACTCATTTTCTTCTTCTCAAATGTATTTTGGATATTTCTGGTTTCATTAAGAAATAAAATATGGTTGGGCCAGTGGCTCACGCCTATAATCCTAGCACTTTGGGAGGTCGAGGTGGGTAGATCACCCAAGATCAGGAGTTCAAGACCAGCCTGACCAACATGGTGAAACCCCATCTCTACTAAAAATACAAAAATTAGCCAGACATGGTGGCGGGTGCCTGTAACCCCAGCTACACAGGAGGCTGAGGCAGGAAAATCACTTGAACCTGGGAGACAGAATTTGCAGTGAGCTGAGATGGCACCACTGCACTCCAGCCTCAGCAACAAGAGCAAAACTCCATCTCAAAAACAAAACAAAACAAAACAAAACCTGGGGTCACATCATTGACTCTTCTCTCTCTCTCCCTCACTTACAACATGCAAAGATCTACTTGTTCCTTTATTAAAAATATAGGTAGAATGTCTCCTTTTCTCCCATCTGCACGGCACTCACCTGGTCCATCAACTTATCTGAATTATGCTGGTAAACTTCCCTCCATGCTAACCACCTCCTCATTAACCCAGGAGTCTGTTCTCCAGTGTGCAACCAGATAGATCCTATGAAGATCTGGATTAGACCACCTCTTTCCCCATCCAAGCATCACAGCCTCTCCAAAACAGATGCCCAGCTTTTCAGGTAACCACATTACAGGCCTGAATCTTGACCTGGCTTCTTGTTCCTATGAGAAATAATGGATGCCTGCTGTACATAGGTCCAAGCTCAGTCACACCTCAAAGCATTTGCACAAACTGGTATGAATTCCTAAAATAGCTTTCTACACCCATTTCCATTGGTTGCCAGAAATAAGAACACTTCCATTAATCCTTGGCTGGTACTCAGGACTCTGAGCTTGGTGTATCCACAGGTTCTCCACTCCAAGAACTGGGAAAACATCAAGTGAACACTCAAGACACCATAATCTCAGACACCACACAGCTAGTGTCAGGTTCAGGGAGAGACTGAGACACTTTCTCTTTCCCTGTGTTGGCACCGTAAGCATTTTCAGTGTTCAGAACCCATGAAAATAAGGCAACTGTGACCAGCTCCAGCTGATCAAACCTCCATTGATCCCTACACAACCATAAAGCCTGGGGCCCTGGGGCTAACTAATTAACCGATTTCAATCCTCAAAGCTCCTTCTTACCACCTATGACCTAGAATGAAGACTCCACTTAGTGCCTCATTGTCCTCATCATCCTTATTCCAGTCTGTTCTCTGAGAGGCTTTTGGAAACTTTTAAAGTCCTACCAAGGACATGACCCTCTTCTGTTCACAAATCTCCATACATCCCAGGACACTCAGATTGAAGGCACAACCCCTAAGACAACCAATATAGGTGTGACTCTGGCTCATCTTCAGTTTTTACTAGGGCCTTTTCTTTTTTCTTTTTTTTTTTTTTTTGAGAGACAGGGTCTCACTATGTTGCCCAGGCTGGTCTTAAACTTCTGGACTTATGTGATTATGACACAACATGGTTACCAGGTTCTGAAATGTTCATGGCTCACATGCACCACCAAGCCTTTGCACCTATTGGTTCCTCTACCTGTATTACTCTATCTGGGGTGAAGCCTGTAATACACAGCATTTACCTGAGCTAGGTCCCTCAGTGTGGCTGCTGCCATCAACTGTGGGTGGAGCAGGCATCACCCCAGCCAGTGCCTATGAGCCTCAGACCTGCCACTTGGGAGCAGAGATGACTACTCCTCTTGTGCCTTCTCAGTCACAACCAAGTACTCCCTGGCCTGACAAGCATGCCCAGAAATCCCTCATCCTGGGCCTTGCAACTAGCACCTTCTGGGTAAAGTACTTCTCAGAGCTCTCAGCCAACAATGGTGGTATCCTCCAAAAGCAAGCAGAATGCAGGCCATGTCACACTCTGAGGGCTGCTGGAAAGCCCTGCTCACACCTCAAGGGAGGAAGATTATTGATTCTTTGTAAAAGCATCAAATAGGTATCGCATCAGACTCTAGGAAGCTCATCCTGCACCCAGAGAATAAAAATACTATTTGAGATGCTCCTAAACTTTACTTATCTAAGTGGCCATATCATTGGCATCATTCAGACTTGCAATGTGTGCACTCAGAGCTGAGAACATTAAGTATTGATTGCTTTTTAAATTCATGTTACCCAAATTATTACAGTCAGTTTTGTGAGTTTTGTTGTTTTGTTGGGAACAAAAGAAAACTCTCCATAAGACATAATGACAGGATGGGTACAAAAAACAGAAAAAATGAATAAGACCTCGTATTTGCTACCATAACAGGGTGGCTATAGTCAAAATAATTTAATCATACATTTGAAAATAACTAAAAGGGTATAATTGGATTGTTTATAATACAAAGGATAAATGTTTGAGGTGATGGAGACACCATTAACCCTGATGTGATTATTACATATGGCATGACTACATCAAAATATCTCATGTAATCTACAAATATATACACTATTATATACCCACAAAAAATAAAAATAAAGGCTGGGTGCCATGGCTTATGCCTGTAATCCCATCACTTCGGGAGGCCGAGGTGGGGGGATCACCTGAGGTTGGGAGTTTGAGACCAACCTGGCCAACATGGAGAAACCGCGTCTCTACTGAAAATACAAAATTAGCTGGGCGTGGTGGTGCATGCCTATAATCCCAGCTACTCGGGAGGCTGAGGCAGGACAATTGCCTGAACCCTGGAGGTGGAGGCTATGGTGAGCTGAGATCGTGCCATTGCACTCCAGCCTGGGCAACAAGAGCGAGACTGTCTCAAAAAATAATAATAAAATAAAATAATAAAATAAATTGCTGGACACAGTGGCTCACGCCTGTAATCCCAGCACTTTGGGAGGCTGGGGGCAGGCGCATCACAAGGTCAGGAGTTTGAGAGCAGCCTGACCAATACGGTGAAACCCTGTCTCTACTAAAAATACAAAAATTAGCCGGGCATAGTGGTAGGGGCCTGTAGTCCCAGCTACTTGGGAGGCTGAGGCCGGAGAATTGCTTGAACCCGGGAGGCAGAGGTTGCAAAGAGCTGAGGTCGTGCCACTGCACTCCAGTCTGGGCAACAGAGCTAGACTCCTTCTCAAAAAAATAAAATAAATTAAAAATAATAATAATAAAGATGTAATGAGAGGGAAATAGACAGATGTTGATACACCCTGAAGCAGGTAGTGAAGCTGGCAGTTGGCCACTGGTTCCCACAGAAAATTGCTCTACTGATGCTAGCAAATCCCAAAAATGGGGCTCAATCCAGGAGGGTTCTTGGCTTCATAAAGGAAATAATTCAAGAGCAAGCCAAGAGTGTAAAGTGAAGGCAAAGCAAATTTACGAGCAACAGTACAGGAAATGGCTGCTCCACAGACAGCAGGGTTACTCCTCAGGCAAAGTAGCACCCATGGATTGTTGGCTAGCTATATTTATAGCTACTCCTTAATTATGTGCTAAATAAGAGGTGGGTTATTCATGAACTTTCTAGAAAAAGGTTGGAGAGTTCCCAGAACTAGGGGTTCCTTCTCTTTTAAACTACATGAGGTAGCTTCTGGGCATTGCCATAGCATTTGTAAATGGCCACGGTGCTGGTGGAAGTGTCTTTTAGCATGCTAATGCATTATAATGAGCATATAATGAGCAATGAGGGCAACTAGAGTTGATGCTTATTGCCATCTCAGTTTCACTGCTTTCAGCTGGTTTCTTTAGTGCATCCTGTTTTGACCAGATCCTGTTTCATCATGAGTAGGATCATGACCAGTGGTCAGAAAGAAGTCCTGCTGATCTGTGTCACTGTTTGAAATGCTTATTCTCCAGTGCCATGAAGAAATAGCACTTGAGGCCGGGCATGGTGGCTTATGCCTGTAATCCTGCACTTTGGGAGGCCAAGGCCAGTGGATCATGAGGTCAGGAGATCAAGACCATCCTGGCTAACATGGTGAAACCCTGTCTCTATGAAAAATACAAAAAATTAGCTGGGCGTGGTGGCAGGCACCTGTAGTCCCAGCTACGGAGGCTGAGGCAGGAGAATGGCATGAACCTGGGAGGCAGAGCTTGCAGTGAGCTGAGATCTGGCCAATGTACTCCAGCCTGGGCGACAGAGCAAGACTCCATCTCAAAAAAAAAGAAATAGCACTTGAACATAAATGTAATTCATAAGGCCATTTTTACTTCCTGCAGAAAGGGTACACTCACCAGCAGTTTTGCCCCAGGAGTACACTGAACAAAGGAGACAGGGTCATTTAAAACCTGAGGTGTTTACCCTACTGCTGGTTTCCATTGCCTGGAACAGGACCTCATATTCTGTATGTGTCCCGATTGGCTAGCAACTTAGAACCTTTTAAAAGAGGCAAAGGTAAAGGAGAACAAAGAAAGGAGGAAGTAACTTGTGGAATGCTGAGAAAGGTAAAAACACTTTTAAATAAGGAAGAGGAACAGGCTATGACCTAATGCTTGCTTGGACAAGTATAAGCATGTCAGGGCAAATATTTAGGCTAAATTGTGGGAGCTAAGAACATAAAGTACATTGATTTCTTTATTACGGCTAGCAGATATTTAAGAATGCTAGCACAGGTCTTTCAATAATTTGGCTTTTAAGAGAAGTTACCATTTATTCCTAATTAGATGGGAAGGAAAGTCTTTGAAGAGGAATCTGTACTTTACTTTTTACAATATTCCCCCTCTTTTTATTTCATAATTCCTCTTCAGATTTGTTTAATGTTTTGACCTAATTGCTTTTTTTGTCCTTCTAAGAGAAGTAATTTTTTTTCAAATAGGGAGGAGGAGAGTTAGCAGTTAACTCTGTAAGAGTGGCAGAGATAAGTTTTTGTATAAAACTTTGAAGGTAGGGAATATTATAACAGCCTACAAGAATAAGTACACTAATAACAAGAGTGAACAAGGTGAGAATTGAAGTTAAAATTTCTTTTTATTCACTGAACTAATGTTTTATTATTTTAGAAAAGGGGTTATTTATTTTACAATTTTTGGCAAATTTATCGGATAGGGCTGTTAACCTTGGTACCACTTTTGTTATAGTTCTATCAGGGGCAGTATTATTAGGAACAAAGGTACAATACTGAATTTTGTATAAAACATTTAGTTTATTGGTCTTTGTGGGGAATTAGATGCATTACCACTGTGTTACAACTGAGCCATTAATTTTGTAGCTTCATCAACATTAATTGGTTTGCTTTCATGACACTGCTGAGGAATCAATTCTTTCTGCAGAGGTTCTGAGTTTTAATTATGACAGAAACATTTCCTTTTTCTGTTAATTATTTAAAGCTATTTTATTTTTCTATGCCATCTGGCTAGTAGATCCTAATTGCTTAGCTATCTGTTTGATGGCATCCTCAGTGTAATTTATGAATTGTTGGTGATTGTAACATAGCTTAGTCTACATTTTTTTATAGTTACCAGAATGACGTGGATTTAAATTCTGCAGCTATTTGATTTTGTGCTTTAAACTTATATGGCACTTCTCACAGGACCTTAATAGCATTTATGTAAACCTGAGGATTAAAGGACTCATAAGGAGTTTTTCTTGGCCTGTGGTGTTTTGTTTTTACCTTTGTAGATTGATGAAATGCCAGGGTGAAGGGGATAACCAATTGGATTAGAGCACAGGTACTGCTTCAATTATTTGGCAGAGTGTCCAGTAAAGGTCTTCCACATACCACTGTACATTTGTTTGGGGATGGCTAAGCATGGACTGATGGGCAAGCTCTTGGAAAGGCTTGAGCTCTTTACATCCTTTAATGCTTCCAAGGAACACTACATTTTCCTCCTGACCTGAGAGACACAAAGTAAACTTTGTGCATTCAGCATTCAGCATTCAGGGTGGAAGCTGGATTGCCTTAGGGGGCTGACCTGCAGGGTGTTAAATTTCAAGAAATAGCAGAGAGAGCTCAGTATGTTGGATTATCCCAAGCAGTGGAATTTTGAAAAAGAGCCACCATACAGTCTTTATCTGGTCGACGAGGAGATCATCTGAGTGGAAAGGGGATAATCTGGGATTCTGGCCTACTGTGTGTACAAGTGTAATAATTGTTTTTATGTGAAGTGCTAATGGATTATTTAATCCATTTCAGCCAGGCATTTGCATCTTGATATTTTGTCTTGACAGCTAAGGTCTGTCTTAGATCTCTAATTTTTACAAGACACCTTAGTTTTACTAGATGTAGGAGCAACTGGTGTGGGATCTAGATCTGAGGCAACTTAAGAAGGGAAAGATGGGGGAATAATGTGTATTTTAAAAATAACTGGGGGGTCTTTTTTATTTATGTTATTTTTTTTTTTTTATTTGAGACAGACTCTTGCTCTGTCACCCAGGCTAGAGTGCAGTGCGAGATGTCAGCTCACTGCAACTTCCGCCTCCTGGGTTCAAGTGATTCTCCTGCCTCAGCCTCCCAAGTAGCTAGGATTACAGGCACCCACCACCGTGCCTGGCTAATTTTTGTATTTTTAGTAGAGACGGGGTTTCACCATCTTGGCCAGGCTGGTCTCAAACTCCTGACCTCAGGTGATTCACCAGCCTTGACCTACCAAAGTGCTGGGATTATAGTCATGAGCCACTGCACCCAGCCTACTTATGTTAATTTTTATACCATAGAAGCGACTAAGGGCATGTCTAGAGTTCGTTAAGTTGGAGGTGGTGATAAAGAGAAAGACAGAGTTATATTGACAAGGCTGACAGTAAGAAGGGGTAGTCCTTTTAGTGAAATAGATGAGGGGTTTTAGATCTGCACAAACCTTTTTGTGGAAGTCTAACTTTGCTCTTGGGTAGTTTAAGTGATGCAGTCCTATTTACTACAAGGTTGCCAGGTGGTAGGAGCAGAAAATCAGTGTCTTGGCTGCAGGTCATTACAACAATGAGTGCTTGGAATAACTGTGTCAATTAGAGGGCTGGGACATAAATATTTGTGTGAAAAGGCTAGCTGCTGTTGATCTTTTACATTTCTACAAGGTATGACAAAGCAAGCATTAAAAGCAATAGTCTGAGGTGAGTCAGACTTAGTTACATTAAAGGAGCCAGTAACAGAATAAGGAAAGGAAGCAATAGAAGGTATATGAAAATTAATCTTTCTTTAACTTAGTAGGGCTTGATACTAGTACAGTAACCCATGATTCTGAGAGGAAGATGTTTTCTTGACTTGAGTATGGTGGGTCTATTTTTTTTTCTCAGCCATGTGGACAGCAGTCTCAGGGGTTAACAGCATAAAATAGGGTTCTTCCCAGGCTGGCTTGAGTTTTTTCTTTTCTTTCTATCTTTTGATGAGGATGTGGTTTTCAGGCTGGTGCTGGTGTACTGGAAATTCTAGGGGTGGTACCTGTGCTAAAAGACTTTTAGTTCTGAGGAAAGGGAAAGTGGAAGATAAATTAAGTATATAATTTTTGCTGCATATTCTGGGGCTTTAGGCCTCATGGTGATGCCTCCTGCTCCATTCTTGTTCAGCGCCGCCCAGGGGAGGCTGTGGCCCTGCCCCTTCTTAATGTCTTGGCCTTCTTGTGGCCTTCACCGCCCTTGCTCACTGTGGCCTTTGGGATGAGGGGCCCTGTGACTCACCTGGCCATCTTAGGGCCTTAAGAAAGCTAAATACCATTGTATATTTGACAATTTTTTGTATGATTTTATATCAAATAAGTTAAATTTTATCTTTAGTGGCCGGGCACGGTGGCTCACATCTGTAATCCCAGCACTTTGGGAGGCTGAGGCGGGTGGATCACCTGAGGTCAGGAGTTTGAGACCAGCCTGGCCAAGATGGTGAAACCCCGCCTCTACTAAAACTAAAAAATAAATAAATACACAAATTTATCTTTATATTAATGTGCTACTAATGTTAAACTTAATTTTAATAAAATCTTATAGACATTATTTATCTAATTTTAATGTCTGACTATAAGGTAAGACTTTTACAGACTCTTTTTATAATTTTTGTTAAAGAGCAGGTTGGTGCTTTAAGAAAAATCTATCGTGCTTTAATTTTAACATTCAGTTCACAGAAAAACTGGATGATACCCTTTTAACTTTAGCCAGTATGTTTACACACAGAATTTGATACCCTTTTAACTTTAGCCAGTATGTTTACACACAGAATTTCCTTTACAATTAACATTTTAAAACTTGCTTAAACCTTTAAAACAAAAAAATTGTCTTAATCTTTAGTGTAGGTAAAAATCCATATTCTTATGCCTCCTTGTAATCTTATTAAAAGTATATTTTATTTTACTTACATATCTTGTAAACTGTTTGATAATTTTACATCCAGGAGGCCTAATTACTTTTAAATTATACAGTATTTATTGCATAAATTCCCTTTTATAGCTTTTCTTACGACTTTCACAATCCTCAACATTTCTTAACTTTCTGCCTTCCTTTTACACTATTTTTTTCCTAGTTTCACCTCCTTTGTCTTCTTTTGATTTCTGTCTCTTCCAGTTTCTCTTTTACTCTTTCCTTCTATTTCTTTCTCTCATTTGCACTCTATTTTCCGATCTGTCATCCCGTTTCCCTTTCTTCTCCTGAGTTCTCCCGCTCGGGCCGCAAGCAGGGCTGGGCCACGGCACAGGCCCCGCCCCCGCACACGCGCTGCTGTTTTTCTTTTTCTTTTTTTTTCCTTTTCTTTTTACACTTAGTTTCTTGGGCTGAATGGGATTCGCGTGGCTGCAGTCTGGGCCCCAGACAGTCACTAGCCTAGAGGCTTGGCAGATATGCCTGCCGCAAATTGCAAGAATTATGCTTTTTCACCTCCTCTGCTCTCCTCCTGGAGCCAGTCCCCACCCTCTTTTTCACAAACTGCCGGGCTGGGGAGACGGACTTAACCTTTGGCGTGCCTGCCTGGCTGTTTGGCTCTGCGTTTGCTGTTTTTGGTTTCTTTCTCTCTGACTTCCTCTCCTAGTTTCTTTATTTTCTACTGGTCTTTCCTTTGTCTTTGCCAGCCACCTATGCTGCTGTTGTCTCCTCTGCTTCCCTCTCCCCTAGGGGAGGGACTGGCAGGAGTGGAGCTACTGTTTCTTTCCCTGATAAGCAAAGGGGAGTTCTGAATATTTTTCTTACTACTGGAGGCTTGTGTGAGGTTCAACCCCCCCCAACAATAGGGATTTCTCACCTCTTTCTCACCTCCAAGACATCCTAAGGAATACTTTACCACCCCTGCGGTTTTTCTCTCTTTGGTATGTTCTAACCAAGGAATGCTTTACCATCCCGGCTTTTTCCTTAGTCCCGACCACCAAGTAAATACTTCACCAGCTCCTGCGGCTTCTCCTTCCTTGGTCTGTGCAGAGAGATGTCATTGCATTACCTGAGGATCTTTAAGCTAGGTTGCTGGCCAGTTTTTTTTTGTTTTTTTTTTCCCCATTGCTGAGAGTCCAGGTTTATTCGTCACACCGGGTGGGTCTCAATTTCTTACCTATGAGGACCTTGCAATGAGGTAGAGGAGCGCTACCCCATGAGAGAGGACTGGAGACCGCCCCCAGAGGAGAATGCATGCCCATACAGATTGCCACCAAACTGTTTGAAATGCTTGTTCTCTGGTGCCATAAAGAAATAGCACTTGAACATAAATTTATTTAGTAAGGCCATTTTTACTTCCTGCAGAAAGGGTACACTCGCCAGCAGTTTTGGCACTAGAGTACACCGAACTAAGGAGACAGGGTCATTTATAACCTGAGGCATCCACCCTACTGCCATGTCCGGTTTCCATTGCCTGGGATGGGGTCTCACATTCTGTATTTGTCCCGATTGGCCAGCAACTTAGAACTTTTTTTTTTTTTTGATGGAGTCTCACTGAGTCGCCCAGGCTGGAGTGCAGTGGCAGGTTCTCAGCTCACTGCAAGCTCCACCTCCCAGGTTCATGCCATTCTCCTGCTTCAGCTTCCCAAGTACCTGGGACTACAGGATCCTGCCACTATGCCTGGCTAATTTTTTGTGTTTTTCGTAGAGATGGGGTTTCACTTGTTAGCCAGGATGGTCTCGATATCCTGACCTCGTGACCCACCCGCCTTGGCCTCCCAAAGTCCTGGGATTACAGGCGTGAGCCACCACCCCCCCGCCACCACCCAGCCAATTTAGAACCTTTTAAAAAAGGCAAAGGTAGAGGAGAACAAAGGAAGGAGGAAGTAACTTGTGGAATGCTGAGAAAGGTAAAAACCCTTTTAAATAAGTAAGAGGAACAGGCTATGACCTAATGCTTGCTTGAACCAGTATAAGCATGCCAAGGCAACTATTTAGGCTAAATTGTGGGAGCTAAGAACATAAAGTACATTGATTTCCTTATTACAGCTAGCAGATATTTAAGAATATTAGCACAGGTCTTTGAATAAATTTTGCTTAGAAGTTATCATTTATTCCTAATTAGGGAGGAAAGTCTTTGAAAAGGAACCTCTACTTTACTTTTTACAGTCACTATGAGGATCACTATATCAATATGTTTCTTAATTCATACACTAAAGTGTATTCAATTTTTTTTTTTTTGAGACGGAGTCTCGCTCTGTCACCCAGGCTGGAGTGCAGTGACGCGATCGCCAATTGCCGCTCAATGCAAGCTCCGCCTCCCGGGTTCACGCCATTCTCCTGCCTCAGCCTCTGGAGTAGCCGAAACTACAGGCACCCGCCACCATGCCCGGCTAATTTTTTGTATTTTCCCTAAAGAAGGCGTTTCACCGTGTTAGTCAGGATGGTCTCAATCTCCTGACGTCTTGATCCACCCACCTCAGCCTCCCAAAGTGCTGGGTTTACAGGCGTGAGCCATCACGCCCTGCCCTCAATTTCTTTTTTCACATTGACATTTATCTCAAAGGAAGAGCAACTTAACCAATGCCATTGTGGTACACATCAGTGGCTACAACTTTCACAATTACAGCACAGGTAAAAAAGGCCATCTGAATGACAGCATAAACATGGCATCTGAGCTCCAAAATTTCATCTCCTTACAAGAAAATGGTTATTATTTTCCAGTGACTGCAGGAATAGTTTCACACTGGGAACTGGGATTATCTCAGAATAAATTTTTTTTTTTTTTTTTTTTTTTTTGAGACAGAGTCTAACTGTCGCCCAGGCTGGAGTGCAGTGGTGTGATCTCAGCTCACTGTAACCTCTGCCTCACGGGTTCAAGTGATTCTCCTGCCTCAGCCTCCTGAGTAGCTGGGATTACAGGCATGTGCCACCACGCCTGGCTAATTTTTGTATTTTTAGTAGAGATAGGGTTTCACCATGTTGGCCAGGCTGGTCTCAAACTCCTGACCTCAAGTGATCCGCCCACCTTGGCCTCCCAAAGCGCTGGGATTACAGGCATGAGCCACCATGCTTGGTCTCAGAATCAATTACAGGCACGGTGGCTCACGACTCAGGCCTGTAATCCCAGCACTTTGGGAGTACAAGGCAGGCAGATCATTTGAGGCCAGGAGTTTGAGATGAACCTGGTAACACGGCAAAACCCCATCTCTTCTAAAAATCAAAAAACAGCTGGCATGGTGGCTCACGCATGTAATCTCAGCTATGTGGGAGGCTGAGGTGGGAGAATCACTTGAACCTGGGAGGTGGAGGTTGCAATGAGCCAAAATCATGCCACTGCACCCCAACCAGGTCGACAGTCTTTAAAAAAAAAAAAAAAAAAAAGCAGCCGCACACGGTGGCTCACGCCTATAATGCCAGCACTATGAGAGGCTGAGATGGGCGGATCACAAGGTCAGGAGATCGAGACGATCCTGGCTAACACGGTGAAACCCTGTCTCTACTAAAAATACAAAAAAATTAGCCAGGCATGTTTGTGGGCGCCTGTAGTCCACAGGACTGGCTGAGGCAGGAGAATGGCATCAACGTGGAAGGCAGAGCTTGCAGTGACCTGAGATTGCTCCACTGCACTCCAGCCTGGGGTACAGAGTGAGACTCCGCCTCAAAAAAAAAAAAAAAATGCAAGCAGCAACTCAAATATCCATAAATGGATGAATGAATATACAATGACATTTCACAGCAGACTATACTTCTCAGCAATATACAACAAATTAACTCTTGTCTACACTGATATCAAAATAAGCATGATACAGGAGAGCAACCAGGGATTATAACAGGAAACACTTTATTACATCAGTCAGAAAATTCTAGAAAATGGAAAGTACTCTATTATACAGCAGAGTAAATCAATGGTTGTCTGCACAGAGAAATCTTTATAAAGGCTCCAGGTAAATGCAAAGGTGATAGATTAGATAAATTCATTATTGTGACTCTGATGATTGTTTCATGGTATTATAAGAAAATTCAAGCCAGGCACAGTGGCTCATGCCTGCAATCCCAACACTTTGGGAGGCCAAGGCGGGCAGATCATGAGGTCAGGAGATTGAGAACATCCTGGCTAACAGGGTGAAACCCCGTCTCTACTAAAAATACAAAAAAATTATCCAGTAGTGGTGGCGGTTGCCTGTAGTCCCAGCTATTTGGGAGGCTGAGGCAGGAGAATGGCATGAACCCAGGAGGCGGGGCTTGCAGTGAGCCGAGATTGTGCCACTGTACTCCAGCCTGGGTGACAGAGCGAGGCTTTCTCAAAAAAAAAAAAAAAAGAAAAGAAAAGAAAAAAAAAGAAAAAGAAAATTCAAGACTTATCCTACAGCTCAAATATGCATACTTTATTAGACGTCATTTATATATTTTATTTTATTTTTGAAACAGGGTCTCACTCTGTCACCCAGACTGGACTGCAGTGTTGCAGTCTTGGCTCACTGCATGTAGCAATCCTCCCACATGACAGCTCTCCTGTGAGTTTTGAAGCCAGACTTCTGGATAAATATTCTGTATTTGTCACACTAGTAAGGCCTTCATTCAGTGTTAAATATAATCCTGAAGGAATACAGAGGTGTGGCTACAAAACTGCCCGAATTTATTTTACTTGTAAGGACTCTCCTCTAGTATGAACTCTCCAATGTCCAAGGAGAGCAGACCTTCGGGTAAACATTTTCCACATTTGCTGCAATCACAGGATCTTACTCAGGTGTGTACTCTCCTGTATTTAATGACACTGGACTCACTGCACTCATAAGGCCTTTCTTTTGTGAACTCTCTGATGATGACAAAGTGAAGAGATTTGCCTAAATTTTTTTTCACATTCACTGCACCCATAAGGCTTTTCTCCAGTGTGAACTCTCCTGTGTTTAGTGAGACTGGAGCTTTCAGCAAAAGATTTCCCACATTCACTGCACTCATAAGGCTTCTGACCAGTGTGAACTCTCTTATGTACATGGAATGTAGAGCTGTGGGTAAATGACTTCCCACAATCACTGCATTCATATGGCCTTTCTCCGGTGTGAACTCTCTGGTGTGCAATGAGGTGGTACTTGTGCCTAAAAAATTTCTGACAAACCTCACACTCATATGGCTTCTCTCCAGTGTGAATTCTCTGGTGTACATGGAGGTGGGACTTACTATTAAATAATTTCCCACATATCCCACATGTATAAGGTTTTTCTCTACTGTGAACCCCTTGATGATTACTGAAGCTGTCATATTTGCTAAAGGATTTCCCATATTCACACCACACATAACGTTCTTCTCTAGGGAGCAGTCTCTGGTGCTGACTGTGTATATGTTTGGTGCTAAAATGTTTCATGCATCCTCCACAGCTGTAATGGGTTTTTCCCCCATGAAACGGAGACACACACTCAGTTTTGCTGTTTGTTGTCCCAGTGTGAGTGGCCTCTTGCTGGAGTAATCCTGACCTGAGCAAAAAGTCTTTCCCACTCTGACTGAAGACAGATGACTCCCCTGACACATGGAACTTACACCTCTTCACAAACAACACCTCCTCAACACTCCCTCTGTAGGGTTTCTCTCCAATGTACTCATTCTGGTGCTGATGAAAGTTTCCACTGTCATACAATGTATTCCCCCAGGCCTCACACCTGTGCAGTTTCTGCTTGTGATGTGTTCCCTGATGATCTGCCACATGCAAAATGTCTCCCAAGATCGGGCCACACATCTCACAGGGGTGGGCCTTCTTGGGAGACACACCTGCCATAGGAGTCCTGACCTGAATCTCTCTTTATATATAAATAGTCTGCTTAGAAGGTGCCTCCTCATCTTCCACTCCACACCAACAACCTGAAAGCAAGAAAATGCTGGTGAAGTGCATGTTAACTCTGGTGGGAAGGCACAGACCACCCACAAGTGTATCTGACAAACTGAGGAATTACTCCAAGGAAATACTTGGAGGAATAGAATGTTGGCTTCAGGTGAAAGTTGGTGCTATTTATTGTTACTGGACTATAACAGACACAGAATGTAGGAGGCCTCATAAGTTAAAGGACACAACCATGTATGTAACACAGGGAGTATAGGCAGGGTCTACAATTCCTGCATCTGCAAACCACTCATCTGCAGAACTTTATGTCCTCATGACATGTGAGTGCTGTAGAGAGGGATTTGTCCAGGCCAAGGAAAACACAAGCACAACACAGCAGCTACTGCTTGAGGACAGTTTAACAAAGTGTACACATTTGCTAACACAAAACCTGTATGCTAATACTGGAAACCACTGCAGATAAAGATGTGAATAAAATTAAGATGTGGGGTCCAGAGACATGAAGATTATTCAGGGGAATGGAATAAATATCAGACTACAAGCTCATGTACAAATCAGTTAAAGGATTAAAAAAAAAAAAAAAGTACAACTGACAAGAAGTACAACTGACAATTCTGATGCTCTTAACAATGGGGACGAGACCAGTAGCAGTGGCTCACAGCTGTAACCCAATGTAGGAAGATCATCTGAGCCCAGAAATCCAAGACTAGCCTGGGAAACATGGTGAGACCCTGTCTCTACAGAAATTATTTTTAAAATGGCCAAGCACGGTGACTCATGCCTGTAATCCCAGCACTTTGGGAGGCTAAGGCAAAGGGATCACTCAAGCCCAGGAGATCAAGACCAGCCCGAGCAACACAGCAAAACCTCCTCTCTACAAACATTGGCCAGGCATGATGGTGTGCACCTGTAGTCCTAGCTACTCAGGAGACTGAGGCTGGAGGATCACTTGAGCCCAGGAGGTTGAGGCTGTGTGAACTATATTCACACCACTGCACTCCAGGTAACAGAAATGACAGTGTGAGAACCTGTCTCAAAAAAGAAAAGAAAAGAGGAGAGGGGAGGGGAGGGGAGGGAGGAAGAGGGAAGAGGGAAGAGAAAAGAGAGAAGAGAGAAGAAAAGGGCCAGGCACCCTGGGTCATGCCTGTAATCCCAGCACTTTGGGAGGTGGAGGTGGGTGGATCACCTGAGGTCAGGATTTCGAGACCAGCCTGACCAACATGGAGAAACCCTGTCTCTACTAAAAATACAAAATATTAGCCTGTGGGGAAAAGAAAGAGAGATCAGACTGTTACTGTGTCTGTGTAGAAAGAAGTAGACATAAGAGACTCCATTTTGTTCTGTACTAAGAAAAATTATTCTGCCTTGAGATGCTGTTAATCTGTAACCCTACCCCCAACCCTGTGCTCCAGAAACATGTGCTGTGTCAACTCAAGGTTAAACGGATTTTGGGCTATGCAGGATGTGCTTTGTTAAACAAGTGCTTGAAGGCAGAATGCTTGTTAAAAGTCATCACCACTCCCTAATCTCAAGTAGGCAGGGACACAAAACACTGCCTAGGAAAGCCAGATATTGCCCAAGGTTTCTCCCCATGTGATAGCCTGAGATATGGCCTCATGGGAAGGGAAAGACCTGACAGCCTGATGCCTGTAAAGGGTCTGTGCTTAGGATTAGTAAAGAGGAAGGCCTCTTTGCAGTTGAGATAAGAGGAAGGCATCTGTCTCCTGCTCATCCCTGGGCAATGGAATGACTAGGTGTAAAACCCAATCATATCTTCCATCTACTGAGATAGGAGAAAACTGCCTTAGGGCTGGAGGTGAGACATGCTGGAGGCAATACTGCTCTTTAAGGCATTGAGATGTTTATGTATATGCACATCAAAAGCACAGCACTTTTTTCTTTACCTTGTTTATGATGCAGAGACATTTGTTCACATGTTTTCCTGCTGACCCTCTCCCCTCTATTACCCTGTTTTGTCCTGCCACATCCCCCTCTCCGAGATGGTAGAGATAATGATCAATAAATACTGAAGGAACTCATAGACTGGTGCCGGCAGGGTTCCTCGGCATGCTGAGTGCTGGTCCCCTGGGCCCACTTTTCTTTCTCTATATTTTGGATCTGTGTCTCTTTCTTTTCTCACATCTCTCATTCCACCTGATGAGAAACACCCACAGGTGTGGAGGGGCAGGCCACCCTTTCATTAGCCAGGCATGGTGGCACATGCCTGTAATCCCAGCTACTCAGGAGGCTGAGGGCAGGAGAATCGCTTGGGCCCGGGAGACAGAGGTTGCAGTGAGCAAGATCACACCATTGCACTCCAGCCTGGACAACAAGAACGAAAATCCATCTCAAAAAAAAAAAAAAAAAAAAAATGGAGAAGGCCAGGTGCAGTGGATCATGCCTGTAATCCCAGCACTGTGGGAGGCCAAGGCAGGCAGATCATGAAGTCAGGAGTTTGAGACCAGCCTGGCCAATATGGTGAAACCCCATCTCTACTAAAAACACAAAAACTAGCCAGGCGTGGTGGTGCGTGGCTGTAGTCCCAGCTACTTGGGAGACTAAGGCAGAAGAATTGCTTGAACCCGGGAGGTGGAGGTTGCAGTGAGCTGAGATCGCACCACTACACTCCAGCCTGGGCAACAAAGTGAGACTCTGTCTCAAAAAAAAAAAAAAAATTAGCTGGGCGTAACGGCACACACCTGTATTCCCAGCTTCTCAGGAGGCTGAGGCAGGAGAATTGCTTCAGCCCAGGAGGCAGAGGTTGCAGTGAGCAGAGATCAAGCTACTGCACTCCAGCCTGGGCAACAGAATAAGACCCTTTCTCAAAAAACAAACAAACAAAACCAAAAACAAGAATGAAGGAGAAAAGATGATACAGAAATCATGTGTGCTTACTTGTCTGGCCCCAAAAATACTACTGAAATAGAATAGGTTTCTGTCATGATTTGAACAAAACTCTTCACATCATGCACCACTGTCATAGGATGCTATTCTTCAGGGACTCAGAACCCACAATGCTGAGGCCAGATTCATTTGCATCTTCTGACCACAGAAGATGATCCCACCACCAGGATAACCAAGTACATGAGACATACATGATGTAAGAACAAAGGGAAAGACAGAACAAGGAAACAGACAACACTGGCTTAGAACAACTCAGCACATGAGAGCAGACAGTAAACTAAATATTACAAAAAGAATTTCTGTTTTTTGAGATGGAGTCTTGCTCTGTTGCTCAGGCTGGAGTGCAGTGGCACAATCGCAGCTCACTGCAACCTCTGCCTCCTGGGTTCAAGCTATCCTCCCACCTTAGCCTCCCAAGTAGCCAGGATTACAAGCATGCACCACCACACCCGGCTAATTTTTATATTTTCAGTAGAGATGGGGTTTCACCATGTTGGCCAGGCTGTTCTCGAACTCCTGGCCTCAAGTAATCCACCTGCCTTGGCCTCCCTGAGTGTGGAAATTATAGGCATGAGCCACTGCACCAGACCTACGAAGAGAATTTCTAAGGACGGTATTACAAGAACAGTCTATAATCTATGTAGGCAGTGACAATGTCAGTGAAGACAATTCCTGGCACAGGGAGGCATGAAGAAATAGCAGGTAGAGGAATGAATTAGATCCTGAACCTGAAATCTGGATGAAATCACACAAACATCCACAGGACAAACAAGGTAGCCTGCATTAAGATGCCTGTAAGACTTCTCACTCTGAATTCTTCCCTGGGAGCTCAATAGCAGGTGTTGGGGCTGCTCCAAGAATGGAGAGGGCAGTATGCATACCTCAGTCCTACCAACCAAGAACTGAAGTAGGAAGCTGTGTCCATGCTCCTGACATGAGAAAGTCTTGCCAATAGAAAAAGGTGGAAAGAAAGAGACTAGCTCAGGTCACAAAGGTCTTACCCTGGGCAACTTACCCTGGGCAACTTACCCAGGGAGGATATAAGTGCCAGGTTCTCCAGCGTCACATCATGGTACAGGCATCTCTGAGCCTCACTAAGGAGATTCCATTCCTCCTGGGTAAATTTCACAGCCACATCTTCAAAAGTCACTGTGCCCTGTTATGACGTTGACAGATGAAACTACAAACCACCCCTATGCTGAGGTATCACAATCCATCTCTCCCACACATCTACTCTCACACGTCCTCCTCTCAAGGTCCTCAAATCATAGGAGAAACTAGGCCCACTGGTCGTGGGGTACAGCCACCAACAACAATAATTAGGTGAACAAATAGGTATCCGTGCAGTGGCTGTGACATAAAGTCCACCCCCTCCTGACAGGCACTTCCCCTAGTATGGCCGAGGTCATGGAAAACCCAATGTAGCACCTTCAGCAGAGCAGAGATACCCTCTCTGAATGCACCTCATTCTTTAGACTTCCAGGTACATTCCATGTCCATCCCCAGCTGACTGCCACACACCACTGGCCTCTCTCTGGTCTTTAAACAACTTAAAGTATCTTAACACCCTCCTTTTTCTTCTACTAGTGTGGGTGGAAATCTCCCACTAAGGTTATTTGTAAAGTGGCAAAATAAATGACAACTGATACTCAACAGATGCCATCAAGAGCAGTTTAAAAATAAAATATATTCACAAACTGGTAAGAGGGACACCTCTCACCACAGAGGGGTTTCATTGTGGATAAGAGAGAGTAACCAGGGATTGTATAATGCAAGCTTTGTAAGATGAAAAGGGTGTAATGTCCTAATTCCCTCAGGAGGATGCCACTGGCTTCTTAAAATAACTCTGGTTATAGAAATGGAATTGAAACACACTACAAAGTATAATAGTCAGGAACTCTACCTGGTCCCGCTGATGGAAAGATTTCTTAGGCTATGATACATTACTTAAGATAGTAGAGGACTGGGCATGGTGGCTCACGCCTGTAATCCCACCACTTTGGGAGGCCAAGGCGGGCAGATCATGAGGCCAGGAGTTCAAGACCAGCCTGACCAACATGGCAAAATCTCACCTCTACTAAAAATACAAAAAATTAGCTAGGCACGGTGGTGGGTGCCTGTAATCCCAGCTACTCAGGAAGCTGAAGCAGAAGAACTGCTTGAACCTGGGAGGTGGAGGTTGCAGTGAACCGAGATTGTGCCACTGCATTCCAGCCTGGGTGACAGAGCAAGACTCCATCTAAAAAAAAAAAAAAAAAAAAAATAGTATAGTGGGAAATTTGCACTCAGGTCATTTGAGGACAGACCAATATCACCAGATATCCAAGTTGCAAATCACACTGGGCCTTCATTTTGGGGCTTACATGACATCATGGCTGACACCATCCAGACTACTCTTGGCCAACTCAAACAGGATCCAGTATCACCACAGAATTCCATTTCTATTGGATCCTAAAAGAAGTGGTAGTCTCAAATAATTCTATGAAGGCCCCCTTGCATGGCTCCATAGCAACACAGAACTATACATGACTTCAGATATCAGTGGCAGTATTCCACTTCTGTGTCACATTTGCTGACCTCTCAGCAATTATGACCTTCCTCTTTTGACCTAACACCATTTAAAGCCAAGCCCCATTGGTCGTCCATACTGGGCCTAGTGACTGCCACGGATGAGCATATTTCCCCCTGACCATATACTCCATGGTGAATAAAACTCCCCAGGCACAAACATAGTTGTGTCACAATCTTGGCAAGTGCATATAATGGGAAATAAGCACAAACTGCAGTCTAAGTGTCACCTTCCCTCAATTACTCCTATATTTCTGAATGCATGTCATGTCTATTATCTCCATGGAAGTCCATGTCCCCTGACAAACTATGCTGTTGGATACATCTTACCTTCATTGTCACTTAACTCCCTCTTCTGTGTTTATGAATGACAATAGTGTCAGCTAGGGATCCAAGCAAGACATCCAGTCTTCAGTCTCCAATCACTGCCTCCTGGCCTGCTAAAAGATTTACCACCTTAATCTGAAGTGTGCCCTCCTAAATGTGACCCTTGGCTAATTCACCTTAGTCTGCACATTCACTTCTATATATTGCATGGCCCCAATATCAGTTCGTTTGCAGAGATCCCAACCTATGTGGACATTGCTCACTTGTTGCCTCTACTTAACTGGTCTCTGAATCACCTCAGATTCTTAACACAGTGAAAACAACCCTCCTTATAACACCAGTGAATATTATGCCTACTCTCAACTTGCTCATCTCAGCTGATACAGCTTCTGTCACTACAGCTGCTAAGACCAAAAACTATGGGGTCATACCTGAAACCTCTCTTTCACACATTTACCATCATATTAGAAAATCTATCTTCCCCTTTGCAAAATGTGAATAGTGAATCCAGCCACATCTTCTTAGCCATGAATTGTTCATTAACCCTCACCTGGATTATGGAACCAGCCTCAACATTGATCTTCCTTCCTCCTCCCTCAACTCCACATTCTGTTCTCCAATGTGAAGCCAAACAGAACTGCAGTACAACTCCCCGCTCTGATCGGTCTTACCTCTAAGGATTTTGCTTCCTGGCACAAAATCCAGGGTTAACCTTCTAAGTGTATTTACATAGGTTCACTGAAATGGGAATACCTCCATACAACGTGTCATGGAGTTAGGATCTTGGCTTTAGGGTTTCTCCAAGGTTTCCAGATCAAATGTCTGAAAAAACACCACTTAAGAGTCCCACGGCCAGGTGTGGTGGCTCACGCCTGTAAGCTCAGCACTTTGGGTGGCCAAGGTGGGTGGATCACTTGAGCCCAGAAGTTTGAGGCCAGCCTGGACAACATGGCGAAACACCGCCTCTACTTAAAAATAAAAATAAATAAAACATAAAAATAAAAATGTAGCCAGGCATGATACTGCACGTCTGTGGCCCCAGCTATTCAGGAGGCTGAGCCAGGGAATTCGAGGCTGCAGTGGGTAGAGATCGCGCCACTGCACTCCAGCCTGGGCAACAGAGTGAGAACCTATCTCAAAAAAGTTTTAAAAATTAAATTTATTTATTTATTTATTTTTGAGACAGTCTCGCTCTGTCGCCCAGGCTGGAGTGCAGTGGCGCGATCTCGGCTCACTGCAAGCTCCGCCTCCCGGGTTCATGCCATTCTCCTGCCTCAGCCTCCCCAGTAGCTGGGACTACAGGCGCCCGCCACCACGCCAGGCTAAAAGGCTAATTTTTTGTATTTTTAATACAGACGGGGTTTCACCGTGTTAGCCAGGATGGTCTCGATCTCCTGAGCTCGTGATCCACCTGCCTTGGCCTCCCAAAGTGCTGGGATTACAGGCATGAGCCACCGCGCCAAGCCCTATTAAAGTAAATTTAAAAGACACCCAGGCCACCACAAGCTAGAGAACATGTGGATAGGAGTCAGGACCAGTGAGGAAATAGAACACCCTCCATTTCTTTCTTTCTTTTGTTTTTTTGAGACGGAGTTTTGTTCTGGTTGCCCAGGCTGGAGTGCAATGTCGCGAGATCTCGGCTCAGGGCAACCTCCGCCTCCCGGGTTCAAGCGAGTCTCCTGCCTCAGCCTCCCAAGTAGCTGGGATTACAGGCATGCGCCACCACGCCTGGCTAATTTTGTATTTTTAGTAGAGACAGGGTTTCTCCATGGTTGGTCAGGCTGGTCCCTACCTCCGGACCTCAGGTGATCCTCCCGCCTAGGCCTCCCAAAGTGCTGGGATTACAGGAGTGAGCCACCGCACCCGGCGACACCCTCCACTTTCTTGTTTGCGTTCCTTAAATGCTTCTACAGCCATAAAGGCCTGAGGGAAGAGGCTGACTTTACAGGACTGTGTCCCTGATAGGATCTGGTAAGCTCAGGCCTCCCTGAACGCTTTTTTGTCCATGGAGCCAGGTGACCTTGGACTATTGTCTGACCTGCGTGCCTCAGCACGAAGTGTCATCTCTACCACCTATATGATCTACAAGGATTCAATCTCAAAGGGACCCAACGTCATCCTCTCTCTACTCTGTTATTTATTTGGCCTTTAGGAAACTTTAAAAGCCTGGACTTTGATCCAGTCCCTTCTTTCTTGGAAATTCTCCTATTTCTAGCGTCCTCGCAATGATTTCACAGCCTCCAGCCTCCTTGCTTTTCCAGGAGGAGTTCCGCCTCACAGGTTGTTCCCTACAGGCGCCTGTGGACCCCAGGTTCCATCCTCCCGGATCCATCCATCTCCAGGCCATTGCCCGCGCCCCTCCCTGTACCTCTCGCTCTCCCCACAGCATCCCACGGGTGTCTGAAACAGGGATCTCTTCCGAGAGCACCTCAGTGTGACGACGCCGGGTCCGGGTTGCAAAGCCGTGAGCAGGTGCCGATCCCTCGCTGCTTTAGGATTTGTGTGACTAGGAGGTGACCGGATAGCAGGGAAGGCACCGCAATTACCTGAACCGGGAACCTCAGCGCGGCCTTCGCCATGGGACCACGTGGGGTAAGCTGGGTTGAGAGCAGCCGGCGCCGTTAAAAAGCTGCAGAGTCACGTCTGTGCAGAGAGAAGAAGGACTCTCGACCTCCTGGATCCAGTCACCACCATGGTCCCAACACAGCGCTTCCAGGACTCCCTAATGCCAATGGAAATGGTCGCTACTAAAGGGCGCCGGGAGTCCCGCCTCTACCTTACGTGCGCACTTGTAATCGCCTTCAATCTGAGCTCTCACTGGCTCTGCCGCACTGTCATTTGACGCAGAGCTTTCTGGGTAATGTAGTTTCCCAGGTTCCAAGGCGGTAAAGAGAGAGATTCCCAGCGGGGCTTCAGAAGGAAAAGCCCAGCTCCACCTCCCGGCCCCTCAGGGAGGCCTCCTGACCCGCACGGTGGCACACGCCTGTAATCCCAAATTTTGGGAGGCTGAGGTGGCAGGACTGCTTGAGCCCAGATGGTCCAGGCTGCACTGAGTTATGACTGAACCACTGCACTCCAGCCTGGGTGACAGACCCTGTCTCAAAAGAAAAAAAAATGTTAATTAAGCATTTGTGCTGTTAAGGGAGGAGACCACCCCTCATATTGTTTTATGCCCAATTTCTGCCTCCAAAGAAACAAGTAGAAAGTAAAAGGCAGAAATGAAATCCACAGGCAGACAGCCGAGTGCCAACCCTGGGCCTGGTTAAAGATCAACCCCTGACCAAACCGGTTATGTTATCTATGGATTCCAGACATTGTATGGAAAATTTTGCATTGTGAAAATCCCTGTCCTGTTCTGTTCTGTTCTGATTACCAGTGCATGCAGCCCCCAGTCATGTACCCCCTGCTTGCTCAATCAATCACTACCCTCTCACGTGGACCCCCTTAAAGTTGTAAGCCCTTAAAGGGACAGGAATTGCTCACTTGGGGAGCTTGGTTGTTGGAGATGTGAGTCTTGCCAAAGCTCCCACCTGAATACAGCCCTTCCTTCTTTAACTGGGTATGAGGGGTTTTGTCTGTGGCTTGTCCTGCTACATTTATTGGTTCCCTGACCGGGAAGCCAGGTGATTAACAGACAGTTGAGGCAGCCCCTTAGGCAGCTTAGGCCTGCCCTGTGGAGCATCCCTACAGGGTACTCTGACCAGCTTGAGGGACTCAGAACCTGAGAGCACTCCCAGGTAGGCAATTGCCCTGGTGGAACACCTCACCAGAGCGGCATGTGGCAGGCCCCAACAGAGGATCAACGCAGTGGCTGAAGACTGGGAAGGAACAGGCACTTGGAGTCCAGACATCTGAAACTTAGTAAGACTAGTCTTTGGAACTTGCCCACTCCATTTGAGTGGAAGGGTGGCCTGATCACCCATGGCGTGCCTGTACCGGCACTTTGGTTTTTGTTTTTGACTTGATTTGGATTGCTTGATACTTTGGTTTTGGTTTTGACCTGGCTTGCATTTCTGGATACTCTGATTTTGGTTTTGATTCTGGTTTGGTGTAAACTGTAAAAGTGTGTGTGTTCTTTACCTGTTCTTTGTTTTGTGGTGTGCGTGTGGTGTGAGCGTGGTGTTGTGTCTCAAAGAAGCATGGGTCAGGCACAAAGTAAGCCCACTTCACTAGGAACTATGTTGAAAATTTTCAAGAACGGATTTAAGGGAGATTATGGTGTTACTATGACACCAGGAAAACTTTGTGTGAAATAGACTGGCCAGCATTAGAGGTGGGTTGGTCATCAGAAGGAAGCCTGGACAGGTCCCTTGTTTGAAAAGTATTGTGTCCAGAATTGGTTCCTTCCAGTGGGTTCGTGGTCTTGCTGACTTCAAGTATGAAGCTGCAGACCCTCACGGGCAGTGTTAAAGTTCTTAAAGATGGTATGTCCGGAGTTTGTTCCTTCAGATGTTCAGATGTGTCTGGAGTTTCTTCCTTCTGGTGGGTTCGTGGTCTCGCTGGCTTCAGGAGTGAAGCTGCATACCTTCCCAGTGAGTGTTACAGCTCATAAAGGCAGTGCAGGCCCAAAGAGTGAGCAACAGCAAGATTTATTGTGAAGAGCGAAAGAACAAAGTTTCCACAGTGTGGAAGGGGACCTGGGTGGGTTGCTGCTACTGGCTGGCCAGCTTTTATTCCGTTATTTGGCCCCACCCACATCCTGCTGATTGGTCCATTTTACAAAGTGCTGATTGGTCCATTTTACAGAGCTACAGAGCGAGACTCCATCTCAAAAAAAAAAAAAAGAAGAAGAAGAAGAATCTCATTTTGAAGCCAAAACCATCAGAGTGACCATTCCAATTATGTGCTGAGCATAATTCCATCTCTTAGATATCACTGCTAACATTTCTCTGAGGCCCTAAGTTTTTTCACCATCTACTGATGTTTCCTCAGAACTACTTCTGTCAGAACTGTTGAATAATTACCTAGTCAGTGTTTTTTTTTTTTTTTTTTCCACACGGAGTCTCGCTCTGTCACCCAGGCTACAGTGCAATGGCTCAATCTTGGCTCACTGTAACCTCTGCCTCCTGGGTTCAAGCGATTCTTCTGCCTCAGCCTCCCAAGTAGTTGGGATGAGAGGTGCATGCCACCACACCCAACGAATTTTGTATTTTTAGTAGAGACAGGGTGTCACCATATTGGCCAGGCTGGTCTCAAACTCCTCACCTGGTGATCCACCCACCTCGGCCTCCCAAAATGCTGAGATTACAGGCATGAGCCACCGTGCCTGGCCTGTCTAGTCAGTATTAATAGGCTTTTGTATCTTGCATTTTACAACTGTTTCTCTCATGTAATTTTAATTTTTCATGCAGAACACTCCCTGCTCTCTTAAGATAAATCAGTGATAATCACTTCCAATCAATGACATGAACTCATGGATTTAACAAATGCCCAGTATGACCAGATGGAGAGCACCACCTTTAAGGATGGTAGCTATTACCACTACCAAGCTACCAAATCTTTTATTGTTGTTTATATATGTAAAACTGACTTCAAATTCCTAAAATGAGTTGAATATAAGTTAGAATATCAAGTAAAGGATACTAAGTGTGTAAAAGTGTTGCACAATTAATTGAATGCTACAATTGATTTGTGAACCCCCCAAATTTGAGACAGGTCTCAGTCCATTTGAAAAGTTTATTTTGCCGGCCAGACACAGTGGCTCACTCCTGTAATCCCAGCACTTTGGGAGGCCGAGGCAGGCGGATCACGAGGTCAAGAGATCGAGACCATCCTGGCCAATAAGATGAAACCACTAAAAATACAATAATTAGCTGGGCAAGGTGCTGCGCGCTTGTAGGCCCAGTTACTTGGGAGGCTAAGGCAGGAAAATGGCTTGAACCCGGGAGACGGAGGTTGCAGTGAGCCAAGATCTCGCCACTGCACTCCAGCCTGGCGACTGAGGGAGACTCTGTCTCAAAAAAAAAAAAAAAAAGTTTATTTTGCCATAAGTGAGGACGCATGCCCGTGACACAGCTTCAGGAAGTCCTGATGGCACGTGCCCAAGGTGGTTGGGGCACAGGTTCTATTTTTGGTTTTGTTTTGTTTTGTTTTGTTTGAGACGGAGTCTCGCTCTGTTGAACTTGCTGGAGTAGAGTAGCGCGATCTCTGCTCACTGAAAGCTCCGCCTTCCGGGCTCACGCCATTCTCCTGCCTCAGCCTCCCTAGTAGCTGGGACTACAGGCGCCCACCACCAGGATTTTTTTTTTTTTAATGTATTTTTACTACAGAAGGGGTTTCACCGTGTTAGCCAGGATGGTCTGGATCTCCTGACCTCGTGATCCGCCCACCTCCGTCTGCCAAAGTGCTGGGATTACAGGCCTAAGCCCCCACGCCAGCCGGTTTTATACATTTTAGGGGGACATGAGACATCAGTGAATATTTGTAAGAAGTACATTGGTTCTGACCAGAAAGGCGGGGACAACTCCAAGCAGGGAGGGGACTTCCAGGTCACATGTAGGTGAGAGACAAATTGTTGGATACTTTTTAGTTTCTGATAAGCCTTTCCAAAGGAGGCAATCAGACTATGCACCTATCTCAGTGAGGAGAGGGATGACTGAATAGAATGGGAGGCAAGTTTGCCCTGAGCAGTTCCTAAATTGACTTTTCCCTTAACTTAGTAATTTTGAGGCCACAAGATTTTCCTTTCACAGATTCTATCAGCAGAAGAGTTGTTTTCTGTAGGAATCACAGACATTCAACTTTGCACTCCTGCTTTAGGGGAGCACATCTCTAACTTCCTTGATTTGCCTTAGGGACCCCAATGCTCTGAGTGCCTTCAGAAAAATTATAACATAATAACGTTTATCAGCCTCTGCTTCCAGTGCAGGTATTTTGAGACTGAACGACTGTTTCAAACGGTGTGGTAATTTGGATTTTTAGTCTTTAGGAGAATCCTAAATAATAGTTTTAGCTTGAGCTCCCAGAAATCTGAAATATTATTTTTCCAAATTCTTGAGTGATTAGTTACAGACACTAGTCTCCAGGAATCTCAATACAGCTTCTAAGGCTAGGTGAGACCCGTCCTCTGCCATAGAAGGGCACTTTTTTGTTTGTTTTTGAGACGAAGTCTCGTGCTGTCGCCCAGGCTGGAGTGCAGTGGCACGATCTCGGCTCACTGCAAGCTCCGCCTCCCGGGTTCACGCCATTCTCCTGCTTCAGCCTCCCGAGTAGCTGGTACTACAGGCGCCCGCCACGACGCCCGGCTAATTTTTCGTGTTTTTAATAGGGACGGGGTTTCACCGTGTTAGCCAGGCTGGTCTCGATCTCCTGACCTCGCGATCCGCCCGCCTCAGCCTCTAAAAGTGCTGGTATTACAGGCGTGAGCCACCGCACCCGGCCTCAGGGCGCGCTTTTAAGGAGAGTTCCTGACCTGACGGTGGGCTTTTCCTGCAGATGCGCCTCTGGGTAGCGCCCTCTTTACAGCCTTGAAACCTGGTCAACTACATTAACTACATTACTCAGAAAGCTCTGCGTTGAACGAATGCCGTCAGAGCCAATGAGGGCTCGGAAAGAAGCATTTCCGTGTGTGCGCCTAATGTAGGGCCGAAACTTCCGGGGTCCTCTTGTAGCGGCCACGTTGATCTGCGATACTCGTGTTTGCCCAGTGAGTGGCCCCGGACTGCTAGGTGGGACTGCAGTGACTGAACCCAGAAGGTGGAGAGGAACCGTCCTCGGTGCACAGAGGCGGCTCTGCAGCGAGGTGAGGGCGCCTGCTGCTCCCGGGCTGTGCTTTCCCCAAGTAGTCCGATGGCTGTGGCTGCGCCAAGGCGCCCTGCTCAGGTAATTGTGGCGCCTTCTGTGCCCTCAGGTCACCTCATCGTCACCCAGGTCCTAAACCAGCGAGGGAGGGGCTCCTGCTCATGGGTCTGTAGACGGTATCCGGCGTAGGGACACTGAGGCGCTCGCAGGAGGGGTCCCTGTGTAACCGTCCAGTGGGTTCACCTTGCCAGCTGCCTAGACAGAGCCGATTTATGAAGACTGGGGAATTGCAATGGAGAAATAGTAATTCACGCAGAGCTGGCTGTTCGGGAGGCAGGAGTTTTATTATTATTCAAATCAGTCTGCCCGAGCATTCCTGGATCAGAATTTTCAAAGTTAGTTTGGCGGGTAGGGGCTTGGGAAGTGGGGAGTGCTGAACGGTCAGGTTGGAGATGGATTTATAGAGGGTTGAAGTAAGTTTTTCATGCTGTTTTCTGTTCTGGTTGGGATGGGAGAACTGATTGACCCAGATTACCTGTCTGTGTGTTGTCAGCTGACCCATCCAGTGTAGGATCTCCAAAATACCTCAAGCACTGATCTTAGCTTTTACAATAGTATGTTATCTTCAGGAGCAATTTGGGGAGGTTCGGACTCTTGGAGCCCGAAGCTACATGACCCCTAAATGGTAATTTCTAATCTTGTAGCTAAACTGCTAGTCCTGCAAAGGCAGGCTGGTCCCCAGGCAAGAAGGGGGTCTTTTCAGGAAAGGGCTATTATCAATTTTGTTTCAGAGTGAAACCATGAACTGAATTCCTTCCCTAAGTTAATTCAGCCTGTGCCCAGGAATGAACAAGGACAGCTTAAAGGTTAAAAGCAAGATGGAGTCGGTTAGGTCTGATTTCTTTCACTGTCACAATTTCCTCAGTTGTAATTTTGCAAAGACGGTTTCACCTGTATCTGACATCAGTGGGATGCGGTGGGGAGAGCAACGGGCACAAGGAGGGGCCTGGGTGATGGCCTGGAGATGGAGGCAGCTGGGAGGATAGAACCTGGGGTCCACAGGCACCTGTCGGGAACAAAGTGTGAGGCGGAGCTACTCCTGGAAGAGCACACAGGCTGAGGGCTGTGCATTCATCATGAGAATGCTAGAAGCCATGGAGAGTTGAAGAAAGGAGGGACATGATCCAAATCCAGGCTTTTAAGGTTTCCCAAAGGCCAATCAAAGGAAGAACATTGTAGAGAGAGGGGATGAGGACTTTGGGGCCTTGGGAGGTTGAATCCTTTTTGTAGCTCACATAGGTGGTAGAGATGACATTTTGCACTGAGACAAGGAGGTCAGACAACCAGCCTGAGTGCCACCTGGCTCCAGGGACAAGAAAGGGTTCAGGGAGGCCTGAGCTTATCAAATCCAATGACATGTTTGTAATGTCTGCCTCTCCCCTCAGGCACTCCTGGCTGCAGAAGCACTTAGGGAACCCACACAGGAAAGTGGAGGGTGTTCCATTCCCTCATTGTTCCTGACCCCATCTACAGGTTCTCTAGCTTGTGGTGTCCTGGGACTCTTAAGTGCCATTTTTTCAGTCCTTTGATCTGAGGACCCTGGAGAATCTCAACCCAGGATACCAAGTCCATGACAGGTTATATGTAGGTATTCCCATTTCTGTCAACCAATGTAAACACCCTTGTAAGATTAACCCAGAGTTGCTACCAGGTTGTGAAATGCATAGAGATAAAACTGATCAAAGTCAGGAGGTGATATTACCACAGTTCTATCTGGCTACAGCCTTCATCGGGTTGGACCTTGTTGCGTAGACTGTGGGTTGAGGGAAGCCGAAGAAAGGTCAGAGATAAGGCTCCTGCCATAATCCAAGTGAGGGTTAATGGATCAGATATGTGGTAAATCACATGGGTCTGGATTCAGGGTTCACTTTTGGTAAAGAGACAGCTAGGTTTTCTTTCTTTCTTTTTTTCTTTTTGAGACAGAGTTTCAGTCTTCTCGCCCAGGCTGGAGTGCAATGGCAGGATCTCTGCTCACTGGAACCTCCGCCTCCAGGGTTCAAGTGATTCTCTTGCCTCAGTCTTCCGAGTAGTTGGGATACCAGGCATGAACCACCACACTTGGCTAATTTTTGTATTTTTAGTAGAGACGAGGTTTCACCATGTTGGCCAGGCTGGTCTCGAACTCCTGACCTCAGATGATTTGCCTGCCTCGGCCTCCCAAAGTGCTGGGATTACAGGCATGAGCCACCATACCTGGCAGACAGCTAGGTTTTCTTTTTCTTTTCTTTTTTTTTTTTTTTGAGATGGAGTTTGCTTTTGTTGCCCAGGCTGCAGTGCAATGGCGCGATCTCAGCTCACCGCAACTTCTGCCTCCCGGGTTCAAGTGATTCTCCTGCCTCAGCCTCCCCAGTAGCTGGGATTACAGGCATGCACAACCACCCTGGCTAATTTGTATTTTTAGTAGAGATGGGGTTTCTCCATGTTGGTTAGGCTGGTCTTGAACTCCTGACCTCAGGTGATCCGCACGCCTCAGCCTCCCAAAGTGCTGGGATTACAGGTGTGAGACACCGTGCCTGGCCGACAGCTAGGTTTTCTAATGTGGGTGATAAGAGCATGAAAGAGGAATCGGGCATGAGCCCAAGGTTTTTGATCTTTGCAGCTGTAACCATGGACGCTGTGTCAGCTGAGATGAAGTTGGTATTGACACAATATTCACTGTGGATATCAAGAGGGTTGTTTTGGCCATGTGAAGAATCAGAGACCAATAAGTGGTGGCATCAAATGAATAACTAGACATACAGGGTGGGATATCTGGGAGGGTGTTGATACTGGAGACATCCAATATATGCAAGCTAATGGGTGAACTACAGTAAGTTAGTTATGGGTCCATTTAGGAGGACAAGCTTCAGATTATGGTGGTAAATCTTTTCAGGGGCCAGGAAGGTGTGATTACAGGCTGAGGAGTGGATCTCTTCCTTACATCCCTGAGCGATGTTATTGGTCTTCCTAAACACCTGAGAGGGTGTGAGTGACCATCATGGCAGGATGTATCAGATAGTAGAGTTTTGAAGGGGACATAGACATCTGAGGAGAGAATAGACAAGAGATAGATGCATGCAGAAGCATAGGAGTAATTCAGGGAAGATGACACTCAGGCCTGAGTTGGTGCCAAAGTTGTAACTATTTATCACTGTCTGGACTCACAAACGTTTTGAGATGACTTTGAGAGTGCCTGGGGAGTTTCATTCAGCCTGGCGCATATGGGCAGTGAAAAATATGCTCATCTGTGATAGTAGATGTGGTTTGGTTCACAAATCCAGGGGCTGGGCTTTAAACGGCATTAGGTGGACAGAGGAGGGTTGCTACAGCTGAGGTCTCAGCTGGTGCAGCACAGAAGTGGAATAGGGCCATGGATATCTGAAGCCACATGTGGTTCTGTATGGCTATGGAGTCATTCTGGGAGACATTCACAGGATGATTTGGGATTACCACTGTTATTGTAAACCATGGAAATACTGTGTTAATATTGGATTCTATTTGTATTTGTCAAGCATAGTCTGGATGCTTATCCACAGTTTGGTATAAGGCCAGAATTGAAGGCCCAATATGATGTGTCACTTTGACATCTTGTGATAGTGGGACAACCTTAAAAGGTGTGAGTACAAATCTCATTCCCACTCTGCTCTCTTGAATAATGTATCCTAGCCTAAGAACCCTTTTTATCAAGGCAATGAGGCAGGGTTCCTCTGGGGGAAAGAAAGAGAGATCAGACTGTTACTGTGTCTATGATAAAAAGGAAGACATAAGAAACTCCATTTTGATCTGTACTAAGAAAAATTCTTCTGCCTTGAGATGCTGTTAATCTGTAACCCTAGCCCCAACCCTGTGCTCACAGAAACATGTGCTGTATTGACTCAAGGTTTAATGGATTTAGGGTTGTGCAGGATGTGCCTTGGTAAAAATGTGTTTGCAGGCAGTATGCTTGGTAAAAGTCATCGCCATTCTCCAATCTGGGTTACCCAGGGACAGAATGCACTGCAAAAGACTGCAGGGACCTCTGCCCAAGAAAGCCTGGGTATTGTCCAAGGTCTCCCCCAACTGAGACAGCCTGAGATATGGCCTCTTGGAAAGGGAAAGATCTTACTGTTCCCCCAGCCTGACACCTGTAAAGGGTCTGTGCTGAGGAGGATTAGTGAAAAAGGAAGGCCTCTTTGCAGTTGAGATAAGAGGAAGGCATCTGTCTCCTGCTCATCCCTGGGCAATGGAATGTCTCTATGTAAAACCCAATTGTATATTCCATCTACTGAGATAGGAGAAAACCACCTTAGGGCTGGAGGTGAGACATGCTGGAGACAATACTGCTCTTTAATGCATTGAGATGTTTATGTATCTGCACATCAAAAGCACAGCACTTTTTTCTTTACCTTGTTTATGATGCAGAGACATTTGTTCACATGTTTTCCTGCTGACCCTCTCCCCTCTATTACCCTGTTGTCCTGCCACATCCCCCTCTCTGAGATGGTAGAGATAATGATCAATAAATACTGAGGGAACTCAGAGACCAGTGCCAGCAGGGTTCCTCCATATGCTGAGCGCTGGCCCCCTGGGCCCACTTTTCTCCCTCTATACTTTGTCTCTTATTTCTTTTCTCAGTCTCTCATCCCACCTGATGAGAAATGCCCACAGGTGTGGAGGGGCAGGCCACCCCTTCATTCTCTCAGTTATTTTTATTACACCAGTAATTTCCTCATTGTGTTGAATCTTACAGTGGCTTATAAATCAATATGTACCTAGAAATGTTTAGCCAGTTTGTGTATGTTTGATGTATCACATTTTTTCCTTTGAATCACATACTCTAAAAGAAGTAACTTCCTCTTACTAGCCTCTACTTTTCCTAAGTGATGAATTAATCCTCTTTAGATAATTATAATTCTCTTTTCAACACTTAGCAAGAAATAATCTATAAAGAAGAACTATAAATCTATAAAGAACTTTCCCACCCAGGTACAGTGGCTTTGGTTCAATGCTTCTCCACCTTTTGGCTAAGATCAAGTGTGAGATGGAGTTTTGCTCTCATTGCCCAGGCTGGAGTGCAATGGTGAAATCTCGGCTCACTGCAACCTCCACCTCCTGGGTTCCAGCGATTATCCTGCCTCAGCCTCTGGAGTAGCTGGGATTACAGGTGGCTGCCACCACACCTGGCTACTTTTTAATATTTTTAGTAGAGACAGGGTTTCACCCTGTTGGTCAGGCTGGTCTTGAACTCCTGACCTCAGGTGATCCACCTGCCTAGGCCTCCCAAAGTGCTAGGATTACAGGCATGAGCCACTGTGCCTGGCCCCCAGTATCATTTTCTTCAGAAAATATTCGAGGATCCTTTTTATGGCTAGGCTTCCTTTTTTTTTTTTTTTTTTTTTTTAATTTGAGATGGAGTTTTGCTCCTGTTGCCCAGGCTGGAGTGCAATCAATGGCACGATCTCGGCCCACCACAACCTCTGCCTCCCAGTTCAAGCAATTCTGCCTCAGCCTCCCAAGTACCTGGGATTACAGGCATGCACAATCATGCCCGGCTAATTTTGTATTTTTAGTAGAGACCAGGTTTCTCCATGTTGATCAGGCTAGTCATGAACCCCCAACCTCAGGTGATCCACCCACATTGGCTTCCCAAACTGCTGAGATTACAGGCGTGAGCCACCATGCCCGGCGATGACTGGGCTTTCATTGGATGTGAAGTCTACAAACAGCATCTTCAATTTAAACTGTCAGTTAAAGTTCTTAAGATTTAGGAAATGATGGAGCTTAGAAAGTTATGAGATTACAAAATTCCAGAAAGTCCATTAGAAAAACCACAGGATGGAAAAAAAAATAAGCCAGGCAACAAAGAAGCTTCAGAGGTCCCTGCTGGACCAGGGACAGGTACCAGCAGTGTCCAGCATTGCAGTGTACATGATCTACTTTCAAAGGCAGGGGCTTAAAGGGAGGGTGGGGTGGGACTGGTGGAAGCAAAGGCTCTCCCCATCACCACCTTGGTTGTAGGTAGGGATTTTAATTTAACCCAAGGACATCTCTCAACTTGGACAATAGTTAATCCCTCAACAGCACCTCAAATCTGCTATGGCTTTGCAGCACAGCAGAAAGAATGTTTAGTATCTAATAGATAAAAATTTCATCTAAAAAATTAAAATAATTCTTGCAACTCCCCCAACACCAATTCCTATTATAAAGTGAATCTATCACTTGTGCTGTTGATACTTGACCATGAACTTAATTGGAAACCTAGATCCAAAAGACTGAAACTGAATCTTCACCCCAAAATGAAAACAAAATAAAATGAGTAACTTGAGGTTTATGGCATATAGTTTAGGTAAACACACACACAAGGAGAAGGGGGAAGAGGAAATGGAAGGTGTCAGAAGCAAAGCTGAGTGACAGAACACATTCAGTCAGGGCAGATGTCTATACAGAGTGTACTGGAATGTCAGGAAAAGCTTCATATGAATTCATGCGCAGTGTCTGGAGGCACCAGATCTCTCCATGGCA
This sequence comes from Pongo abelii, assembly GCF_028885655.2. Lineage (NCBI taxonomy): Eukaryota > Metazoa > Chordata > Mammalia > Primates > Hominidae > Pongo > Pongo abelii. The sequence continues at coordinate 64,611,913 of NC_072005.2, forward strand.
GATCCAAGAACAGGGAGCTGAGGGAGGAGGCCATTCCCTTCATTCCAGTTTTAGAAGCTCCACAATGAAGATGAGAGTGGCATGTGGTGGGATGATACCTGGGTGCCCAGTGGCACCATAGGCAGAATCTGGAGATATAGTCAGTTTGGCTCTCTGACCCACACTCATCTAAGCAACCCTTTTTCCCAGCCTCGGATCACCTCCTGCTTTCCTAGCATAAAATTAAAGGGCTTGTTTCTGTCCCTGGAGGAATCAAATTTCTTTCCATCTTCAAGCATCCCGGTATAGTGCACCACGCAGGTCTGGCTGTGCCTCAGGAAGGTGAGCTCCTCTCCTGGGGAGATGGTTTCCACCTGCACTCCCATGGCGGTGGCTGATGCTGGGTGGGTGGGTAGTGCAACAGGCAGTGTGGACCAACAGCAACCTGGTGGCAGTTCCACAGCTCTAGCTAGACCCTTGGCTTTTTTTTTTTCGATACAGAGCCTCGCTTTGTCACCCAGGCTGGAGTGCAGTGGCACGATCTTGGCTCACAGCAACTTCTGCCTCCTGGATTCAAGCGATTCTCCTTCCTCAGCCTCCCCAGTAGCTGGGATTACAGGCATGTGCCACCATGCCCAGCTAATTTTTGTATTTTTAGTAGAGACGGGGTTTCACCATGTTGGCCAGGATAGTCTGTAGCTCTTAACCTCGTGATCTCCTCACCTCTGCCCAAAGTGCTGGGGTTACAGGCATGAGCCACAGGGCCCGGACTTTTTTTTTTTTTGGCCAGGTGCGGTGGCTCACACCTGTAATCCCAGCACTTTGGGAGGCTGAGGAGGGCAGATCACGAGGTCAGGAGATCGAGACCATCCTGGCTAACATGGTGAAACCCCATCTCTACTAAAAATACAAAAAATTAGCTGGGCATGGTGGCGGGTGCCTGTAGTCCCAGCTACTCAGGAGGCTGAGGCAGGAGAATGGCGTGAACCCAGGAGGCGGAGCTTGCAGTGAGCCAAAATCGCGCCACTGCACTCCAGCCTGGGCGACAGAGCGAGACTCATCTCAAAAAAAAGAAAAATCGAACCCTGACCTAATCAGTTATGTTATATAGATTACAAACATTGTATAGAAAAGCACTGTGAAAATCCCTGTCCTGTTCTGTTCTAATTACCAGTGCATGCAGACCCCAGTCACATACCCCCTGCTTGCTTGATTGATCACGACCCTCTCACACAGACCCCCTTAGAGTTGTGAGCCCGTAAAAGGGATGGGAATTGCTCACTTGGGGAGCTCAGTTGTTGGAGATGTGAGTCTTGCCGAAGCTCCCAGCTGAATAAAGCCCTTCCTTCTTTAACTCGGTGTCTGAGGGGTTTAGTTTGTGGCTTGTCCTGCTATACCTATGATTTCATCTCCAACCCAACCAATTAGGACTGCCCATTCCATGGCCCCCTATCTACCAAATTATCCTTAAAAAACCCCAGTCTCAGGAGGTGGAGGTTGCAGTGAACCGAGATCATGACCTTGCACTCCAGCCTGGGCAACAGGAGCAAAACTCCATCTCAAAAAACAAACAAATAAACAAAAAAAACCCAGTCTCAAAGTTTTCAGGAAGACTGATTTGAGTAATATTAATAAGACTGTAGTCTGCTGTTCATCCAACTCTGTGTGAATCAAACTTTCTTTTACAATTCTCCTGTCCTGATAAATTGGCTCTATCTGGGCAGTGGGCAAAATGAACCTGCTGGGTGTTTACACATTCATTTTGACAATACAATAATGGTTATTAACCTTTGCATTAATCTCTGCTTCCAGTGGCAGAATTTTGCATCAAAGGACCACTTGAAATGATAGGTGAATTTAGATCTATAGCCTTTGGGAGCACCTACACTAACTCTGAAATAATATTTTTCCATACACTACGGTAATCAGCTACAGCCAATAATCCCAAGAAATCTCAATAGGAGTTTTAAGGAAAGGCAGGATGATCCTCTGCCCAGTAGAAAGATCTGCAATCTTTTATTTATTTATTTATTTATTTATTTATTTATTTATATAATTTTATTTTTTTCCAATACAGAGTCTTGCTCTGTCACCCAGGCTGGAGTGCAGTGGCACAATCTCAGCTCACTGCAACCTCTGCCTCCTGGGTTCCAGAGATTCCCCTGCCTCAGCCTCCTGAGTAGCTGGGATTATAGGCACGTGCCATCATGCCAAGCTAATTTTTGTATTTTTAGTAGAGACGGGGTTTCACCATGTTGGCCAGACTGGACTTGAACTCCTGACCTCAGGTGATCCATCCGCCTTGGCCTCCGAAAGTGCTGGGATTACAGGTGTGAGCCACCCACACCCAGCCCTTATTTTTATTTTTTAGAGAAGAAGTCTCACTCTGTTGCCTAGGCTGGAGTGCAGCGGCACGATCTCGGCTTACCGCAGCTTCAAACTCCTGAGCTGGGCTCCCTAACCCTAACCCCAACCTTGGGGCAGCTGGGACCACTGGCCCGCCCGACCTCACCCCAGTAATATTTTTTATTTTTTGCAGAGACAGGATATGGGGAAAAGAGATCAGATTGTTACTGTGTCTATGTAGAAAAGGAAGACATAAGAAACTCCATTTTGATCAGTATTGAGAAAAATTGTTCTGCTTTGAGATGCTGTTAATCTGTAACTTTAGCCCCAACCCTGTGCTCACAGAAATTAACTGTATTGAATCAAGGTTTAAGGGATTTAGGGCTGTGCAGGATGTTCCTTTTTAACAATATGTTTGCAGGCAGTATGCTTGGTAAAAGTCATCACCATTCTCCATTCTCTATTAACCAGGGACACAATGCACTGCAGAAAGCTGCAGGAACATCTGCCTGAGAAAGCCTGGGTATTGTCCAAGGTTTCCCCCACTGAGACAGCCTGAGATATGGCCTCATGGGAAAGGAAAGACCTTACATCCCCCAGCCGGACACCCGTAAAGGGTCTGTGCTGAGGAGGAGTGAAAGAGGGAGGCCTCTTTGCAGTTGAGATAACTGGAAGGCTTCTGTCTCCTGCTCATTCCTGGGAATGGAATGTCATGGTGTAAAGCCAACCATTCTCATTCATTGTATTCTGAGATAGGAGAAAACTGCCCTGTGGCTATAAGTGAGATATGCTGGCAGCAATACTGCTCTGTTGCTCTTTGCTACACTGAGATGTTTGTGTAAAGTGAAACATAAATCTGGCCTACATGCACATCCACGCACAGTACCTTTCCTTGAACTTATTCATGATACAGATTCCTTTGCTCACATGTTTCCCTGCTGACCTTCTCCCCACCATCACCCTGTTGCCCTGCCACACTCCCCTCACCAAGAGAGTAAAAATAATGATCAGTAAATACTGAGGGAACTCAGAGACCGGCGCCGGTGAAGGTCCTCGCATGCTGAATGTGCCAGTCCCCTGGGCCCACTATTCTTTCTCTATACTTTTTCTCTCTGTCTAATTTCTTTTCTCAGTCTCTCATCTCCACCTGATGAGAAATACCCACAGGTATGGAGGGGCAGGCCCCCTTCAAACAAGATTTTACTTTGTTGCTCAGGCTAATCTCTAACTCCTGGCCTCAAATGATCCTTCTGACTTGGCCTCCCAAACTGGTGGAATTACAGGCGGGAGCCACCATACCAGTCAGGATGCACATCTTAAGGATACTCCTGAGGTGGAGCTGGGCTTTTCCTGCAGAAGCGCCTCTGGGAATTGCGCCCTTTACCCTCCTTGTTACCTAGGGAACTACATTACCCAGAAAACTCCGCATGGAATGACAGAGTGGAAGAGCCATGGGGGCTCAGAATAAAGGCGTTTCCTGTGTGCACGTGACAATGGGTCCGGACTTCCGGCGCCCTCTGGTGGCGGCCATTTTGATTGGTGTTGTGTTTATTTGTCAGAGAGGCTCCTGAGCGCTAGGTCGGCACTGCAGTAACTGAATCCAGAAGGTGGAGAACAGTTGCCCTCTGCTGCACAGAGGCGACTCTGGAGCTCTGTGACGGCGCCGAGGGTGACCCACCCCTGGGCCAGGATAGGGACCGTCATGCCCATATCTCCTGGCTGGTCGCCTTCTCCTCCCAACCCTGCTTAAAACCACGTGGTTCGATGGCGATGGCGGCCACGCTGAGGCTCTCTGCTCAGGTAATTGTGGTGCCTTCCATGCCCTCAGGTCACCTCATCATCACCCAAAAGCCTGTAGTCTTGCAAGGAAGAGTCTTTGAGGTGGCAGAGCCATAGGCAACAGATGCTGAGTTTTTATTAGGAGTGACTGTCAGGACGGCCCTTTTGAGCTGCTGAAGACCTAATCTTTTATAGTCACTGTTGTACCTGAGGGAGTTAGAGAAAATGCCATGCTTTGAGACGAATTAAAAGTCCGTTTATTAAAAAAAAAAAAAGAGTCCGTTTATTTAGCTGGTGGCCAAGAGATGGGTAACGCTCAAAGTTCTCGCGGCCCCAAAGAAGCGGCTAGATTTTCTTTTATACTTTGGTTTAGAAAGGGGAGGGGGGGTCTAGTTAAAACAATTTTACAGAAGTAAAGTAGGCAAGAAAAGTTAAAAGGATAAATGGTTACAGGAAAGCAGACAGTTCCAGGTACCGGGGCTTTAAGACTATTACAAGGTGATAGATGTGGGGCTTTGGGCATTATCAATCGGACAAATTCCTGGAAACTGTGGATATAGCTCGCCACAGTATCTTATCAGTTAATTGCATTCTTGGATGTGCTGGGAGTCAGCTTGCACCAGTTAAGTCGTTGAGGAAGGGGCTGCCAGTGAAAGAGCCAAGATGGAGTCTGTCTGGCTCTCTTAGCTAAAGGAGAGTCAGTTCAGGTGGAAACAAGGCTAGGTGATTAAAGGAAAAGGAGTCTAAAAACAGGGCTAGTAAAAACAAGGTTGGGCATTACATCACAGAATCCTCTAGTGAGAACTGATAGTGGAAGAGTGTGTTTGTTGGTGACCTTACCTAGTTAGATGCAGTCTTTATTTTTTATTTTTTTGAGACGGAGTTTCACTCTTGTTGCCCAGGCTGGAGTGCAATGGTGTGATCTCAGCTCACTGCAATCTCCGCCTCCTGGGTTCAAGTGATTCTCCTGCCTCAGCCTCCTGAGTAGGTGGCATTGCATGCATGTGCCACCACACCTGGCTAATTTTTTGTATGTTTAGTAGAGACAGAGTTTCTCCATGTTGGTCAGGCTGGTCTCGAACACCTGATCTCAGGTGATTCACCTGCCTCGGCCTCCCAAAATGCTGGGATTACAGGTGTGAGCCACCGAGCCCAGCTTATTTTATTTATTTATTTATTTTTTGAGACAGAGTCTCAGTCTGTCACCCAGGCTGGAGTGCAGTGGCGTGATCTTGGCTCACTGCAACCTCTGCCTACCAGGTTCAAGCGATTCTCCTGCTTCAGCCTCCTGAGTAGCTGGGATTACAGACACCTGCCACCATGCCCAGCTAATTTTATGTATTTTTAGTAGAGACGGGTTTCGCATGTTGCCTAGGCTGGTTTCGAACTCCCGAGCTCAGGCAATACGCTCGCCTCAGCCTCCCAAAGTGCTGGGATTACAGCTGTGAGCCACCACTCCTGGCCATCTTTATTTTTTTGTTTACTAAACAAAACATCTTACCCTTTATAGCAGAGTGCCCTGTGAAATACAAATTGTCTTTTTCTTTTTTTTTTTCTTTTTTTTTTTGAGACAGTCTTGCTCTATCACCCAAACTGGAATGCAGTGGCACGATCTCGGCTCACTTGCAAGCTCCACCTCCTGGGTTCATGCTGTTCTCCTGCCTCAGCCTCCCAAGCCTCCCAGGTTCAAGCAGTTCTCCTGCCTCAGCCTCCCAAGTAGCTTGGACTACAGGCATGCACTACTATGCCCAGCTTATTTTTGTATTTGTAGTAGAGACAGGGTTCCACCATGTTGGCCAGGATGGTCTCAATCTCTCGACATCGTGATCTGCCCACCTCGGCCTCCCAAAGTGCTGGGATTACAGGCATGAGCCACTGTGCCCGGCCAATTCTGTTTAATTATTTTAATTTCTTTGCTGAATTTATCTTATAGAATTCTGAATTCTTTCTCTGTGTTTGTCTTGAATTTCTTTGAATTTCCTCAAAATAGCTATCTTGAATTATCTGTCTGAAAGGTCACATATCTCTGTTTCTCCAGGATTGGTCTTTGGTGCTTTATTTAGTTTGTTTGGTGAGGTCACATTTTCCTGGATGACGTTGATGCTTGTAGATATTTGTCAGTGTCTGGGCATTAAACAGTTAGGTGTTTATTGTGGTCTTCACAGTCTGGGCTCATTTGTACCTGTCCTTCTTAGGAAGACTTTCCAGGTATTTGAAAGGACTTGGGTGTTGTGATCTAAGCTGAATCTACTTTAGGGGGAACCTCACACTCAGTAATGCTGTGACTCTTGCAGACTCAGAGAGCTATACCACCTTTGTGGTCTTGAATAAGATCTGAAAGATTTCCCTGGATTAACAGGTAGAGACTTTTGTTGGGTCTTCCCTCACTTTGTCCCAGCATCTCTCTGTCAGTGCTGAAGTGCCTGAAACTGGGTTTGGGACAGAAGCACCCCTTTAGCTACCACCACTGGGACTGTGCTGGGTGAGAGCTGAAACCAGCACAGCACTGGGTTTCACCCAAGGCTCCTGTAACCACTACAAGGCTATCACCTGTGTTCCCTCAAGGCCCTAGCCCTGTACAGTCAGCAGGTGGCAAAGCCAGACAGGCTTATGTCCTTCTCCTTAGGATGGTGAGTTCCCCAGACCTCAGGATGGTATAGAGATGCCATCCGTGAGCCAGGGATTGGAGTAAAAATCCTTAGAAATCTACCTGGTGTTCCTTTGCACTGCAGCTGAGCTGGCACTCAAACTACAAGATACAGTCCTTCCCACTCTTCCATCCCCTTTCCACAGGCAGAGCAGCCTCACTCTGTGGCCACCACCAGCACAGGCCCACAGGGAGTGCTGTCAGACTACCACTGAGGTTCCACTAAGGGCTAAGAGCTCTTCAGTCAGCTTGTGGTGAGTGTTGCCTGGTCTGAGGCTCACTCTTCAAGACTCACCCAGGGCAGGTCCAGCAATGTCATCCATGAGCCAAGGCCTGGAATCAGGGACCCCAAGAGGCTTCTTGGTGCTCTATCCCTCTGTGGTTGAGCTGGTAGCTGAGGTGCAAGATCCCCTTTACTTTTTCCTCTGTTATTCTCAAGCAGGTGGGGTCTCCGACCATAACCACCACAGCTAGCAGTGTGCTGTGTTACATGTGAAGCTGGCATGTCTCAGAGTCTCACCCAGTGCCATCGCATACTACCTGGGTACTGCTGCTAGTTATTCAGGGTCCAAGGGTTGTTTAGTCACAAGGTGATGGGTCCTCCCATGACTGAGTTCTTCCCTTCAAGGCAGCGGGTTCTGTTTTGGTCCAGAGTGTGTCTAGAAATGTTATCTGGGTGGGCCTGGAATGGGTCTTCACAACCTTGCCCAGTGCCCTATCCTGTGGCTGAGGTGACATCCAAACTGCAAAACAGAGTTCTTTTTGCTGTTCCTTCTCCTCTCCTCGAGTGGAAGGAAGGAGCCATGTAGCCTGGGGTTGCAGGAGGGGTGGCACAAGCACACCCTTAGCTACATCAACTGGTGTCTCAGTAGGTTGTGCTCCCCCAACCCAACCAGGTCCACTGACTTGGAGCCCAGCTTAGCACAGGACATGCCTAGGGGTTGCAGTCCTTGTGGCCTTGACCGCCTTTCAATTTTATTTAGGACTTCAGAGCCCTCCAGCCCTCAGTGGCAGAGCTTGCCAGATCTCAAGTCCTGACCATTGGGGTGGGCAATTCCCCTCTGGCTGGGCTGGTTGCTATGCTTACTCCCTGGGTAGGCATCCATTGAGTTCAGCCCAGTTTTGCTTTCTGCTATGACAGGGAAGCACTGAGTTCTGTGCAACATCTGACAGTGACTGCACTTTCCCTTCCCAGGAGCACAGATTCTCCACAACAGGCAGGCACTGCTGGGGGATGGGGAGGGGTGGTATTGGCAACTCAAGACTCTACAGCCCCTTTTAGTGCCATTTCCAGTAATACAAAATTAAATCCAGGCACTGTGAGTGCTAATTTGGTTTTTGGTTCTTACAAAGGTGATTTTTTTCTGTGTTGATAGTGTTTAAATTTGGTGTTCTGGGCCGGGTGTGGTGGCTCATGCCCATAATCCCAGCAATTTGGGAGGCTGAGGCAGGTGGATCAACTGAAGTCAGGAATTTGAGACCAGCCTGGTCAACATGGAAAAACCATGTCTCTACTAAAAATACAAAAATCAGTCGGGTGTGGTGGCAGGTGCCTGTAATCCCAGCTACTTAGGAGGCTGAGGCAGGGAGAATTAGGGAGAATTGCTTGAACCCAGGAGGCAGAGGTTGCAGTGAGCCAAGGTAGCACTACTGTACTCCAGCCCTGGTGACAGAGCAAGACTCTATCTCAAAAATAAAAAATAAAAAAATGGTGTTCTGTTAAGGGTATGATGGGTGCAGCTTTCTATTCCACCATCCTGCTCTGTTGCACCTCAAACTCAGTCCTTTCAACCGGGAACACTAGAGAAACCCTAAACCCTAGGCCCTAAGTCCATAGCACAGGTTGTATGGAGGTATTCCCATTTCAGTGAAATTGTGTAAACACTTAGAAGGTCAGCCCTGGATTTGGTAGCAGTATGTGAAATGCTCAGAGATAAAACTGATCAGAGTGGGGAGGTGATGTTACTTCTCTGTCTGGCTCCACATTGGAGAAAGGAACATGGAGTTAAGGGAGGAGGAAGGAAGACAGCATTGAGGCTCATTCTGTCATCCAGGTGAGGTTTAATGGATGATTCTTGGCCAAGGAGATGTTGCTAGAATTCTGATTTACATTTGGTAAAGGAGCAGCTAGATTTTCTAATGTGGTTGGTAAGGACAAGCAAGAGGGTTTCAGGTATGACACTGGGGTTTTTTTGTTTTTGTTTTTTGTTTTAGGTGGAGTCTTGTTCTGTCACCAGGCTGGAGTGCAGTAGCCTGATCTCTGCTCACTGCAACCTCTGCCTCCCAGGTTCAAGCAATTCTCCTGCCTCAGCCTTCTAAGTAGCTGGGACTACAGGCACACACCATCACGCTTGGCTAATTTTTGTAATTTTAGTAAAGACAGAGTTTTTCACCGTATTGGTCAGGCTGGTCTTGAACTCCTGACCTCAGGTGATCCACCCACCTCAGCCTTCCAAAGTGCTGGGATTACAGACTTGAGCCACCATGCCCGGCAACCCTAGGGTTTTTGGTCCTAGCAGCAGCAGTGATAGAAGCTGTATCAGCTGAGATGAGCAAGTTGGGAGTAGGCATAATAGCCACTGGGGATATAAGGAGGGTTGTTTTCACCATGCTCAGACCCTGAGATGCTTGTCCACATAGGTTGGGATATCTGGGAAGGAATTGATATTGGAGACATCCAGTATATGATAGCTAAAGTGTGGACTAAGGTGCGTTAGCCATGGGTCCCATTTTGGAGGACACACTTCATAATAAGGTAGTAAATCTTTTAGGGAGCTAGAAAGGGCTGGTTGGAGGCTGAGGACTAGATGTTTTGCCTGGGTCCCTGGGTGACATTATTGGCATTCATAACCTGTGTTATGCATTCACACAGGAGAGGGAGGTAAGTGACAATGAATGTAGGATGTATCAGAGGGCATAGCTTGTCATGGGGCAGACTTCCATGGAGATAATAGAGATGAGATGCAGGCAGAAATACAGGAGTAATTGAGGGAAAGGTAATCATTGCTGAGGGGTTGGCAAGTGTAGCACAGAAGTGGAATAGGGTCATGGATAGGGTCATGGATAGCTGAAGTCACACATGGTTCTGTGTTTCTATGGAGCCATGCAAGGAGGCCTTCATAGAATTACCTGAGACTACCACTCCTTTTAGGATCCAATAGATTTGCAATTCTGTGGTAATATTGGATCAGTTTGAATGGGCCATACACACTCTGGATGGTGTCAGCCATGATGTGATGTAAGGCCAAAAATGAAGGCCCAATGCGATTTGCCACCTGGATGCCTGGTGATATTGGTATGACCACAAATGGCCTGAGTGCAGGTTTCTTTCCCATTTAACTCTCTTTTTATGTATTTGAAATTTTTTCTCTCATGTATGTATGTAGAAACAGGGTCTTCCCTTGTTGTCCAGGCTGTTCTTGAACTCCTAGGATCAAGCAGTCCTTCCACTTCAGCCTCTCAGAGTCCTGGCATTACAGGTGTGAGACACCATGACTGGCCACTTCACTCTCTTAAGTAATATATCTGAACGGGTGCAGTGCCTCATGCCTATAATCCTAGCACTTTGGGAGGCCGAGATGGGTGGATCATTTGACATCAGGAGTTTGAAAGCAGCCTGCCCAATATGGTGAAACACCATCTCTACTAAAAATACAAAAATTAACCGGGCATGGTGGTACATGCATATAATCCCAGCTACTCAGGAGCTGAGGCAGGAGAATTGCTTGAACCCAGGAGGTGGAGGTTGCAGTGAGCTGAGTTTGCACCACCCCACTCCAGCCTGGGTGACAGAATGAGACTCTGTCACAAAAAAAAAAAAAATGAATGTATCCTAGCCTCTGAAGCCTTTCCATCAATGGGACCAGGCAGAGTTCCTATTATAGTTTGTAGTGAGTTTCAATTCCATTTGTATGTCCAGAGTTGTTCAAATAAGTCAATGGCATCCTCCTGAGGGAATCAGGCCATTACACTGTCTTCATCTTACAAAGCTTGCATGCCATGGCCGTGGTTGCTCTCTCTTATCCACAATGCAACCCCCTTGTGGCTCTCTGTGGTGAGTGGTGTCCCTCTCATCAGGCTGTTAATATATGTGATACCTTTTTTTTTTGAGACACAATTTTGCTCTTGTTGCCCAGGGTGGAGTGCAATGGCACAATCTTGACTCACTGCAATCTTCGCCTCCCTGATTCAAGTAATTCTCCTGCCTCAGCCTCCCGAGTAGCTGGGATCACAGGTGCCCACCAAAATGCTCAGCTAGTTTTTTTTTGTTTTTTGTTTTTTTGGTTTTGTTTTGTTTGAGATGGAGTCTCACTCTGTAGCCCAGGCTGGGGTGCAGTGGTGCGATTTTGGCTCACTGCAAGCTCTGCCTCCCAGGTTCATGCCATTCTCCTGCCTCAGCCTCCCAAGTAGCTGGGACTACAGGCACCTGCCACCACGCCCGGCTAATTTTTTGTATTTTTAGGAGAGATGGGGTTTCACCATGTTAGGCAGGATGGTCTTGATCTCCTGACCTCGTGATCTGCCCGCCTCAGACTCCCAAAGTGCTGGGATTACAGGCGTGAGCCATGCGCCCGGCCAAGTTTTTTGTATTTTTAGTAGAGACATGGTTTCACTATGTTGGCCAGGCTGGTCTCAAACTCCTGACCTCAGGCGATCCACCTGGCTCAGCCTCCTAAAGCACTGGTACTACAGGTGCAAGCCACTGTGCCTGGCTCAATACGTTTGATTTGGAAACTGCTCTTGACGACATCTGTAGAATATCAGATGTCATTTGTTTTACCTACATTGGATTTCAACCCACACTTGTAGAAGACAAAGGAGGAAATTAAGATACTTTAAGTTGGCCAGACATGGTGCCTTATGCCTGTAGTCCCAGCGCTTTGGGAAGCTGAGGTGGGTGGATCACAAAGTCAGGAGTCCGAGACCAGCCTGGCCAACATGGTGATTGAATCCTGTCTCTACTAAAAATACAAAAATTAGCCAGGTGTGGTGGTGCACACCTGTAATCCCAGCTGTTCAGGAGGCTGAGGCAGGAGAATCCTCAGGAGAACCCAGGAGGCAGAGGTTGCAGTGAGTCTAGATTGTGTCATTGCACTCCCACCTGGGCAACAGAGCAAGACTCCGTCTCAAAAAAAGAAAAAAAAAGATACTTTAAATTGTGGCCAGGCACAGTGGCTCATGCCTGTAATCCCAGTACTTTGGGAGGCCAAGGCAGATGGATCATGAGGTTAAGAGATCAAGACCATCCTGGCCAACATGATGAAACCCCGTCTCTACTAAAAATATAAAAATTAGCCAGATGTGGTGGCAGGTGCCTGTAGTCCCAGCTACTTAGGAGGCTGAGGCAGAAGAATCGATGGAACCCAGGAGGCAGAGGTTGCAGTGAGCCGAGATTGTGCCACTGCATTCCAGCCTGGCAGCAGAGGGAGACTCCATCTCAAACAAACAAACAAAAAAGATACTTTAAGTTGTTTAAAGGCCAGAGAGAGGCCAGTGGTGTGTGGCAGTCAGCTGGGGATGGACATGGAATGTACCTGGAAGTCTAAAGAATGAGGTGCATTCAGAGAGGGTATCTCTGCTGTGCTGAAGGTGCCACACTGGGCTTTCCATGACCTTGGCCATACTAGGGGAAGTGCCTGTCAGGAGGGGGTGGACTTTATGTCACAGCCATCACTTAGATACCTATTTGTTCAACTAACTATTGTTGTTGGGGGCTGTACCCCATGACCAGTGGGCCTAGTTTCACCTATGATTTGAGGACTTGAGAGGAGGATGTAAAAGAGTAGATGTGTGGGAGAGATGGATTGTGATACCTCAGCATAGGGGCAGTTTGTAGTTTCATCTGTCAACATCATAACAGGGCACAGTGACTTTTGAAGACGTGGCTGTGAAATTTACCCAGGAGGAATGGAATCTCCTTAGTGAGGCTCAGAGATGCCTGTACCGTGATGTGACCCTGGAGAACCTGGCACTTATGTCCTCCCTGGGTAAGTTGCTCACACTCACCCTGTGACCTGAGCTAGTCTCTGTTCCCCCCTCTTTCCCCATTGGCAAGAATTTCTCATGTCAGGAGCATGGACACAGCTTCCTGCTTCAGTTCTATGGGTAGGTTCTTGGTTGGTAGGACTGAGGTATATATACTGCCCTACTCCTTTCTTGGAGCAGCCCCAACACCTGCTTTACTGCAGGTGCCCAGGGAGGGATTCGCAGTCAGAAGCCCACCTTGTTAGTCCTGTGGATGTTTGGGTGTCCTTGTCCAGATTTCAGGTTCCTGTGTACCCACAGTCTACTTCCTTTCTTTAGCTGCTATTTTCTTATGCCTTCCTGTGGCAGGAATTGCCTTCACAGACTACATCACTGCCTACATAGACCAGAGGCTGTTCTTGCCAGACCTCCTTTAGAAATTCTCCTTGAAATACTCAGTTTTTTTCTCTCATGGGCTTTCATGGGCAAGTTGTTCTGAGACAATGTTGGCTGTTCCCTTGTTCTGTCTTTCCCTTAGTCTGTGCATCATTCATGTCCCATGTATTTGGTCATCATCGTGGTGGGAGGCACGTCCTCCATTTGACCCAGAAGATGCAAATGAATTCAGCCTCAGCATAATAGGCTCAGAAGGAGTGAGTCCCTAAAGAGTGGCACCCTGGGCTGGGGATGGTGGCTCACTCCTGTAATCCCAGCACTTTGGGAGGCCCTGGCAGGTGGATTATGAGGTCAGGAGTTCAAGACCAGCCTGGCCAAGATGGTGAAACCCTGTCTCTACTAAAATTACAAAAATCAGTCAAGCATGATGGCACGTGCCTGTAGTCCCAGCGACTCAGGAGGCTGAGGCAGAGAATTGCTTGAACCCAGGAGGGGAGGTTGCGGTGAGCCCAGATCACGCCACTGCACTCCAGCCTGAGTGACAGAGCAAGACTCCATCTCAAAAAAAAAAATGAGCAGCACCCTGGAGGATGTCATGGAGTCAGGGCTTTAATGAAACATACCAGGAACCTATTCTACTTTAGTAGTATTTTTGTGGCAAGAGAAGTAGGCACACATAATTTGTCTTTTCTTCCTCATTCTTGAGAACATCACACTTGTCACTTGTCTATCTTATCATTTCTACTTTTTTTTTTAACTTTTGACCTACTTGTACGTGAACTTGTACCCTAATATCCATTCTCCTATCTAATCTTCATGTCTCTTGACCCCAAATCTCATCCATTTTACATATGTCACCATCTACAGTGTTCTTTTTTTTTGCATAGAGATTTGTGTTAGCAAGTATGTACACTTTGTTACAAACTGTTCTCAAGCAGTAGCTGCTGTGTTGTACTTGTGTTTTCCTTGGCCTGGACAAATCCCTCTCTACAGCACTCACATGTCATGAGGACATAAATTCTGCAGATGAGTGGTTTGCAGATGCAGGAATTGTAGACCCTGCCTATACTCCCTGTGTTACATATATGGTTGTGTCCTTTAACTTATGAGACCTCCTACATTCTGTGACCATAATAGTCCAGTAATAATACATAGCACCATCTTCCACCTGAAGCCAACATTCTGTTCCTCCAAGTATTTCCTTGGAGTAATTCCTCAGTTTGTCAGATACACTTGTGGGTGGTCTGTGCCTTCCCACCAGAGTTAACATGCACTTCACCAGCATTTTCTTGCTTTCAGGTTGTTGGTGTGGAGTGGAAGATGAGGCGGCACCTTCTAAGCGGACTATTTATATACAAAGAGAGATTCAGGTCAGGAGTCCTATGGCAGGTGTGTCTCCCAAGAAGGCCCACCCCTGTGAGATGTGTGGCCCGATCTTGGGAGACATTTTGCATGTGGCAGATCATCAGGGAACACATCACAAGCAGAAACTGCACAGGTGTGAAGCCTGGGGGAATACATTGTATGACAGTGGAAACTTTCATCAGCACCAGAATGAGTACATTGGAGAGAAACCCTACAGAGTGAGTGTTGAGGAGGCATTGTTTTTGAAGAGGTGTAAGTTCCATGTGTCAGGGGAGTCATCTGTCTTCAGTGAGAGTGGGAAGGACTTTTTGCCCAGGTCAGGATTACTCCAGCAGGAGGTCAGTCACACTGGGGAGAAGTCAAACAGCAAAACTGAGTGTGTGTCTCCCTTTCATTGTGGGGGAGCTCACTATAGCCATGGAGAGTCCATGAAACATTTTAACACCAAACATATACTCAGTCAGCACCAGAGCCTTCTCCCTAGAGAAGAATGTTATGTATGCTGTGAATGTGGGAAATCCTTTAGCAAATATGTTAGCTTGAGTAATCATCAGAGAGTTCACACTGTGAAAAGACCTTATGAATGTGGAGAATGTGGGAAATCCTTTAGCAAATATGATAGCTTGAGTAATCATCAGAGAGTTCACACTGAAAAAAAACATTATAAATGTGGAGAATGTGGGAAATCCTTTAGCAAATATGTTAGCTTCAGTAATCATCAGAGAGTTCACACTGGGAAAAGACCTTATGAATGTGGAGAATGTGGGAAATCCTTTAGCAAATATGCTAGCTTCGGTAATCATCAGAGAGTTCACACTGACAAAAAACATTATGAATGTGGAGAATGTGGGAAATCCTTTAGCAAATATATAAGCTTCAGTAATCACCAGAGAGTTCACAGTGGAAAAAGACCTTATGAATGTGGAGAATGTGAGAAATCTTTTAGTCAAAAGAGCAGCCTCATTCAACATCAGCAATTTCACACTGGAGAAAAACCTTATGGGTGTGAAGAATGTGGGAAATATTTTAGCTTAGAAGGATATCTTAGGCGCCATCAACAAGTTCACACTGGAGAAGGACCTTACAAGTGTGGAGAATGTGGGAAATCTTTTAGCTCAAACATGAACCTTAAGAGCCATCAGCGCATTCACACTGGAGAGAGACCTTACAAGTGTGGAGAATGTGATAAATCTTTTAGTCGGAAGCCCAGCCTTGGTTACCATCAGCGCATTCACACTGAAGTAAGACCTTACAAGTGTGGAGAATGTGGGAAATCTTATATTTCAAAGGGGCACCTTAGGATCCATCAGCGCATGCACACTGGAGAAAGACCTTACAAGTGTGGAGACTGTGGGAAATCTTTTAATGAAAAAGGACACCTTAGGAGTCATCAGCGAGTTCACACTACAGAAAGACCTTATAAGTGTGGGGAATGTGGGAAATGTTTTAGTCACAAGGGTAACCTAATTCTACATCAGGATGGCCATACTAGAAAAAGGCCTTATATGTGTTGGGAATGTGGAAAATTATTTAAGAAGAAGTCTCACCTCCTCGTACACCAGAGAATTCACAGTGGAGAAAAGCCATATGCATGTGAGGCTTGTCAGAAATTTTTTAGGCACAAGTGCCACCTCACTGCACACCAGAGAGTTCACACTGGAGAAAGGCCTTATGAATGCAATGATTGTGGGAAGTCATTTACCCACAGCTGTGCATTCATTGTTCATAAGAGAGTTCACACTGGTCAGAAGCCTTATGAGTGCAGTGAATGCGGGAAATCTTTTGCTGCAAGCTCCTATCTCACTAGTCACAGAAGAGTTCACACTGGTCAGAAGCCTTATGAGTGCAGTGAATGCGGGAAATCTTTTGCTGGAATCTCCAGTCTCACTAATCACAGGAGAGTTCACACTGGAGAAAAGCCTTATGGGTGTAGTGAATGTGAAAAAAAATTTAGGCAAATCTCTTCACTTCATCATCATCAGAGAGTTCATGAAAGAAAGGCCTTATGAGTGTAGTGAATGAGTCCAGTCTCATTAAATACAGGAGAGCACACACCTGAGTAAGATCTTGTGATTGCAGCAAATGTGGAAAATGTTTACCCAAAAGTCTGCTCTCCTTGGACATTGGAGAGTTCACACCAGAGAAAAGTCCTTACAAGTAAAATAAATTCAGCAGTTTTGTAGCCACACCTCTGTATTCCTTCAGGATTATATTTAACACTGAATGAAGGCCTTACTAGTGTGGCAAATATAGGATATTTATCCAGAAGTCTGGCTTCAAAACTCACAGGAAAGCTGTCACTACAGAAATGCCTTTTGAGTGTAATGTTTGCAAAAAAGCGTTGTGCCTTCTTTCATTGAATCCTAGAACACTGAGATAAGAAAAACACTGTAGATGTATAGGTTAGATATATAGGGAATGTTATTATTTTATCCTTTTTTTGGAGAGATGGTCTCACTCCATCACCTGTGCTGGTGTGCAGTGCTGTGATTGTAGCTCACTGCATCCTCCACCCCCTAGGCTCAAGTGATCTTCCCACCTTAGCCTCCATGTAGCTGGGTCCACAGGCATGCACCACCATGCCTGGCTATTTTCTCATTTTACTAGAGATAGGGTTTTACCATGTTTCCAGGCTGGTATCAAACTCCTGAGCTCAAGCAATCTGTACACCTGAGCCTCCCAAAGTGCTGAGATTGTAGGTTTGAGTCACTGTGCTCAGCCAATTATGTTTTTCTGTGTAACATGGGAGGAGATCCTTTGAGGGTACCATGTGCCCAAATTGAAAAAACTCCAGGCATGAGGCATCTGTATTATATTTTTTACTATGCCCTGTTATCTTACTAGACTTATGTGACTGCCACTTATCTGGCAAAAGCCATTACATCTCAGCTACTTGGTAGGTACCCACATTGCATCATTCACCTATTTTGTATTCCAGAAGTATATTTTGGTTGTCTCCCATTCACAAGGAATTTTTTTTTTAAGTTTTTTATTTGTTTGTTTGGTTGGTTTTTTGGTTTTTTTGGTTTGTTTTGTTTTTTTGGAGACAAAGTCTCACTGTCACCCAGACTGGAGTGCAGGGGTGTGATCCTGGCTCATTGCAACCTCTGCCTCCCGAGTTCAAGCAATTGTCCTGTCTCAGCCTCCTGAGTAGCTGGGATTACAGGCATCTGCCACCACACCCAGATAATTTTTGTACTTTTAGTAGAGACGGGGTTTCACTATGTTGGTCAAGCTGATCTTGAACCCCTAATCTCATGATCCACCTGCCTTGGCCTCCCAAAGTGCTGGGATTACAGATGTGAGCCACTGCTTCTGGCGTTTTTTAAATTTATATTTTTTGTAGAGACAGGGTCTTGCTGTGTTGCACAGTCTGGTCTCAAACTGCTGGTCTCAAGTGATCCTTCTGCCTGGCTTCCCAAAATGTGGGGATTATAGGCATGGTGTGAGTCACCATGCTGGGACTTTTTTATTTCTTTAATTTTTAATTCCAGATCTGGTCACAGAAGGATTTGTTGAGTAGCCTCAGCACTTCTTGCTTTTTCATTTCTTTCTGATAAGTTACACCATGGACCTTCCCCATTTTTATCCCAGAGGACTCTTGTGCTGACTTGAAAAGATGGACTATTTCAGCTAAGCACGGTGGCTCATGCCTGTAATCCCAACACTTTGGGAGGCCGAGGTGGGTGGATCACAAGGACAGGAGTTCGAGACCAGCCTGGGCAATATAGTGAAATCCTGTCTCTTCTAAAAATACAAAAATTAGCCGGGCATGGTGGCGCACCTGTAGTCCCAGCTACTCAGGAGTCTGAGGCAGGAAAATTGCTTGATCCCCAGGAGGTAGAGGTTGCAGTGAGCTGAGATCATGCCACTGCACTCCAGCCTGGTTACTGCTACCTTGAAGGACAGCATAGCTAAACTCTGTGGCTCAAGGGACAGCATGAATGCAGAATATAGCTTTCTTCACTTGTGGCCTATTTGCATAGCTGCCCAAGGCCTCCAATGGATGACTTCATGGCTTTGTGGTCTTCATCTGTAGCATGGATACTACAGATTGTGGGTTCATAGGTCAGCTGGGTACAGGGCAGTTTTTATAACAACCTGTGGTGGGTTTTTTATTTTAGTGTCAATACCACACTGAAAGATTGGTGATTTTTTTTGAACCAGACAAAATTCTGTCTTATGAGGTATATTGCATTGTGCTCAGTACTGTTGAGGGAACTCTGTTCAGCAGATCTTACAAGGCACACATGTGCCCTGATATCCAGAATTCTGTAGGGCAACATCACAGGTTGTAAGGCTATAGGGTGAAATTATAATTTTATGGTTACTTAGTTACTGCATTTACAGTCAGCAGAGGGGACAGCAATAAAGTTTTTGAAATATATCTTTTTTTTTTCTTTTTTTTTGAGACACAGTCTCACTCTGTCACCCAGGTTGGAGTGCTGTTGCACCATTTCAGCTCACTGCAACCTGTGCCTTCCGGGTTCAAGTGATTCTCCCACCTCAGTCACCCAAGTAGCTAGAATTACAGGTGCATGCCACCACACCACTAATGTTTTGTAGTTTTAGTAGAGACGGGTTTCACCGTGTTGCACAGGCTAGTCTTGAATTCAACTCTTGAGCTCAGGTGATCTGCTCACCTCTGCCTTCCAAAGTGCTGGGACTACAGGTGTGGGCCACTGTGTTTGGCTGAAGTGTATGTCTTTTAAAGGAGTGTCCACAGTTATCCAGTCACTATATCTCTGATGGATAAGCAGATACAGAAATTCTCAGGACTTCCATAATGATGAATGTTGTCTAGCTAAGCTTTGGTCAGAGGAAATAATCTAAAGGTTTTGTGAATTCATGTAAACTTTTGGGCTGCTCACCTTAAGGTAACTCCTATATTAACAGGAGGAACAGGATAGGGAAAAAGATCTCAGTTCAGTGATGTAGCTTTGTGACCCGCCAGCGATCCAGTTCAATCAGGTAGAAATGACCATACTGCTACATCAATATTTGCTTCTATGGAGGCTAGTTTCCCCACTTAGGGCATGAGAAGAATTGGTAGAGTCAACATAGAATTGCCAAACCTGTCACCAAAAATAATGGCAAATCTGTATTTTTCTCTTAAACCATATTATAAAAGCTGTAATAAGGTATAGGCTGAGCATCATGGGTCATGCCTGTATTCCCAGCACTTTGGGAGGCCAAAGAAGGCAGATTCCTTGAGCCCAGGAGGTTGAGACCAGCATGGGGAACATGGCAAAACCTTGTCTCTAGGAAAAATAGCCAGGTATGGTGGCATGTACCTTAGTCTTAGCGATGTGGGAGGATTGCTGGAGCCTGGGAGGCAGAAGTTGCCATGAGCCAAGATTGCAACACTGCAGTCCAGCCTGGGTGATAGAGTGAAACCCCATCTTAAAAATAAAATAAAAGATATAAATGACATCCAATAAAGTACACATATATGAGCTGTAGGATAAGTCTTGAATTTTATTATAATCCCTTGAAACCATCATCAGAGTCACAATAATGAATTTATCTAATCTATCACCTTTGTATTTACTTGGAGGCTTTATAAAGTTTTTCTCTCTGCTCTCCAAACAACCATTGATTTACTTTGCTGTATGATAGAGTACTTTCCATTTTCTGGAATTTTCTGACTGATGTAATAAAGTGTTTCCTCTTATAATCCCTGGGTGCTCTCCTGCATCATGCTTATTTTGATGTCAATGTAGGTATATGAGTTGTTCATTCGTTTTATGTTGCTGAGAAATATAGTCTGCCATGAAATGTCATTGTATATTCATTCATTCATCCATCCATTTATGGATATTTTACTTGCTGCTTACTTTTTTTTTTTTCAAGACTCTGTCTACCAAGTTGGAGTGCAGTGGTGTGATTTTGGTTCATTGCAATCTCCACCTCCCAGGTTCAAGTGAGTCTCCCACCTCAGCCTCCCATGTAGCTGGGATTACATGCATGAGCCACCATGCCTGGCTGTTTTTTGTATTTTTAGTAGAGATGGGGTTTCACTGTGTTACCAGGTTCATCTCAAACTCTGGGCCTCAAGTGATCTGCCTGCCTTGGCCTACCAAAGTGCTCAGATTACAGGCCTGAGCCATGAGCCACCACACCTGTAATTTATTCTGAGGCCAGGCATGATGGCTCATGCCTATAATCCCAGCAATTTGGGAAGCCCAGGTGGGTGGATCACTTGAGGTCAGGAGTTTGAGACCAGGCTGGCCAACATGGTGAATCCCCATCTGTACTAAAAATACAAAAATTAGCCAGGCATGGCGGCACTTGCCTGTAATTCCAGCTACTCAGTCAGGAGGCTGAGGCAGGAGAATCACTTGAACCCAGGAGACAGAGGTTACAGTGAGCTGAGGTTACCACTGCACTCCAGCCTGGGCAACAGAGTGAGACTCTGTTTAAAACAAAAAAACAAAAAAACATTTATTCTGAGATAATCCCAGTTCCCAGTGTGAAACTATTCCTGCAGTCACTGGAAAATAATAACCACTTTCTTGTAAGTAGATAAAATTTTGGAGCTCAGATGCTGTATTTATATTGTTATTCAGATGGCCTTTTTTTACCTGTGCTGTAATTGTGAAAGTTGTAGCCATTGATGTGTGTACCACAGTGGCATTGGTTAAGTTGCTCTTCCTTTGAGATAGATGTCAATGTGATTAAAGAAATTGAGTACACCTTAGCACATGGATTAAGAAACATATTGACATAGTGATCCTCATAGTGACATAGATCAGCAGGACTTGTGTTCTGAGCACTGGTCATGACCCTTCTCATGATGAAACAGGATCTGGTCAAAACAGGATGCACTAAAGAAACCAGCTGAAAGCAGTAAAACTAAGATGGCAAGAACATGAACTCTAGTTATGCTCATTGCCTCATTGCTCATTATATGCTCATTATAATGCATTAGCATGCTAAAAGACACTCCCACCAGCACTAAGGCAGTTTACAAATGCTATGGCAATGCCCAGAAGCTACCTCATGTAGTTTAAAAGAGAAGGAACCCCTGGTTCTGGGAACTCCCCACCCTTTTTCTAGAAAATTCATGAATAACCCACCTCTTATTTAGCACATAACTAAGGAGTAGCTATAAATATAGCTAGCCAACAATCCACGGGTGCTACTTTGCCTGTGGAGTAGCCCTGCTCTGTCTGTGGAGCAGCCATTTTCCTGTACTCTGTTGCTCTCATAAACTTGTTTTGCCTTCAGTTTACACTCTTGGCTTGCTCTTGAATTATTTCCTTTATGAAGCCAGGAACCCTCCTGGATTGAGCCCCAATTTTGGGATTTGCTAGCATTAGTAGAGCAATTTTCTGTGGGAGCCAGTGGCCAACTGCCGGCTTCACGACCTGCTTCAGGGTGTACCAACATCCGTCTATTTCCCTGTCATTAGATCTTTATTATTATTTTATTTTTTTATTTTATTTTTTTGAGAAGGAGTCTAGCCCTGACACCAGGCTGGAGTGCAGTGGCACGATCTCAGCTCATTGCATCCTCTGCCTCCAGAGTTCAGGTGATTCTCCTGCCTCAGCCTCTTGAGTAGCTGGGACTACAGGTGTCTGCCACCATGCCCAGCTAGTTTTTTAACATGGGTTTTGCTGTTAGCCAGGATGGTCTTGATCTCCTAACCTCATGATCTGTCCACCTTGGCCTCCCAAAGTGCTGGGATTACAGGCATGAGCCACCACGCCTGGCTAATTTTTGTATTTTTATTAGAGATGGGGTTTCACCATATTGATCAGGCTGGTGTCAAACTCCTGACCTCATGATCCACCTGGCTTGGCCTCCCAAAATGCTGGGATTATAGGCATGAGCCACCATGCCCAGCAATTTATTTATTTATTTTTATTTTATTTTATTTGAGAAAGAGTCTCACTCCTGTTGCCCAGGCTGGAGTGCAATGGCATGATCTCGACTCACCGCAACCTCTACCTCCAGGGTTCAAGCAATTCTTCTACCTCAGCCTCCTGAGTAGCTGGAATTGGAGGCATGCAGCACCATACCTGGAAAATTTTGTACTTTCAGTAGAGACACGGTTTCTCCATGTTTGTCAGGCTGGTCTCGAACTCCCGACCTCAGGTGATCCACCCTCCTTGGCCTCCCAAAGTGCTGGGATTACAGGGGTGAGCCACCATGTCTGGCCTTTATTTTTATTTTTTGTGGGTATATAGTAGTGTATACATTTGTAGATTACATTAGATATTTTGATGTAGCCATGCCATACGTGATAATCATAGGGTAAATGGGGTCTCAATCACCTCAACATTTATCCTCTGTATTATAAACGGTCCAGTTATACCCTTTTAGTTATTTTTAAATGTGTGATTAAATTATTTTGACTATAGACACCCTGTTATGGTAGCAAATATTAGGTCTTATTCATTTTGCTCACTGTTTTTTGTACCCATCCTGTCATCATGTCTTATGGAGAATTTTCTTTTGTTCCCAACAAAACAATGAAACTCACAAAACTGAGTGTAATGATTCAGTCTACGTGAATTTAAAGAGCAATCAATACTTAATGTTCTCAGCTCTGAGTGCACACATTTCGGTAAGTCTGAATGATGCCAATGATATGGCCACTTAGATAAGTGAAGTTTAGGAGCATCTCAAATAGTATTTTTATTCTCTGGGTGCAGGATGAGCTTCCTAGAGTCTGATGTGATACCTATTTGATGCTTTTACAAAGAATCAATAGTCTTCCTCCCTTGAGGTGTGAGCAGGGCTTTCAAAGGCAGCCCTCAGAGTGTGACATGGTCTGCGTTTGGCTTGCTCTTGGAGGATACCACCATTGTTGGCTGAGAGCTCTGGGAAGTACTTTACCCAGAAGGTGCTAGTTGCAAGGCCCAGGATGAGGGATTTCTGGGCATGCTTGTCAGGCCAGGGAGTACTGGGTTGGGACTGAGAAGGCACAAGAGGAGTAGTCATCTCTGCTCCCAAGTGGCAGTTCTGAAGCTCATAGGCACTGGCTGGGGTGATGCCTGCTCTACCCACAGTTGATGGCAGCAGCCACACTGAGGGACCTAGCTCAGGTAAATGCTGTGTATTACAGGCTTCACCCCAGATAGAGTAATACAGGTAGAGGAACCAATAGGTGCAAAGGCTTGGAGGTGCATCTGAGCCATGAGCATTTCAGAACCTGGTAACCATGTTGTGTCATGGAAAGTGGGGAACTACATTACCCAGAAAGCTCTGCGTTAAACGACAGCCGGTCAGAGCCAATGAGCACTCGGAAAGAAGGCATTTCCACGTGTGCACGTAACGTAAGGCCGAGACTTCCGGGGTCTCTAGTAGCGGCTGTGTATGGGTTATGTGGGTGTTTCCCCAGTTTGTGGCCCCTGAGTGCTGGGTGGGACCGCGGTGACTGAACCTAGAAGGTGGAGAGGAATCGTCCTCAGTGCCCAGAGACGGCCCTGCAGCCCCGTGACGGCGACCACTGCTCCCGGGCCGTGCTTCCCCAAGTAGTCCGATGGCAGCGTCTGCGCCGAGGCACCCGACTCAGGTAATTGTGGCGCCTTCTGTGCCCTCAGGTCACCCCATCATCACCCAGGTCCTAAACCAGTGAGGGAGCGGCTCCTGCTCACGGGTCTGTAGCTGGTACCCGGCATAGGGACACTGAGGCGCTCACAGGAGGCCTCTCCGTGTAACCGTCCAGTGGGTTCACCTTGCCAGCTGCCTAGACAGACCTGATTTATGAAGACTGGGGAGTTGCAGTGGAGAAATAGTAATTCACGCAGAGCCGTCCTGCTGTTCGGGAAACAGGAGTTTTATTATTATTCAAATCAGTCTCCCCAAGCATTCTGGGATCAGAGTTTTCAAAATTAATTTGGCGGGTAGGGGCTTGGGAAGTGGGGAGTGCTGATCGGTCAGGTTGGAGATGGATTCATAAGGGGTTAAAATGAGTTTTTCATGCTGTTTTCTGTTCTGGGTGGGCTGGCAGAACTGATTGACCCAGATTACCTGTCTGTGTGTTGTCCGCTGATCCATCCAGTGCAGGATCTGCAAAATACCCCAAGCACTGATCTTAGACGTTGGGGAAACCAGCCGCACACCACCCAGCGGATACCCTGAGTCCAGCGGAGACAAAGGAGTTAGAAAGAGACAGAATACGCGTTTAAAAGGCGGGTCCAGGTGGCCGGGGCATTGGAGGCTTCCTGGTGGCCCAGAGCTCTTGGGCTCCACCCAGTTTATTGGCTTACAAGCTCTTTATTCTTATGGCAGATTGGAGGGGGAGGAAGGGATTAGGAAAAGGATTAATCAGTAAAGGAGAACTCGTGAGTCATTCGATAAGATGTATAGCACTGGCCGTTTCTGTGAATTTCCTTGAGCAAAGGCGTGTTTCTAAACTACTTAAGATCTTTAACTTATCGGGACTAAAACAGGTGGCTGTGGGTTTCAGGAGGAGCCAAGATGTTTGATTATACTCCACTGCTTCAAGGGAGTGTTATCTCCTTGAGCAACCTATGGAATGCCGCTGAACAGTTATGCTCTCGGGACATAAAGACATGAAGGCAATAAGGAGACTTTTCTCCTCAGAGGATGCCCATGGCTTCCCATGGGTGTCTCACACAGGGGAGACCAACTTACCTAGCACCCCAGAAACTCACATTAGGTTTTACAATAGTAACATTATCTTCAGGAGCAACTTGGGGAGGTTCAGACTCTTGGAGCCAGAAGCTGCATGACCCCTAAACCGTAATTTCTATTCTTGTAGCTAATTTGTTAGTCCTGCAAAGACAGGCTGGTCCCCAGGCAAAAAGGGGGTCTCTTCAGGAAATGGCTATTATCAATTTTGTTTCAGAGTGAAACTATGAACTGAATTCTTTTCCTAAGTTAATTCAGCCTATGCCCCGGAATGAACAAGGACGGCTGAAATGTTGGAAGCAAGATGGAGTCAATTAGGTCTGATTTCTTTCACTGTCATAATTTCCTCAGTTATAATTTTGCAGTCAGTTTCACCTGTTTCTGACTCCAGTGGGATGCAGTGGGGAGAGTGACAGGCACAGGGAGGGGTGCAGGCAATGGCCTGCAGATGGACGGAGCTGGAAGGATGGAACCTGGTGTCTACAGACATCTCTCAGGAACAAAGTGTGAGACGGAGCTCTTCCTGGTAAAGCAAGCAGGCCAGGCGCTGTGCATTCATCATGAGGATGCTAGAAGCCATGGAGGGTTTTGAAGAAAGGAGGGACATGATCCAAATCCAGGCTTTTAAGAAGTTTCCCAAAGGCCAGTCAAAGGAAGAGCATCATAGAGAGAGAGGATGAGGACTTTGGGGTCTTGGGAGGTTGAATCCTTTTTGTAGCTCACATAGGTGGTAGAGATGACATTTTGCACTGAGACAAGCAGGTCAGACAACCAGCCTTAGGGTTACCTGGCTCCAGGGACAAGAAAGGATTCAGGGAGGCCTGAGCTTATCAAATCCCGTGACATGTTTGTAATGTCTGCCTCTCCCCTCAGGCACTCCTGGCTGCAAAAGCACTTAGGAAACCCACACAGGGAAGTGGAGGGTGTTCAATCCCCTCATTGGTCCTGACCCGCATCTACAGGTTCTCTAGCTTGTGGTGTCCTGGGATTCTTAAATGCCATTTTTTCAGTCCTTTGATCTGAGGACCCTGGAGAATCTCTAAACCCAGGATACTAAGGCCATGGCTGGTTATATGTAGGTATTCCCATTTCTGTCAACCAATGTAAACAACCTTGTAAGATTAACCCAGGAGTTGTTACCAGGTTGTGAAATGCTTAGAGATAAAATGGATCAAAGTCAGGAGGTGATATTACCACAGTTGTATCTGGCTACAGCCTTCATCTGGTTGGACCTTGTTGCATAGACTGTGGATTGAGGGAAGCCGAAGAAAGGTCAGAGATAAGGCTCCTGCCATAATCCAGGTGAGGGTTAATGGATCAGATAAGTGGCAAATCACATGGATCTGGATTCAGGATTCACTTTTTGTAAAGAGACAGCTAGGTTTTTTTTTTTAACGTGGCATTTCAGTCTTGTTGCCCAGGCTGGAGTGCAATGGCGTAATCTTGGCTCACTGGAGCCTCTGCCTCCCAGGTTCAAGCACTTCAAGGTAGCTGGCATTACAGGCACCCACCACCATGCCCAGCTAATTTTTGTATTTTTAGTACAGATGAGGTTTTACCATGTTAGCCAAGCTGGTCTCGAACTCCTGACCTCAGGTGACCATCCCGTCTCGGCCTCCCAAAGTGCTGGGATTATAGGCATGAAACAATGCACCCAGCCGAGACAGCTAGGTTTTCTTTTTTTTTTTTTTTGAGACAGAGTTTCACTCTGTTGTCCAGCCTGGAGTCTAGTGACACAATCTCAGCCCACTGCAACCTCATGGGTTCAAATGATTCTCCTGCCTCTGCCTCCTGAGTAGCTGGGATTACAGGCATGTACCACCACACTCAGCTAATTTTTCTATTTTTACTAAAGTCAGGGTTTCACCATGTTGGCCAGGGTAGTCTCAAACTCCTGACCTAAGGAGAGTCGCTGGCCTCTGCCTCCCAAAGTGCTGGGATGACAGGCATGAGCCACCATGCCTTGCAGACAGATAGGTTTTCTAATGTGGATGAGAGGAGCATGAAAGAGGAATCGGGCATGAGCCCAAGGTTTTTTGTTGTTGTTGTTTGTTTTTTTTTGAGACGGAGTCTCACTCTGTTGCCCAGGCTGGAGTGCAGTGGCGTGATCTCGGCTCACTGCAAGCTCCGCCTCCCAGTTTCACGCCATTCTCCCGCCTCAGTCTCTGGAGTAGCTGGCACTACAGGCGCCTGCCACCATGCCGGCTAATTTTTTGTATTTTTAGTAGAGATGGGGTTTCACCATGTTAGCCAGGATGATCTCGATCTCCTGACCTCGTGATCCACCCACCTCGGCCTCCCAAAGTGCTGGGATTACAGGCGTGAGCCACCGGGCACAGCCAAGACCAAGGTTTTTGATCTTAGCAGCTGTAACCATGGACGCTGCTTCAGCTGAGATGAGGTTGGTATTGACATAATATGCACTGTGGATATCCAGAGGATTGTTTTGGCCATACAAAGAATCAGAGACCAATAAGTGCTGGCATCAAATGGATAACTAGACATACAGGATGGGGTATCTGGGAGGGTATTGATACTGGAGACATCCAATATATGAAAGCTAATGGGTGAACTGTGATTAGTTATGGGTCCATTTAGGAGGACGTGCTTCAGATTATGGTGGTAAATCTTTTCAGGGGGCAGAAAGGTGTGATTACAGACTGAGGAGTGGATCTCTTACTTACGTCCCCAAATGATGGTATTGGGCTTCCTAAACACCTGAAAGGGTGTGAGTGACCATCATAGCAGGACATATGATACAGTAGAGTTTGGAAGGGGATGTAGACATCCAAAGAGAGAATAGACAAGAGATAGATGCATGCAGAAGCATAGGAGTAATTCAGGGAAGATGACACTTGGGCCTGAGTTGGTGCCAAAGTTGTAACTTTTTTTTTTTTCAGATGGAGTTTCACTCTTGTTGCCCAAGCTGGAGTGCAATGGCACCTTCTCAGCTCACTGTAACCTCCACCTCCTGGGTTCAAGCAATTCTCCTGCCTCAGCCTCCCAAGTAGCTAGGATTACAGGCACCCGCCACCACGCCAGGCTAATTTTTGTATTTTCAGTAGAGACAGGGTTTCACCATGCTGACCAGGCTAGTCTTGAACTCCTGACCTGGTGATCTGCCTGCCACAGCCTCAAAGTGCTGAAATTACAGGCATGAGCCACTGTGCCTGGCCAGTTGTAATTATTTATCACTGTCTAGACTCACAAACATTTTGAGATGACTTTGGGAGTCCCTGGGGAGTTTCATTCAGCCTGGTGCATATGGGCAGTGAAAAATATGCTCATCTGTAATAGTAGATTTGGTTTGGGTCACAAATCCAGGGGCTGGGCTTTAAATGGCATTAGGTGGACAGAGGAGGGTTGCTACAGCTGAGGTCTCAGCTGATACGGCACAAAAGTGAAATAGGGCCATGGATATCTGAAGCCACATGTGGTTCTGTGTGGCTATGGAGTCATTCCGGGAGACATTCACGGGAAGATTTGGGATTACCACTGCTATTGTAAACCATGGAAATTCTGTGTTAATATTGGATCCTATTTGTATTTGTCAAGCATAGTCTGGATGCTTATCCACATTTTGGTATAAGGCCAGAATTGAAGGCCCAATATGATGTGTCACTTTGACATCTTGTGATAGTGGGACAACCTTAAAAGGTGTAAGTACAAATCTCATTCCCACTCTGCTCTCTTGAATAACGTATCCTAGCCTAACAGCCCATTTTATCAAGGTGATAAGGCAGGGTTCCAGGTTGTTATATTTTGTGGTGGGTTTCAATTCCATCCCTACCACCAGAGTTATGGAAACAAACCATTGCATATTCCCAAGGGAATCATGGGCCGTTATACCCTCTTCATCTTGTGAAACAATTTTATTTGTAGGTGCTGGGTGTGGCAGCTCACCCCTATAATCTCCTCAGTTTCAGAGGCCAAGGCAGGTGGATCACTTGAGACCAGAAGTTCAAGACCAGCCTGGCCAACATGGTGAAACCCCATCTCTACTAAAAAAAAAATACAGGCCAGGCGCAGTGCCTCCCGCCTGGAATCCCAGCACTGTGGGAGGCCGAGGTGGGTGGATCAGGAAGTGTGGAGATCGAGACCATCCTGGCTAACATGGTGAAACCCCGTCTCTACTAAAAAAATAATACAAAAAATTAGCCGGCTGTGGTGGTGGGCACCTGTAGTCCCAGCTACTCGGGAGGCTGAGGCAGGAGAATGGCCTGAACCTGGGAGGCAGAGCTTGCACTGAGCTGAGATCATGCCAGTGCACTCCAGCCTGGGGGACACAGCAAGACTCCGTCTCAAAAAAAAAAAAATTAGCCGAGTGTAGTGGTGCACGGCTGTAATCCCAGCTACTTGGGAGGCTGAGTCACAAGAATCACTTGAACCTGGGAGGCGGAGGCTGCAGTGAGCCAAGATTGTGCCCCTGCACTCCAGCCTGGGTGGCAGAGCTAGACTATGTCTCAAAATAAACCCCCCAAAATAAACTTTTACTTCTGGGGATGCCAGAGAGGGGCTGAAGTTTGGAGAAACTCAGGTGGGGGTGGCCATGGGCATGTGTCTGTACAGTATAAAGAATGATATACATTTAGAGAGGGAGGTTGTCTGATGGACTCAGGTAGCTGCCTTGGGCTTTATGTGAGCTTGGATATCGCTATTCAGAAGGAGGTGTGGACCTTTTTTTGTTTGTTTGTTTTTGAGATGGTGTCTCACTCTGTTGGCCAGGCTGGAGTGCAGTGGTGCAATCTAGGCTCACTACAAACCCTGCCTCCTGGGTTCATGCCATTCTCCGGCCTCAGCCTCCCAAGTAGCTGGGACTACAGGTGCCCACCACCATGCCCAGCTAATTTTTTGTATTTTTAGTAGAGACAGAGTTTCACCATGTTAACCAGCATAGTCTCTATCTCCTGACCATGTGATGTGCCCACATCAGTGTCTCAAAGTACTGGGATTATAGGCGTGAGCCACCGCGCCCAGCCCAGAAGGGGGTGGACCTTTTTATGTCAGGACCTCAGCATGGATACCTATTTGTCCACCTACTTCTTGTTGCTGATGGCATTTGACCAGCAGGCCCATGAAGAGACAAAGGCACCAGTGGACATGGTTTCAACTCTGTGTTGGGGACCTTGGGGGGAGGATGGGCAACGGTGGGTGTGTAGGGGAGGTGGGTTGTGATACCTCAGCAGAGGGACTGTTTGTGATTTCATCTGTCACTATCATAGCAGGGCACTGTGACCTTTGAAGATGTGGCTGTGAACTTTTCCCAGGAGGAATGGAGTCTCCTTAGTGAGGCTCAGAGGTGCTTGTACCGTGATGTGATGCTAGAGAACCTGGCTCTCATATCCTCGCTGAGTAAGTTGCTCATGCTCACCTTTGTGACCTAAGCTAGTGTTGCCATTCCCATTTTTCATTGACAGGACTGTCTTTCTCACTTAAGGAACCTGGACACAGGTTCCTTTTACACTTCTCTGTGTAAGTTGTGTGGTTGGTAGGAGTAAGGTGTGTGTATTGCCTTTTCCTCTCTTTTTTTTTTTTTTTTTTTTTTCTGAGACAGTGTCTCACTCTGTCACCCAGGCTGGAGTACAGCAGCGCCATCTTGGCTCACTGCAAGATCCACCTCCCAGGTTCATGCCATTCTCCTGCCTCAGCCTCCCAAGTAGCTGGGACTACAGGCACCTACCACCACGCCTGCCTAATTTTTTTTGTATTTTTAGTAGAGACGAGGTTTCACCATGTTAGCCAGGATGGTCTTGATCTCCTGACCTCGTGATCCACCCACCTCCACCTCCCAAAGTGGTGGGATTATAGGTGTGAGCCACCGCACCTGGCCACCTTTTCCTCTCCTTAAGCAGCTCCAACACCTGCTCTGCTCCAAGCTCCCAGGGAAGGAGTCAGAGTCAGGAGTCTTATAGGCACCTTAATGTATCCTTTGCCTGCTCTCTGGCTGTCAGTTGACTGTCCAAATCAGTAGCGCTTGTGTGCCCAGTTTCTATTAACACTTCCTTCCTCTCTCTGACAATTCTTTGTGCCTCCCTGTGTCAATTGCCTTCATTGACATTGTCACTACCTACATAGACCATAGACTCTTCTTGCAAGACCCTGCTTAGGAATTCTCTTGTAATACTTAGCTTACTCTCCTGTGGGCTGTCAGGTGCTTAGTTGTCCTGAGCTAGTGTTGGCTGTTCATCTCTGCTGTCTCTCCCTTCATACTTATATCATCCAGTCATATGTACCGGGGGTGAGATGGAGAGTCCTCCGTGTTTGACAAGATGTGGTTCAATTCAGGCTCATCACGATAGGCTTAAAGGGAGCCTGTCCCTCAGGAGTGCCATGCTGGGGGAGGGCATGACTTCAGGGGTTTATCCAAATCATACCAGAAACCATTTATATTTGCCAAGTATTTTTGTGGCAGTATGAGTAGGCACACACTATTTGTCTTTTTCTCCCTATTGTTGAGAGTTTCACACTTGCTCTGTATGTTTTCATTTCTACAGTGATATCCACCCCAGCACTAATACTCACATCTCTGGACTCCACATCTCACCCATTTTTCTTCTGCTTTCATCTGCAGTTGTCTCTGATATTGGTGTACTGATTATGTATTAGGAAGTGTATGCCCACTGTTAAACCATCTATGACCACCCCCTGCTGTGATGTACTCATGTTTTCTTGGTCTTCACATATGTTTCTAAATATATATAGATGTATATATATGTTTGTATATGTATATATATGTGTGTGTGTGTATATGTATATTTTTTAGAGAGAGTTTTGCTCTTGTTGCCCAAGCTGGAGTGAAATGGTGTGATCTCGGCTCAGTGCAACCTCTGCCCCCTGGGTTCAAGTGATTCTCCTGCCTCAGCCTCCTGAGTAGCTGGGATTACAGGCACACGCCACCATACCTGACTGACTTTTTGTATTTTTAGTAGATACAGGGTTTTACTATATTAGCCAGGCTGGTCTCGAACTCCTGACCTCAGGTAATCCACCCCCCTCAGCCTTGCAAAGTGCTGGGATTACAGGAGTGAGCCACCGTGCCTGGCCCATATTCTTCTATATAGCACTCACATGTCATCAGGAGATAAGTCCTGTACACAACTTGTTTGTAGAGGAAGGAGCTGTAGACCCTGCCTGTACTCCCTGTGTTGCATATATGCTTGTGCTGTTTACATCATGAAGCCTCCTAGATTCTGTGACCTTTATAGCCCAGGAATTCTAAGCAGCCCCATCTTTTTTTTTTTTTTTTTTTTTTGGTGATTGAGTCTCACTCTGTTGTCCAGGCTGGAGTGCAGTGGCATAATCACCGCTCACTACAAACCTCCGCCTTCTGGGTTCAAATGATTCTCCTGCTTCAGCCTCCTGAGTAGCTGGGATTACAGGTGTCCACAACCACACCCAGCTAATTTTTGTATTTTTAGTAAAGATGGGGTTTCACCATGTTGTTCATGCTGGTCTTGAACTTCTGACCTTAGGTGATCCACCTGCCTCAGCCTCCCAAAGTGCTGGGATAACAGGTGTGAGCCACCGTGCCCAGCCAGCAGCCCCATCTTCAACTTGAAGCCAACATTGTGTTCCTGCAAATATTTTTATAGAGTAATTCCTTAATTTGTGAGATGTACCTGTGGGTTGACTGTGCCTTCCCATTAGAGGTATTTTGCACTTGACCAGCATTTTCTTGCTTTCAGGTTGTTGGTGTGGATCGAAAGATGAGGAGGTACCATGTAAGCAGAGAATTTCTGTACAAAGAGAGTCTCAGAGCAGGACTCCTAGGACAGTTATTTCTCCTAAGAAGGCTCACCCCTGTGAAATGTGTGGCCTCATCTTGGGGGATATTTTTCACTTTGCTGACCACCAGGAAACTCATCACAAGCAGAAGCTGAACAGGAGTGGAGCATGTGGAAAAAACTTGGATGACACTGCAAACCTTCATCAGCACCAGAAACAGCATATTGGAGAGAAATTCTACAGAAAGAGTGTCAGAGAAGCATCATTTGTAAAGAAACATAAGTGCAGGGTGTCACAGGAGCCATTTGTCTTCTGTGAGTTTGGGAAGGACGTTCTGCCCAGTTCAGGATTATGCCAAGAAGAAGCTGCTTACCCTGTAGAGAAGACAGACAGTGAAACTACGCATGGCCCACCCTTTCAGGAGGGAAAATCTAATTACAGGTGTGGAAAACACACAAAAGCCTTCAGCACCAAACACTCAGTTATTCCACACCAGAAACTTTTCACTAGAGATGGATGTTATGTGTGCAGTGATTGTGGAAAATCCTTTAGCAGATATGTCAGTTTCAGTAATCATCAGCGAGATCACACTGGAAAAGGACCTTATGAGTGTGGGAAATCTTATAGTCAAAAGAGCAGCCTCATTCAACATCAGAGAGTTCACACTGGAAAGACAGTTTATCCCTGTGGGGAGTGTGGGAAATCTTTTAGTCAGAAGGGCAGCCTTATTAGCCATCAGCGTGTTCACACTGGAGAAGGGCCTTATGAGTGTGGAGAATGTGGGAAATCTTTTGATCA
Source organism: Pongo abelii (assembly GCF_028885655.2). Classification (NCBI taxonomy): domain Eukaryota; kingdom Metazoa; phylum Chordata; class Mammalia; order Primates; family Hominidae; genus Pongo; species Pongo abelii. Next base: position 64,645,517 of record NC_072005.2, read on the forward strand.
AAAGGGTAACCTCATTCAACATCAGCGAGGTCACACTGGAGAGAAAGCTTATCACTGTGGGGAATGTGGGAAATCTTTTCGTCAGAAGTTTTGCCTTATTAACCATCAGCGTGTTCACACTGGAGAAAGGCCTTACAAGTGTGGAGAATGTGGGAAATCTTTTGGTCAAAAGGGCAACCTAGTTCACCATCAGCGAGGTCACACTGGAGAAAGGCCTTATGAGTGCAAGGAATGTGGGAAATCATTTAGGTACAGATCCCACCTCACTGAACACCAGAGACTTCACACTGGGGAAAGACCTTACAATTGTAGAGAATGTGGGAAATTATTTAACAGGAAGTATCATCTTCTTGTTCATGAGAGAGTTCACACTGGAGAAAGGCCATATGAGTGTGAGATATGTGGGAAACTATTTGGCAATAAGCACAGCGTGACTATACATCAGAGGATTCACACTGGAGAAAGGCCATATGAATGCAGTGAATGTGGGAAATCATTTCTTTCCAGCTCTGCACTTCATGTTCATAAAAGAGTTCATTCTGGACAAAAGCCTTATAAGTGCAGTGAATGTGGAAAATCCTTTTCTGAATGTTCCAGTCTCATTAAACACAGGAGAATTCACACTGGAGAAAGGCCTTATGAATGTACCAAATGTGGAAAAACATTTCAGCGAAGCTCTACCCTCCTTCATCATCAGAGTTCACACAGGAGAAAGGCCTTATGAGTGCAGTGAATATGGGAAATCCTTTGCTGAAACATCCCATCGCATTAAACACAGGAGAGTTCATACTGGAGAAAGGCCTCATGACTGCTGTCAACATGGAAAACATCAGAATGTCTGCTCTCCTTGGTCTTAAGCAACTTCGCGTTGAGATGGAGTCTCATTCTGTCACCCAGGCTGGAGTGCAGTGGTGCAGTCTTGGCTCGCTGCAACTTGGGCCTCCCGGGTTCATGCGATCCTCCTACCTCAGCCTCCTGAGTAGCTGGGATTATGAGTGCACACCACCATGCCCAGCTAATTTTTGTATTTTTAGTGGAGATGGGGTTCTACCATGTTGGCCAGGCTGGTCTGGAACTCCTGACCTCAAGTGATCCACCCACCTTGGCTCCCAAAGTGCTGAAATTACAGGCATGAGCCTCTGCACCTGGCCTTCATTCTTTTTGTATTGCTTAGAATATGACATGCTGAACCAGGCATGGTGGCTCATGCTTGTAAACCTGATGCTTTGGGAGGACAAGGTGGTTCATTTGAGGCCAGGAGTTAGAGATCAGCCTGGGCAACATAGCCAGACCTCCTCTCTACAAAAAGAAAAAAGAATGACATGCTATGAAAACTTACTGTATATCATTCATCTGTTGAAGTGTATTTCAGTTGCTTCTTGTTTTTGTCTGTTATAAATAAAACTGCTATATTTGAATGCTGTTGTTCATATAGGTGTGTTTCACTATGGTAATATGGTGGTGTGCAGTGCCTGAGTCACATGATTAAAGTACAACTCTTTTTTGAGGCAGACTTGCTCTGTTACCCAGGCTGGAGTTAGGTGGCATGATTTCGGCTCACTGCAACCTCTGCCTCCCAAGTTCAGGTGATTCTCCTGCCTCAGCCTCCCGAGTAGCAGGGACTACTGGTGTGCACCACCATGCCTGGATAACTTTTTTTTATTTTTATTAGCAATGGGGTTTCACCATGCTGGCCAGGCTGGTTATGAACTCCTGACCTCAAGTGATCTGCCCGCCTCGGCTTCTCAGGTGTGACCTACTGCGCTTGACCTAATGTACAACTTTTTAAGCAATGCCAAACTATGACTTAAGAATAAAATTATTGCTCTTGTTTGTATATCTACCACCAGTGTCCAAGAATTTCTGTTCTAGCTTACCAAGAGGGAGTATGGTTAGTATCTGAAATTGTTTATTATTTTAATAAGTGGTTATAACTTTTTGAGTCAATGGTTTGTTTTGCATTTTTTTTTTTGTTTTGAGACAAGGTCTTACTCTGTCTCCCAGGCTGGAGTGCAGTGACACAATCTCAGCTCATTGCAACCTCTGCTTCCTGGGCTCAAGCACTCTGCCCACCTCAGCCTCCAGAGTAGCTGGAAACACAGGGCGTGCACCACCACAACTGGATAATTTTTGTATTTTCTGTAGAGAGGGTTTTACCTTTTTGCCCAGTCTGATCTCGAACTCCTGGGCTCAGGCGATCCACTTGCCTAGGCCTCCAAAAGTGCTTGGTCTACAGGTGTGAGGCACCCTGCCTGGCCTCACCTGTAGGCTTGTTTTTTAAAATGAATTTTATCTATTTCCCATTTCATTAAGATATTTAAAAATAATGAAATAACAAAGACTTATGTTGGACTTCATTCATTCTTCAGTGATATCACTTTGCTGCAAGGAATATTTGGTTTTCTTTCATTTTTTCTTTTTTTTGAGATGGAGTCTAGCTCTGTCTCCTAAGCTACAGTGAAGTGGCGTGATCTTGGCTTACTTGCAACCTCCACCTCCTGTGTTCAAGCGATTCTGCCTCAGCCCCCTGAGTAGTTGGGACTACAGGCATGTGCCATTATGCCTGGCTAATTTTATTTGTTTATTTTAGTAGAGATGGGGTTTCACCATGTTACCCAGGCTGCTCTCTAACTTCTGAGCTCAAGTGATCCACCTGCCTCGGCCTCCCAAAGTGCTGGCATTACAGGTGTCAGCCACTGTACCTGGCCGAATACTTGTTTTTCAGTACCACAAGAGCTATGAGCTGGTTGTCCACTTTATGTGGAATCGTAAGTGTCCCCAAGTGACAATACATATAGATTGCCAGGCAGTAAAACAGTTAAGATGCCACCATAGCTTTCTTTCTATTCAACATCTTTCTAAGATTACCTTACTACTTCTTTTGTTCCAAGTTTGTATTTCCTCAGAGTTCTCATGTATGGAAAGGATACACACTTTGTAGAAACAAGAACTTTATGTTATCCAAGTTCTAGGTTAGCCATGAGCTCCAATTACCTCAGAGCTCCGAGTCCTCTACTCAATACCCGTTGAGATTTATGTGTTCTGAGGCTTTTGTCTTCTAGCTACTTATGTCATTCTCCATGGGTAACCTCATTCATCCACATTAACTAATTTCCTCAATCCAAGCTCTTTTCTAGAGATAATCTCCAGTCCCTGTGCAGACACTGTCATTGCACTTTCTGCTGAAATGGTAGTTTCTTGCCAGCAAGGTGAGATTATGGAATCCAGAATCTTTTCTCAGGGGCCACATGCCCATTTCCCCACTTGCATGAATGTTGACACTGCAGCCACAGTTTTGGCAGTAAATGTGAATTTGGCAAGTAACCACTGTTCCCAGGGAAATGTCCCAATCAGAAGAAGATTATCTGGGACACCGATACTGACAGAGAGATGGGACATTCTGAGGGACCCAGAGGCAGGGTGCCACCTCAACTTCCCTGAGGGCTGCCTAGAATCTCTGTTTCCTCGCACTCTGAATTCTTCTTCCTCTTATGGCTGACCAAAAACATGGAACCTCACAAAGTCCATTGTAAGAGTTTTATCTTTGTGAAGTGAAGAACATGAAGACAGTTTCAATCAAAGTTATTGAGTGGACACTTTGTGTTTTTTTTTTGAGAAGTCTCACTCTTTCACCCAGGCTGGAGGGCAGTGGCATGATCTCGGCTCACTGCAGCTCCACCTCCCGGGTTCACGCCATTCTCTTGCCTCAGCCTCCTGAGTAGCTGGGACTACAAGCACCCACCACCATGTCAGCTTAATTTTTTTGTTTTGTTTTTTGAGACAGAGTCTCGCTCTGTTTCCCCAGTTGGAGTGCCGTGGCGCAATCTTGGCTCACTGAAACCTCCTCCTCCTGGATTCAAGAAATTCTCCTTGCCTCAGCCAACTCATTAGCTAGGATTACAGGCACGCACCACCATGCCCAGCTGATTTTTGTATTTTTAGTGGTGATCGGGTTTCACCATGTTGGTCAGGCTGGTCTCAAACTCCTGACCTCGTGATCCACCCACCTCGGCCTCCCAAAGTGCTGGAATTACAGGCATGAGCCACTGCACCTGGCCTGTATTTTTTTCTTTAGTAGAGATGGGGTTTTACTGTGTTTGCCAGGATGGTCTCAATCTCCAGATCTCATGATCCGCCCGCCTTAGCCTCCCAAAGTGCTGGGATTATAGGCGTGAGCCAACGTGCCCTGGCCACTTCGTGTCTTTGCAACATTTTTTAGATATGGATTTTTTGTGTTTTTTGGGGAACATAATTTGCAAATGGAATCTCTGTTATTTTCCTAACATGCTTGGTGGCTACAAAAGTTGACTTCCTGTCCCATTTAGTGTAACAAAAGAAAGTTAAGAAATGTGGATAAAAGATTGTAAGTTAGAAATGGCAAGATAATCAGCTATATGAAGAATCTTGGCCAGGTGTGGTGGCTGAGGCCTGTAATCCCAGCACTTTGGGAGGCTGAGGTGGGTGGATCACAAGGTCAGGAGTTCAAGGCCACCCTGGCCAGTATTGTGAATTTCTGTCTCTACTAAAAATACAAAAATTAGTTGGGCGTGGTGGCGGGTGCCTGTAGTCCCAGCTACTCAGGAGGCTGAAGCCAGAAAATTTGTTGAACCTGGGAGGTGGAAGGTGCATTGAGCCAATATCACACCAGTGCACTCCAACCTGGTGACAAAGACATCACCTCAAAAAAAAAAAAAAAATCTCAATCCATAAATGTTATATTTTATAACTTTATAACAGCATGTTATATGGGCTTAGATATTATGCCTAAAAGTTTTTTTTTTTTTTTTAGTTAGAGTCTCAGTCTGTCACCCAGGCTGAAGTGCAATGGCATGGTCTTGGCTCACTGCAACGTCCGCCTCCCAGGTTCAAGTGATTCTCTTGCCTCAGCCTCCCGAGTAGCTGGGCCTATAGGTTCCCTCCACCACACCCAGCTAATTTTTGTATTTTTAGTAGAGATGAGCTTTCACTATGTTAGCCAGGCTGGTCTCAAACTCCTGACCTCATGATCCACCCCCCTCGGCCTCCTAAAGTGCTGGGATTACAGACATCTGCCACCGCACTCGGCTTATCCCTAGAAATCCTATGATAGCCTGATGTATGGGCACCTAAAGGCATGGCACTTGAGAAATGTGAATAAAAGATTGTAAGTTACAAATAGCAAGGTACAATCAGATGTTAACAGTCTCAACCCCTAAATGTCACCTTGTATTACAGCATGTTATATAAGTGCATATAGGCACATACATGAAATACTGATACTTCATTCTCAGTAATATTTTTCATCCTTCTCACTGGAAAGATCTTTGATGATTTTTAATCAACATAGGAGTTTCAATGATATCTAGAAGTTTAAAAGGGCTTGTTCAAACAAATTATGACCACACACACTGAAGAGTATGTTTCTGTCTCTTGTGGTGTAAATTTTTTTTTATTACACCAAATTATGTTCACACAAAACCTTTGTAATCAGGGGAAATTAAAGAGCCTTCCTGGAAAATGGAGGTTGCAATCAGCCGAGATGGTGCCATCGCACTCTAACCTGGACAACAGAGTGAGACTCTGCCTCAAAAAAAAAAAAAAAAAAAAAAAAATTCTTTATTTTCTCCATAAACTACAGTTTATATAAGCAAAACTTTCAGTACTAAGCAATTTTAGTCTCTGCAGGCCCTTGTCTTGAATTAATACAACTTTTGTTAATTCTCTTATGAAGTTAATCTTCCGGCTTGTATGTGAATTAAATATATATTAAAATTTTTTTGTACAAAAGATTCATACCTCTTTCCTGTTTGAAATTCTTTTACTGTTTCATCAATCTAATGTTTATTTTTATTTCACCAGTAATTTCCTCATTGTGTTGAATCTTACAGTGGCTTATAAATTGACATGTATCTAGAAATGTTTAGCCAGTCCATGTATATTTGATATGGCACATTTTTTCCTTTGAATCACATACTGTAAGAGAAGTAGCTTCCTCTTGCTAATCTCTACTTTCCCTAAGTGATGAATTAATCCTCTTTAGATGATTATAATTCTCTTTTCAACACATAGCTAGAAAGAATCTATAAAGAACTTTCCTGGCTGGGTGCGGTGGCTCATGCCTGTAATCCCAGCACTTCAGGAGGCCAAGGTGGGTGGATAACTAGGTCAGGAGTTCCAGACCAGCCTGACCAACATGGTGAAACCATGTCTTTACTAAAAATACAAAAATTAGCTGGGTGCGGTGGTGCACACCTGTAATCCCAGCTACTCAGGAGGCTGGGGCATAGAATTGCTTGAACCTGGCAGGCAGAGGTTGCAGTGAGTCGAGATCATGCCACTGCACTACAGCCTGTGCAACAGAGCGAGACTCTGTCTCAAAAAAAAAAAAAAAAAAAGAAAAGAAACCACAGTCCATGTCTGAGGGGTGTACGTTGCTTATCAATTTGGAGAGAAAATAGATAACATAATACAATGTTAAAATAGATTAAAAATTGAGATAGAAAAACTGCTCAATTTATGCTTCACAAAAAATTGAAAATTAAATCAAGCCTACACATAAAAAGGCATTTTATATATATATACACGTGTGTGTGTATATATGTATATATATGTGTGTATATATGTATATACATATATGTGTGTATATATGTATATATGTATATACATATATATGTGTGTACATATATATACGTATATATGTGTGTGTGTATATGTATATATACACACACATACATACACACATATATACTTTTTATTTTACTTTTGGAGACAGAATCTTGCTCTGCTGCCCAGGCTGGAATGCAGTGGCATGATCATGGCTCACTGCAGCCTTGACCACCCTCAGGGTTCAAGTGATCCTGCCACCTCAGCCTGCCGGGTAGCTGGGACTACAGGTAGGCACCCTGCCTGGCTAATTTTTGCATTTTTTGTGGACACAGGGTTTTGCCATGTTGCCCAGGCTGGTCTCAGTCTTCTCAGCTCAAGTCAACAGCCTGCCTCTGCCTCCCAATGTGCTGGGATTAGAGGAATAAACTACTATGCCCAACTCAAGATTATTTTTTAAATGGTTTATTTTCTTAGTAAATTGGGGCGCACAAGTCATTAAAAGCAAGGATTAAATTTAAAGGGAAAAATTTGTTTTACTTTTCTACAAAAAATTAAAACCAAAGCACTTTAAAAGTGACAACATGGCCGGGCACAGTGGCTCACACCTGTAATCCCAGCACCTTGGGAGGATGAGGTGGGTGGATCACAAGGTCAGGAGATCAAGACCATCCTGGCTAACACAGTGAAACCCCGTCTCTACTAAAAATACAGGAAGTTAGCCAGGTGTGGTGGCACACACCTGTTGTCCCAGCTACTCGGGAGGCTGAGGCAGGAGAATGGCATGAACCCAGGAGTTGGAGTTTGCAGTGAGCCAAGATCATGCCACGGCACTCCAGCCTGGGTGACAGAGCAAGACTCTGTCTCAAAAAACAAACAAAAAAGCAACAACCAATAATGGAAATAATGACAAAAATTACTTAAAATGTGCAACATAAAAAGTAGTCATTTAGGCAGGTTCATGCCTGTAATCCCACTTTGGGAGGCCAAGACAGGTGGATCACTTGAGGACAGGAGTTCGAGACCAGTCAGGCCAATACTGTGAAACACGGTCTCTACTAAAAATCCAAAAATTAGCCAGATGTGGTGTCATGCACCTGTAATCCCAGCTGTTTGGGAGGCTGAGGCAGGAGAATCACTTGAATGCAGGAGGTGGAGGTTGCAGTAAGCTGTGATCATGCCATTGCCCTCCAGCCTAGGCAACAGAGCTAGACCCTTGCCTTAAAAAAAAAAAAAAAAGGAAAGGAGTCATCTATAATTTTACTACTTATACAGATTACATTGAGATAAATCACAAAATATTAGGCAAAACTTTAAAATAATTTTTAACTATCCAGTATATCAAAGAGAGATGCCACACATTGTATTTGTTTGCAAGAATGTCATTGTGATTACAAAACTGACCACTAACCATTCAGTTGAAGTTGATTGAGAACTTAAAACTATTTCCTTTTTTTTTCTGAGATGGAGCCTCACTTTGTCGCCCAGGCTGAAGTGCAGTGGCGTGATCTCGGCTCACCACAACCTCTGTCTCCTGGGTTCAAGTGATTCTCTTGCCTCAGCCCCTCAAGTAGCTGGGATTACAGGTGTGTGCCACTAAGCCCTGCTCATTTTTGTATTTTTAGTAGAGACAGGGTTTCACCATGTTGGCCAGAGGCACCGCATTATTTTTAAGCCAGGTGCAGTGGCTCATGACTGTAATCCCAGCACTTTGGGAGGCCAAGGTGGGTGGATCACCTGAAGTTGGGAGTTCGAGACCAGCCTGATCAACTTTGAAGAAACCCTGTCTCTACTAAAAATACAAAAAATTAGCCAGGTGTGGTGGCACGTGCCTGTAATCCCAGCTTCTCGGGAGGCTGAGGCAAGAGGATGGCTTGAACCCGGGAGGCAGAGGTTGTGGTGAGCCGAGATCACGGTACTGCACTCCAGCCTGGGTGACAAGAGCAAGACTCTGTCTCAAAATAAATAAATAAAAATAAAAAATAAACATGATGATCACAGATGCAGTCACATTTTCTGAGTTCTTGTCTCTCTGCCAGTGCCACCCAGATAGCCTCACAAAACTTTGACCCAGCCACTGTCAGTGTCACCACTGCCCATAAAGGAGCTGAGCCCAGCAGGGGCACTGCCTGGGGCCCTGTAGGCAAAAGGCTACAGCAGGAGCTGATGACCCTCATGATGCCTGGTGACAAAAGAATTTCTGCCTGCCCTGAAAGCCTTATCAAATGGAGATCATCCATGGAGCAGCTGGTACAGTATATGAATATCTGAGGTATAAGCTCTTGCTGGAGTTCCTCAATGACTACCCACCCTTACCATGCACCCACAGTGAAGTTCCTCACATCCTGCTACCACCCTAACATGGACACCCAGGCTAACATATGCCTGGACATCCTGAAGAAGTGGTCTGCCCTGTATGATATCAGGACCATCCTGCTCTCTATCCAGTGCCTGCTAGGAGAACTCAACATTGATAGCCCTTTGAACACACATGCTACCAAGCTCTGGGAAAACCCCACAGCTTTAAGAAGTACCTGCAAGGGCCGGGCGCAGTGGCTCACACCTGTAATCCCAGCACTTTGGGAGGCCAAGGTGGGTGGATCACCTGAGGTAGAGACACCAAGGCCTGACAGACATGGAGAAACCTCATCCCTATTTAAAAAAATTTAAAAAATTAGCCAAGTGTGGTGGCACATGCCTGTAATCCTAGCTACTTGGGAGGCTGAGGGAAGAGAATTGCTTGAACCTGGGAGGTGGAGGTTGCAGTGAGCCGAGATCTCGCTATTGCACTCCAGCCTGGGCAACAAGAGTGAAACTCTGTCTCAAAAAAAAAAAAAATAAAAATAAGGAAGTACCTGCAAGAAAGCTACTCAAAGTAGGTCACCAGCCAGGAGCTCTGACCCAGGCTGCCCAGTCTATCCTTGTGTTGTCTTTTTAATTTTTCCTTAGATGGTCTGCCCTTTCCGTGATTTCTGTGTAGAACTCTGTATCTTGAGCTGTGGTACTATTTTTCTTTTGTCTTTTAATTTAAGCCTTGGTGGAGCCCTTGTGATGAATATTAAATAAATACATTTTGGGCCAGGCGTGGTGCTTCTAGCCTGTAATCCCAGCACTTTGGGAGGCCGAGGTGGGTGAATCACGAGGTCAGGATATCAAGACCATCCTGCCTAACACGGTGAACCTCGTCTCTACTAAAAACACAAAAAAATTAGCCAGGCGTGGTGGCGGGTGCCTATAGTCCCAGCTGCTCGGGAGGCTGAGGCAGGAGAATGGCCTAAACCCAGGAGGCGGAGCTTGCAGTGAGCCGAGGTCGCACCACTGCACTCCAGGCTGGGCACAGAGCAAGACTCCATCTCAAAAAAAAGAAAAAAGAAAACATTTTTATCATTAAAAAACAACAAAAAAAATGATACGAGAGCACCCAGCGATTATAAGAGGAAACACTTTATTACATCACTCATCTAAAATTCCAGAAAATGGAAAGTACTCTACTGTACAGCAAAGTAAATCATTGGTTGTCTGGAGAACAGAAAGAAAGCCTTTATAAAAAGGTTCCAGGTAAATATAAAGGTGTTAAATTCATTATTGTGACTATGTTAATGGTTTCATGGGATTATATGAAACGCAAGATTTATCACATACTACAGCTTAAATATGCATAGCTTACTGAATGTCATTTATAACTTATCACAGCTTTAAAATATGCTTCAGACTGGCAGCAGTGGCTCACACCTGTAATCCCAGCACTTTGGGAGGCTGAGGCAAGCATATCACCTGAGGTCAGGAGTCCGAGATCAGCTTGGCCAACATGGCAAAACTCTGTCTCTACTAAAAATACAAAAATTGGCCGGGCGTGGTGGCACATGCTTCCAGTCCCACCTACATGGGAGGCTGAGCCAGGAGAATTGCTTGAACCTAGGAGGTAGAGGCTGCAATGAGCCGAGGTCATGCCACTGCACTCCAGCCTGGGTGACAGTGAGACTCTGTCTCAAAAAAAAAAAAAAAAGTTTGGGCACGGTGGCTCATGCCTGTAATCCCCGCACTTCGGGAGGCCGAGGCGGGTGGATCACAAGGTCAGGAGATCGAGACCATCCTGATTAACATGGTGAAACCCCGTCTCTAGTAAAGATACAAAAAATCAGCTGGGCGTGGTGGCGGGCACCTGTAGTCCCAGCTACTTGGGAGGCTGAGGCAGAAGAATGGTGTGAACCCAGGAGGCGGAGCTTGCAGTGAGCCGAGATCGTGCCACTGCACTCCATCCAGCCTGGGCAACAGAGCAAGACTCCATCTCAAAATAAATAATAATAATAATAATAATAATAATAAAATGCAGTTCAAAAGAAAAATATAGATTTACCATTGTTTTTGGAAAACAGGTTTGACAACTCTATACTGACTACACCAATTCTTCTCATGCCCTAAGTGGGAAAACTAGCCTCCACTTATTGATGTGGCAGTAAGTCCATTTCCACCTGATTAACTGGCTGGCTGGCCACAAAGGCCACATCACTGAACTGAGATCTCCCTTCTCCCTATCATCTTCCTCCTGCTAATGCAGGAATGACCTTGAGGAGAACAGCCCAGAATGGGTACAGGAATTCACAAAACCTTTAGATTATTTCCCCTGACAATGGCCTCAACAATACAACATTCATCATTATGGAAGTCCTGATAATTCCTGTATCTGCATATTCATCACATACGTAGTGACTGGATCATTGTGGATGCCTTTTTAAAAGACTCATGCTCATGCCTGTAATCCAAGCACTTTGGGAGGCTGAGGCCAGCAGATCACAAGGTCAGGAGTTCGAGACCAGCCTGGCCAACATGGTGAAACCCCATCTCTACTAAAAATACAAAAACTAGCTGGGTGTGGTGGCATGTGCCTGTAGTCCCAGCTACTTGGGAGGCTGAGGCAGGAGAACTGTTTGAACCTGGGAGGCAGAGGTTGCCATGAGCCAAGATTATGCCATTGCACTCCAGCCTGGGCAACAGGGTGAGGCTCTGTCTCAAAAAAAAAAAAAAAAAGACATGAGTTGCAGTTACATTATTCTGTCTCCTCCACTGCCTATAAATAAAGTAATTCTACAAAATTATAATTTCACCTGATAGCATTACAATCTGTGATGTCATCCTACATAATTCTGGATATCGGGGCATGTGTCTCCATTGCAAGAGCTGGGGAGCAGACTTCCCTCAGCCGTACCAAGTACAATGCAATATACCTCATAAAAGAATTTTGTCTTGTTCAAAAAATGCCAGAAATTGTCACAAAAAATGCCCTGTATCCAGCTGACCTATGAACCCACAAATTTTAGTATCTATGTTACAGATAAAGACCACAATGCCCTGAAGGTCTTCTTTGGAAGCCTCTGGCAGCTATGCAAATCAGTCCACAAGTGGAGAAAGCTATGTGCTACATTCATACTGTTCCATGAACCACAAAGAGTTCAGCTATGCCAACAAAAGCTGTGACCCCCTTCATAGTAACAGGACCTACTTGTTTCTGAACCACCCATACAGTGACAACCACCCTCAAGACTGAAGAAGGCTGAAACAATAAGGCCTTCATAACAGCACAAACCAGAGAAATGGGAGGCAAGCTGTTCTTAGGATCATGACTTGGAGGGTAGAAAATTTGTCAAGATTGATGTGATACCCACAAGATCTCTGAAAGACATAGTCCATCTTTTCAAGTCAATGTTAGAGGCCTCTGGGATAAAAATGGGTAACGTCCATGGCATGACTTATCAGACAGAAAAAAATGACAAAGGAAGAAGTGCTGAAGCTACTCAATAAATCCTTCTGTGACTCGATCAGAAATTAAAAGTTAAAAAAAAAAAAAAAGGCCAGGCACAGTAACTCACACCCGTAATCCCAGCATGTTTGGAGGCCAAGGTGGAAGGACCACTTGAGCCAGGAGTTTAAGACCAGCCTGGGCAACATGGTGAGACCCTGTCTCTCCAAAACTTAAAAAAATTAGTGGAGCATGGTAGTGCATGCCTGTGGTTTCAGCTACTCAGGAGGCTGAGGCAAACAGAATCACTTAAGCCCAGGAGATCAAGGGTGCAGTGAAATGTGAACGCACCACTGCACACCATCCTGAGTGACACAGTGACACCCTGTCTCAAAAAAAATCTAGCAAGGTACCTGGATAGAGTGAAAAATGCACTGTAGCTGCCGCATGCTTGGAACTTTTGCAGATGCTCAATAAATGACATTCAATCTAGGTAGGTGGCACCCTCAAAGGGTTACATTGAAAAAGAAATAACATTCCATATACATCTATGGTGTTTTTCTCATGTCAGTGTTTGAGGCTCCAATAAAAAGGCTGAAGGCTTTCTTGCATTCATTACATTCAAAAGGTATTTCTGCAGTGGGAAGTCTCCTGTGTGTTATGAAGCTAGATTTCTACATAAATATCTCACATGTCACATTGGTAAGGCCCTGATCCAGTGTTAACTCTCTGATCTTGAAGGAGCACAGAGGTGTGGCTACAAAATTGCCCAAGTGTATTTCATTTGTCTAGTGCGAACTCTCTGATATTCAAGGAGAGAAGACCTTCAGGTAACTTTTTTTCCACATTTGCTGCATCACAAGACCTTACTCCAGTGTGAACTCTCCTGTGTTTAATGAGACTGAAAGTTTCAGCAAGGGATTTCCCACATTCACTGCACTCATAAGGTGGTGTGACCAGTGTGAACTCTCTTATGAACACAGAATGCAGAGCTGTGGGTAGATGAATTCCCACAATCATTGCATTCATATGGCCTTTCTCCAGTGTGAACTCTCTGGTGTGCAATGAGGTGGTCCTTCTTGCTAAAAACTTTCTGACAATCCTTACACTCATATGGCTTTTCTCCAATGTGAACTCTGGTGTACAAGGAGATGAGACTTCTTGTTAAATAACTTCCCACATTTCTCACATTTATAAGGCTTTTCTCCAGTGTGAACTCTCTTGTGTTTAGTGAGACTGGAGCTTTCAGCAAAAGATTTTCCACATTCACTGCACTCATAAGGCTTTTCTCCAGTGTGAACTCTTTTGTGTTTCGTGAAACTGGAGCTTTCAGCAAAGGATTTTCCACATTCACTGCACTCATAAGGCTTTTCTCCAGTGTGAATTCGCTTATGAACACAGAATGTAGAGCTGTGGGTAAATGATTTTCCACAATCATTGCATTCATAAGGCCTTTCTCCAGTGTGAACTCTCTGATGTGCAATGAGTTGGTACTTGTTTCTAAAAAATTTCTGACAAGCTTCACAAGCATATGGCTTTTCTCCATTGTGAATTCTCTGGTGTACAAGGAGGTGAGACTTCTTCTTAAATAATTTTCCACATTCCCTACACACACAAGGTCTTTCTCCAGTATGGCCATGCTGGTGTAGAATGAGGTTACCCTTGTGACTAAAACATTTCCCACATTCCCCACACTTAAAAGGTCTTTCTGTAGTGTGAACTCGCTGATGATTCCTAAGGTGTCCTTTTTCATTAAAAGATTTCCCACAGTCTCCACACTTGTAAGGTCTTTCTCCAGTGTGCATGCGCTGATGGTGAACAAGGCTGCGCTTATGACTAAAAGATTTCCCACATTCTCCACACTCATAAGGCCTTTCTCCAGTATGAACACGCTGATGGCTCCTAAGGTGCCCAGTTGAACTAAAAGATTTCCCACATTCTCCACACCCATAAGATCTTTCTCTAGGGTGAACTCGCTGATGTAGAATGAGGGTGCCCTTATGACTAAAAGATTTCCCACACTCTCCACACTCATAAAGTCTGTCTCCAGTGTGAATGTGCTGATGGTTCCTAAGATGTCCTTTTGAACTAAATGATTTCCCACATTCTCCACACTCATAAGGTCTTGCTCCAGTGTGAACTCGCTGGTGTAGAACGAGGTTGCCCTTTTGACTGAAAGATTTCCCACATTCTCCACACTGATAAGGTCTTTCTCCACTGTGAACTCGCTGATGGTGAACAAGGCTGCGCTTATGACTGAAAGATTTCACACATTCTCCACACTGATAAGGTCTTTCTCCGGCATGAACTCGTTGATGGCTCCTAAGATGTCCTTCTGAACTAAAAGATTTCCCACATTCTTCACACCCATAAGGTTTTTCTCCAGTGTGAAATCGCTGATGTTGAATGAGGCTGCTCTTTTGACTAAAGGATTTCCCACATTCTCCACATTCATAATGTTTTTTGTCAGTGTGAACTCTCTGATGATTACTGAAGCTAGCATATTTGCTAAAGGATTTCCCACATTCTCCACATTCATAAAGTCTTTTTCCAGTGTGAACTCTCTGATGATTACTGAAGCTAACATATTTGCTAAAGGATTTCCCACATTCTCCACATTCATAATGTTTTTTTTCAGTGTGAACTCTCTGATGATTACTGAAGTTAACATATTTACTAAAGGATTTCCCACATTCTCCACATTCATGTTTTTTTTCAGTGTGAACTCTCTGATGATTACTCAAGCTAGCATATTTGCTAAAGGACTTCCCACATTCACAGCAAACATAACACTCTTCTCTAGGAAGCAATCTCTGGTACTGACTGAGTATATGTTTGGTGCTAAAATGTTTCATGGATTCTCCATGGCTATAGTGAGCTCCCCCACACTGAAAGGGAGACACACACTCAGTTTTGCTGTTTGACTTCTCCCCAGTGTGACTGACCTCCTGCTGGAGTAATCCTGACCTGGGCAAAAAGTCCTTCCCACTCTCACTGAAGACAGATGACTCCCCTGACACATGAAACTTACACCTCTTCACAAACAATGCCTCCTCAACACTCACTCTGTAGGGTTTCTCTCCAATGTATTCATTCTGGTGCTGATGAAAGTTTCCACTGTCATACAATGTATTCCCCCAGGTCTCACACCTGTGCAGTTTCTGCTTGTGATGTGATCCCTGATGATCTGCCACATGCAAAATGTCTCCCAAGATCGGGCCACACATCTCACAGGGGTGGGCCTTCTTGGGAGACACACCTGCCATAGGAGTCCTGACCTGAGTCTCTCTTTGTATATAAATAGTCTGCTTAGAAGGTGCCTCCTCATCTTCCACTCCACACCAACAACCTGAAAGCAAGAAAATGCTGGTGAAGTGCATGTTAACTCTGGTGGGAAGGCACAGACCACCCACAAGTGTATCTGACAAACTGAGGAATTACTCCAAGGAAATACTTGGAGGAACAGAATGTTGGCTTCAGGTGGAAGATAGTGCTATGTATTATTACTGGACTATAATGGTCACAGAGTGTAGGAGACCTCATAAGTTAAAGGACACAACCATGTATGTAACACAGGGAGTATAGGCAGAGTCTACAATTCCTGCATCTGCAAACCACTCATCTGCAGAACTTTACGTCCTCATGACATGTGAGTGCTGTAGAGAGGGATTTGTCCAGGCCAAGGAAAACACAAGCACAACACAGCAGCTACTGCTTGAGGAGAGTTTAACAAAGTATATATATTTGCTAACACAAATCTCTATGCCAACACTGGAGAGAACACTGTAGATGGTGACATATGTAAAATGGATGAGATTTGGGGTCCAGAGATGTGAAGATTAGATAGGAGAATGGATATTAGGGTACAAGTTCATGTACAAGTATGTCAAAGGTTAAAAAAGAAAGAGTAGAAGCGATAAGGTAGACAAGTGTGATGCTCTCAAGAATGAGGAAGAAAAGACAAATTATGTGTGCCTACTTGCCTTGCCACAAAAATACTACTAAAATAGAACAGGTTGTTGGTATGCTTTCAATAAAGCCCTGACTCCATGACCTCCTCCAGGGTGCCACTTTTTTTTTTTTTTTTTAGATGGAGTCTCACTGTCACCCAGACTGGAGTGCAGTGGTGTGATCTGGGCTCACCGCAACCTCCCCTCCTGGGTTCAAGCAATTCTCTGCCTCAGGCTCCTGAGTCACTGGGATTACAGGCATGTGCCACCAGGCCTGACCAATTTTTGTATTTTTAGTAGAGACAGGGTTTCACCATCTTGGCCAGGCTGGTCTTGAACTCCTGATCTCATAATCCACCTGCCAGGGCCTCCCAAAGTGCTGGGATTAAAGGAGTGAGCCACCATCCCCAGCCCAGGGTGCCACTCTTTAGGGACTCACCCCTTCTGAGCCTATTATGCTGAGGCTGAATTCATTTGCATCTTCTGGGTCAAATGGAGGACGTGCCTCCCACCACGATGATGACCAAATACATGGGACATGAATGATGCACAGACTAAGGGAAAGACAGAACAAGGGAACAGCCAACATTGTCTCAGAACAACTTGCCCATGAAAGCCCACGAGAGAAAAAAACTGAGTATTTCAAGGAGAATTTCTGAAGAAGGTCTTGCAAGAACAGCCTCTGGTCTATGTAGGCAGTGATGTAGTCTGTGAAGGCAATTCCTGCCACAGGAAGGCATAAGAAAATAGCAGCTAAAGAAAGGAAGTAGACTGTGGGTACACAGGAACCTGAAATCTGGACAAGGACACCCAAACATCCACAGGACTAACACAGTGGGCTTCTGACTATGAATCCCTCCCTGGGAGCCTGCAGTAAATCAAGTGTTGGGGCTGCTCCAAGAAAGGAGTAGGGCAGTATGTACACCTCAGTCCTACCAACCAAGAACCTACCCATAGAACTGAAGCAGGAAGCTGTGTCCATGCTCCTGACATGAGAAATTCTTGCCAATGGGGAAAGAGGGGGGAACGGAGACTAGCTCAAGTCACAGGGTGAGTGTGAGCAACTTACCCAGGGAGGATATAAGTGCCAGGTTCTCCAGGGTCACATCACGGTACAGGCATCTCTGAGCCTCACTAAGGAGATTCCATTCCTCCCAGGTAAAGTTCACAGCCACGTCTTCAAAAGTCACTGTGCCCTGTTATGATGTTGACAGATGAAACTACAAACTGCCCCTATGCTGAGGTATCACAATCCATCTCTCCCACACATCTACTCTTGCACATCCTCCTCTCAAGGTCCTCAAACATAAGAGAAACTAGGCCCACTGGTCATGGGGTACAGCCCCCAACAACAATAGTTAGTTGAACAAATAGGTATCCGTGCAGTGGCTGTGACATAAAGTCCACCCCCTCCTGACAGGCACTTTCCCTAGCATGGCCGAGGTCATGGAAAGCCCAATGTGGCACCTTCAGTACAGCAGAGAAACCCTCTCTAAATGCACCTCATTCTTTAGACTTCCAGGTACATTCCATGTCCATCCCCAGCTGACTGCCACACACCACTGGCCTCTCTCTGGCCTTTAAACAACTTAAAGTACATTTTTTTGTTTGTTTGTTTGTTTGAGACAGAGTCTCACTCTGTCACCAGGCTGAGATGTAGTGGCATGATCTCGGCTCACTCACTGCAACCTCCACCTCCTGGGTTCAAGCAATTATCCTGCCTCAGCCTCCCGAGCAGCTGGGATTACAGGCGTGTACCACCACGCCTGGCTAATTTTTGTATTTTTAGTAGTGATAGGATTTCACCATGTTGGCCAAGCTGGTTTCAAACTCCTGACCTCATGATCCGCCCACCTCAGCCTCCAAAAGTGCTAAGACTACAGGCATGAGGCACCGTGCCCAGGCAGCTTAAAGTATCTTAATTCCCTCCTTTTTCTTCAACTAGTGTAGGTTGAAATCTCCCCCTAGGGTTATAATGTTGGTAAAACAAATTACATCTGATATTCTACACATGTCATCAAGAGCAATCTACAAATCAATTGTATTGAGCCAGGTGTGGTGGCTCACATTTGTAATCCCAGTGCTTTCGGAGGCTGAGCTGGGTGGATTGCCTGAGGTCAGGAGTTTGAGACCAGCCTGGTTAACAATGTGAAACCTCGGCTCTACTAAAAATACAAAAAATTAGCTGAGCGTGGTGTCGGGCACCTGTGATCACAGCTACTCGGGAGGCTGAGGCAAGAGAATCCCTTGAACCCAGGAGGCAGAGGTTGCAGTGAGCTGAGATCATGCCATTGCACTCCAGCCTGGGCAACAAGAGCAAAACTCTGTCTCAAAACAAAAAAAAATCAAATATATTAACAGCCTGATGAGAGGGACACCACTCACCACAGAGAGCCACATGGGGGTTGCATTGTGGATAAGAGAGAGCAACCACGGCCATGACATGCAAGCTTTGTAAGATGAAGAGAGTGTAATGGCCTGATTCCCTCAGGAGGATGCCATTGACTTATTTGAATAACTCTGGACATACAAATGGAATTGAAACTCACTACAAACTATAACAGGAACTCTGCCTGGTCCCATTGACGGAAAGGCTTTAGAGGCTAGGATACATTCCTTTTTTTTTTTTTTTTGTGACAGAGTCTCACTCTGTCATCCAGGCTGGAGTGGGGTGGTGCAATCTCAGCTCACTGCAACCTCCACCTCCTGGGTTCAAGCAATTATCCTGCCTCAGCTCCTCAGTAGCTGGGATTACAGGCCTGTACCACCATGCCCAGCTAATTTCTATATTTTTAATAGAGATGGTGTTTCACCATATTGGGCAGGCTGCTTTCAAACTCCTGATGTCAAATGATCCACCAGCCTCAGCCTCCTAAAGTGCTGGGATTACAGGCGTGAGCCGCTGCACCCGTTCAGATACATTACTTAAGAGTGTGAAGTGGCCAGTCACGGTGTCTCACACCTGTAATCCCAGCACTCTGGGAGGCCAAAGTGGAAGGACTGCTTGATTCCAGGAGTTCAAGACCAGCCTGGACAACTCGGCAAGGTCTTTTTCTACATACAGACACACACACACACACACACACATGAGAGAAAAAAATTTAAATATATAAAAACAGAGTTAAATGGGAAAGAAACTTGCACTCAGGCCATTTGTGGTCATACCAATATCACCAGGCATCCAGGTGGCAAATCGCATTGAGCCTTCATTTTTGGCCTTACATCACATCATGGCTGACACCATCCAGAGTGTGTATGGCCCATTCAAACTGATCCAATATTACCACAGAATTGCAAATCTATTGGATCCTAAAAGGAGTGGTGGTCTCAGGTAATTCTATGAAGGCCTCCTTGCATGGCTCCACAGAAACACAGAACCATGTGTGGCTTCAGCTATCCATGACCCTATCCATGACCCTATTCCACTTCTGTGCTACACTTGCCAACCCCTCAGCAATGATGACCTTTCCCTCAATTACTCCTGTATTTCTGCCTGCATCTCATCTCTATTATCTCCATGGAAGTCTGCCCCATGACAAGCTATGCCCTCTGATACATCCTACATTCATTGTCACTTACCTCCCTCTCCTGTGTGAATGCATAACACAGGTTATGAATGCCAATAATGTCACCCAGGGACCCAGGCAAAACATCTAGTCCTCAGCCTCCAACCAGCCCTTTCTGGCTCCCTAAAAGATTTACTACCTTATTATGAAGTGTGTCCTCCAAAATGGGACCCATGGCTAACACACCTTAGTCCACACTTTAGCTATCATATACTGGATGTCTCCAATATCAATTCCTTCCCAGATATCCCAACCTATGTGGACAAGCATCTCAGGGTCTGAGCATGGTGAAAACAACCCTCCTTATATCCCCAGTGGCTATTATGCCTACTCCCAACTTGCTCATCTCAGCTGATACAGCTTCTATCACTGCTGCTGCTAGGACCAAAAACCCTAGGGTTGCCGGGCATGGTGGCTCAAGTCTGTAATCCCAGCACTTTGGAAGGCTGAGGTGGGTGGATCACCTGAGGTCAGGAGTTCAAGACCACCCTGACCAATATGGTGAAACTCTGTCTCTACTAAAATTACAAAAATTAGCCAGGCATGATGGCATGTGCCTCCTGTAGTCCCAGCTACTCAGGAGGCTGAGGCAGGAGAATTGCTTGAACCTGGGAGGCAGAGGTTGCAGTGAGCAGAGATCATGCTACTGAACTCCAGCCTGGTGACAGAACAAGACTGCACCTAAAAAAAATAAAAGCAAAAACAAAAAAACCCCAGCGTCATACGTGAAACCCTCTTGCATATCCTTACCAACCACATTAGAAAATCTAGCTGCTTCTTTACCAAATGTAAATCACAATTCTAGTGACATCTCCTTGGCTAACAATCATCCATTAAACCTCACCTGGATGACAGAATGAGCCTCAATGCTGTCTTCCTTCCTCCTCCCTTAACCCCATGTTCCTTTCTCCAATGTGGAACCAGACAGAACTGAAGTAACATCACCTCCCCACTCTGATCAGTTTTATCTCTGAGCATTTCACATACTGCTACCAAATCCAGGGCTGACCTTCTAAGTGTTTACACAGTTTCACTGAAATGGGAATACCTCCATACAACCTGTGTTATGGACTTAGGGCCTAGGGTTTAAGGTTTCTCTAGTGTTCCCAGTTGAAAGGACTGAGTTCCAGAAGTGCAACAGAGCAGGATGGTGGAATAGCAGCATCCATTATGCCCTTAACAGAACACCAATTTTTTTTTAAATAGAGTCTCTCTCTGTCACCATGGCTGGAGTACAGTGGCACAATCTTGGCTCACTGCAACCTCTGCCTCCTGGGTTCAAGCAATTCTCCCTAATTCTCCCTGCCTCAGCCTCCCAAGTAGGTGGGATTACAGGCACCTGCCACCACACCTAACTAATTTTTGTATTTTTAGTAGAGATGTAGTTTTTCCATGTTGGCCAGGTTGGTCTCAAATTCCTGACCTCAGGTGATCTGCCAGCCTCAGCTTCCCAAAGTGCTGGGATTACAGGCATGAGTCACCCACCGTGCCCAGCCTAGAACACCAAATTTAAAAGCTATCTACACAAAAAAAAATCACCTTTGTAAGAACCAAAAATCAAGTGAGCACTCACAGTACCTGGAATTAAGTTTGTATTACTGGAAGTGGCACTAAAAGGGGCTGTAGAGTCTTGAGTTGCCAATGCCACCCCTCCCCATCCCCCAGCAGTGGCTGCCTGTTGTGGAGAATCTGTGCTCCTGGGAAGGAAACACACAGTGACTGTCAGACATTGTACAGAACTCAGTGCTTCCCTGTCATAGCAGAAAGCAAAACTGGGCTGAACTCAATGGACACCTACCCAGGGAGTAAGCATAGCGACCAGCCCAGCCAGAGGGGAATTGCCCACCCCAATGGTCAGGACTTGAGATCTGGCAAGCCTTGCCACTGAGGGCTGGGGGGCTCTGAAGTCCTAAATAAAATTGAAAGGCGGTCGAGGCCACAAGGACTGCAACCCCTAGGCATGTTCTGTGCTGAGCTGGGCTCCAACTCAGTGGACCTGGTTGGGTTTGGGGAGCACAACCTACTGAGACACCAGTTGATGTAGCTAAGGGTGTGCTTGTGCCACCCCTCCTGCAACCCCAGGCTACATGGCTCCTTCCTTCCACTCGAGGAGAGGGAACAGCAAAAAGAACTTTGTCTTGCAGTTTGGATGTCACCTCAGCCACAGGATAGGGCACTGGGCAAGGTTGTGAGGACCCATTCCAGGCCCACCCAGATAACATTTCTAGACACACTCTGGACCAAAACAGAACCCGCTGCCTTGAAGGGAAGAACTCAGTCATGGGAGGACCCATCACCTTGTGACTAAACAACCCTTGGACCCTGAATAACTAGCAGCAGTACCCAGGTAGTATGCGATGGCAGTGGGTGAGACTCTGAGACATGCAAACTTCACATGTAACACAGCACACTGCTAGCTGTGGTGGTTACAGTCAGAGACCCCACCTGCTTGAGAATAACAGAGGAAAAAGTAAAGGGGACCTTGTCTTGCACCTCAGCTACCAGCTCAACCACAGAGGGATAGAGCACCAAGAAGCCTCTTGGGGTCCCTGATTCCAGGCCTTGGCTCATGGATGACATTGCTGGACCTGCCCTGGGTGAGTCTTGAAGAGTGAGCCTCAGACCAGGCAACACTCACCACAAGCTGACTGAAGAGCTCTTAGCCCTTAGTGGAACCTCAGTGGTAGTCTGACAGCACTCCCTGTGGGCCTGTGCTGGTGGTGGCCACAGAGTGAGGCTGCTCTGCCTGTGGAAAGGGGATGGAAGAGTGGGAAGGACTGTATCTTGTAGTTTGAGTGCCAGCTCAGCTGCAGTGCAAAGGAACACCAGGTAGATTTCTAAGGATTTTTACTCCAATCCCTGGCTCACGGATGGCATCTCTATACCAACCTGAGGCCTGGGGAACTCACCGTCCTAAGGAGAAGGACATAAGCCTGTCTGGCTTTGCCACCTGCTGACTGTACAGGGCTAGGGCCTTGAGGGAACACAGGTGATAGCCTTGTAGTGGTCACAGGAGCCTTGGGTGAAACCCAGTGCTGTGCTGGCTTCAGCTCTCACCCAGCACAGTCCCAGTGGTGGTAGCCAAAGGGGTGCTTCTGTCCCAACCCCCAGTTTCAGGCACTTCAGCACTGACAGAGAGATGCTGGGACAAACTGAGGGAAGACCCAACAAGAGTCTCTATCTGTTAATGCAGAGCATTCTTTCAGATCTTACTCAAGACCACAAAGGTGGTATAGCTCTCTGCATCTGCAAGAGTCACAGCATTACTGAGTGTGGGGTTCCCCCTAAAGTCGATTCAGCTTAGATCACAACACCCAAGTCCTTTCAAATACCTGGAAAGTCTTCCTAAGAAGGACAGGTACAAATGAGCCCAGACTGTGAAGACCACAATAAACACCTAACTGTTTAACACCCAGACACTGACGAATATCTACAAGCATCAACGTCATCCAGGAAAATGTGACCTCACCAAACAAACTAAATAAAGCACCAAGGACCAATCCTGGAGAAACAGAGATATGTGACCTTTCAGACAGATAATTCAAGATAGCTATTTTGAGGATTTCTCAAGACAAACACAGAGAAAGAATTCAGAATTCTATCAGATAAATTTGGCAAAGAAATTAAAATAATTAAACAGAACTGGCTGGGTGTGGTGGCTCACACCTGTAATCCCACCACTTTGGGAGGCCGAGGAGGGTGGATCACGAAGTCAGGAGATCGAGACCATCCTGGCTAACAGTGTGAAACCCTGTCTGTACTAAAAATACAAAAAATTAGCCAGGTGAGGTGGTGGGCACCTGTAGTCCCAGCTACGCAGGAGGCTGAGGCAGGAGAATGGCATGAACCCCAGGGGGCGGAGCCTGCAGTGAGCTGAGATCATGCCACTTGCACTCTAGCCTGGGCGACAGCGAGACTCCGTCTCAAAAAAAAAAAAGAACTGGCCAGGCATGATGGCTCACACCTGTAATCCCAGCACTTTGGGAGGCCAAGGTGGGCCAATCATGAGGTCAAGAGATCGAGACTATCCTGGCCAATATGATGGAAACTCGTTTCTACTAAAAATACAAAAATTAGCTGGACGTGGTAGTGTGCACCTGTAGTCCCACCTACTCGGGAGGCTGAGGCAGGAGAATCGCTTGAACCTGGGAGGCGGAGGCTGCATTGAGCCAAGATCACACCACTGCACTCCAGCCTGGGTGACAGAGGGAGACCCTGTCTCAAAAAAAAAAAAAAAAAAAAATCAAAATGGATTTAAAAAGACTTAAATCTAAAACCTAAAACTATGAAACTACTACCAAAAAAGACTGAAGTGGGCAAAGACTTCTTTTTTTTTTTTTTTTTTGAGATGAAGTCTCACTCTGTTGCCTAGGCTGGAACACAATGGCACAATCTCAGCTCACTGCAACCTCCACCTCCCCAGGTTCAAGTGATTCTCCTGCCTCAGCCTCCGAGTAGCTGTGATTACAGGCATGCACCACCACACCCAGCTAATTTTTGTATTTTTAGTAGAGATGGGGTTTCCCCATGTTGCCCATGCTCATCTCAAACTCCTGATCTCAGGTGATCTGCCCGCCTTGGCCTCCCAAAGTGCTGGGATTACAGGTGTGAGTCACTGAGCCTGGCAGACAAAGATTTCTTGAGTAATACTTTTCAAGCACAGGCAACCAAAGCAAAATTGGACTAATGGCATCAGATCAAGTTAAAAAGCTTCTGTACAGCAAAGAAAACAATCAATAAAGTGAAGAGATAACCCATAGAATGGGAGAAAGTATCTGCAAACTACCCATTTGCAAAGGGATTAATTACCAGAATATATAGAGTTCAAACAACTCTATAGGAAAAACTCTTAATAATCCCACTTAAAAATCTCAATAGACATTTCTCAAAAGAAGACATACAGCCAGGAGCAGTGCCTCCCAGCTATAATCATAGCAGTTTGGGAGACTGAGGCAGGAAGATCACTTGAGCCTAGGAGTTTATAACCACCCTGTTTAACCAGTGAGACCCCCATCTCTACAAAAAAGTTTAAAAGCCAGCCAAGGCAAGGTGGCACATGACTGTGGTCCCTGCCACTTGGGAGGCTGAGGTAGCAGGATAGCCTGAGCCCAGGTGGTCGAAGCTGCAGTGAGCCATCATCATACTACAGCATTCCAGCCTGGGTGACAGAGCAAGATCCTGTCTCAAAAATACAAACAAAGGACAATGACATACAAATGGCAAACAGGTATAGGAAAAGGTGCTCAACATCACTGGTCATAAGAGAATTCACATCATCTCACCCCATTAAAATGGCTTATTTATATCCAAAAGACAGGCAGTAACAAATGCTGGTGAGGATGTGAAGAAAAAGGACCTCTCGTACACTGTTGGTGGGAATGGAAATTAGTACCACCACTATGGAGAACAGTTTGGGGGTTCCTCAAAAAACTAAACATTAAGCTCGCATATAATCCAGCAATCCCACTGCTGGGTATAAACCAAAAGGAATCCAGTATATCACAGAGATATCTGCACTCCCATGTTTGCTGCAGCACTGTTCACAGCAGCTAAGACTTGGAAGCGACCTAAGCAGTCATCAACAGATGAATGGATAAAGAAAATGTAGGCTGGATGCGGTGGCTCATGCCTGTAATCCCAGCACTTTGGGAGGATGAGGCCAGTGGATCAGGAGGTCAGGAGATGGAGACCATCCTGGCTAACACAGTGAAATCCCATCTCTCTAAAAATACAAAAAATTACCCGGGTGTGGTGGCACACATGTTTAGTCTCAGCTACTTGGGAGGCTGAGACATGAGAATCGCTTCAACCCAGGAGGCAGAGGTTGCAGTGAGCCATGATCGCACCACTGCACTCCAGCCTGGGCAACAGAGAGGGATTCCATCTCAAAAAACAAAAAAAAGAAAAGAAAAAGAAAATGTGAGGGCGCGGCGGTGGCTCACACCTGTAATCTCAGCACTTTGGGAGGCTGAGGCTGGTGGATCACGAGGTCAGGAGTTCAAAACCAGCCTGGCCAAGATGGTGAAACCCCATCTTTACTATAAACTACAAAAATTAGCCAGCCACGATGGCAGGTGCCTGTAATCCCAGCTACTCCGGAGGCTGAGGCAGGAGAATCGCTTGAATCTGGGCAGCAGAGGTTGGAGTGAGCCGAGATTGTGCCACTGCACTACAGCCTGGATGACAGAGTGAGACTCTGTCTCAAAAAAAAAAAAAAGAATAAGAGCTAGAAAAAGAGAATAAGATCTAGTATTTAGTAGCACAACAGAATGACTACAGTAAAAATAACCTAATTGTACATTTTTAAATAACAAAAAGAGTATAATTGGATTGTCTGAAACAAAGGATAATGCTTGAGGTGATGGATACACCATTAACCCTAGTATGATTATTACACACTGCTTGCCTGTATCAAAATATCTCCTGTAGGCGGAGGTTGTGGTGAGCCATGATCGCACCACTGCACTCCAGTCTGGGTGACAGAGTGAGACTCCTTCTCAAAAAAAAAAAAAAAACTCTCCTGTAACTCATAAATACATACACCTACTATATACCCACAAAAATTTAAAATTTAAAAAAGAAAAGAAAATATTTTAAAAAATAAAAAATAAAGAGTCCCACAACACCACAAGCTAGAGAACATATGGGTCGGGGTCAGTACCAGTGAGGGAATGGAACACTCTCCATTTCCTTATCTGAGTTCCTAAAATGCTTCTAAGTGCTTGGAGGAGAGGCAGACATTACAGGAATGCATCCCTGATAGGATGTGATAAGCTCAGACCTCCAGGTACCCCTTCTAGGCCCTGGAGTCAGGTGACCTCAGACTGCTTGTCTGACCTGCGTGCCTTAACGTAAAATGTCATCTCTACCACCTATGTGATCTACAACAAAGATTCAACCTCCCAGGGCCCCAAGGTGCTCATCACCTCTCTCCACTCTGTTCTTCCTTTGATTGGCCTTTGGAAAACCTTTAAAATCCAGATTTTGAGCCTGTCCTTTTTATAGAGCACACTTGACATAACTAACTCCATCTTAGAAAAAAACAATTTGTATTTCACAGGGCACTCTGCCATCAAGGGTAAGATGCTTTGTTTAATAAACAAAAAAATAAAGACGGCCAGGCACGGTGGTTCACACCTATAATCCCAGCACTTTCGGAGGCCGAGGCGAGAGGATTGCCTGAGCTTGGGAGTTCAAAAGCAGCCTAGGCAACATGGCGAAACCCCGTCTCTACTAAAAATATAAAAAATTAGCCGGGTGTGGTGGCGGGTGCCTGTAATCCCAGCTACTTGGGAGGCTGAAACAAGAGAATCTCTTGAACCCGGGAGGCGGAGGTTGCAGTGAGCCAAGATTGCGCCACTGCACTCCAGCCTGGGTGACAGACTGAGACTCTGTCTCAAAAAGTAAAATAAATAAATAAATAAATAAATATATAAATAAAATAGGCTGGGTGCGGTGGCTTACGCCTGTAATCCTAGCAAGTTTGGAGGCCGAGGTGGGTGGATCACTTGAAGTTGGGAGTTTGAGACCAGCCTGACCAACATGACCAACATGACCCATCTCTACTAAACATACAAAAAATTAGCCGGGTGTGGTGGCGCATGCCTGTAATCCCAGCTACTCAGGAGACTGAAGCAGGAGAATCGCTTGAACCCGGGAGGTGGCGATTGCAGTGAGCCGAGATCACACCATTGCACTCCTGCCTGGGCAACAAGAGTGAAACTCCGTCTCAAGAAAATAAAACAAAATAAAAAATAAAGACTACATCTAACCACATAAGGTCACAAACAAGCAAACTCTTCCACTATCAGTTCTCAACAGAGGATTCTGTAACTGTAAAAGATTAGGCCTTCAGCAGCTCAAAAGGGCCGTCCTGACAGTCACTTATAATAAAACTCAGCATCTGCTGCCTAAGGTTCTGCCACCTCAAAGACTCTTCCTTGTAAGACTGCAGGCCAATTGCCCACCAACTGGCCCAGACCAGGATGCCTTTTGTCTTCCTTGATCCCTCTAAACTGGTTCCATAACGTTTGCTCCTATCTTTTTTCTCTTGATGCTAAACATTATTTTGTTCGTTGTGTTGTAATGCCCAACCTTGTTTTCACTAACCCGGTTTTTAGACTCTCCCTTTTGCTCTCTTAATCACCTAGCCTCGTTTCCATATGAATAGGCTCTCCCTTAGCTGAGAAAGCCAGACAAGCTCCATCTGGCCCCCTTGATTTACAAGACATTAAGGACTCCTTACCCACCCCCCTTTCCTCGAGGAGTTAACTTGTGTAAGCAGATTCTCAACATATCAAAGGAGTCCAATTAACTGATAAGGTACTGGAACAAACCATGTATGAAGTTCCCAGGATTTTGCTCAAAAGATAACACCATAAAGCCTTGAGTTTGTGTCTGGCGTAGTGCCCATATCTAACTCTTAAGAAGGATTTAGAGCCCTGCACCTGGTACCTTGCCTTTTTGTAACCATTTGTCGTTTAAATTGTTTGTTTCTCTGTAACCATTTGTCCTTTTAATTTTTTGCATGTTTTTACTTCTGAAGAGTTGGTGCATTTAAGCTCCCCTCCCCTTCCTAAACCAAAGTATAAAAGTTAATCAAGCCCCTTCCTCAGGGCCAAGAGAATTTTGAGCGTTAGCCGTCTCTTTGGCTGCCAGCTGAATAAAGGACTCTTAATTCGTCTCAAAGTGTGGCGTTTTTCTAACTCGCTCGGGTACAACAGTGTTATGTTTAACCTATAACACATGTTAAGTATACTATTGTGTATTGTTTGCTATATTGACTGACTTGTGGGGTGTCTTCAGCCTCTGTGCCCATGGCCGACTACCAAATGAACTGGAATCACTAAAGAGAATTGCCTCCTTTGAACTCCATTTAGCTCATGGCTTTTGTTGACTCAAATATCATCAGTAAACACCTGACACTGTGGAAAGACACAAACATGCATGGACCTGATTATCTCTACCCTTGCAATGCTCAAGACATCCCTCCTTTCTTCGAAAATCTCCATGCCTTCTAGCGTCCTCACGTGAGTGCATAGCTCCCAGCCTGCTTGCTCTCCCAAGAAGAGCTCCGCCTCATAATTTGCACCCAACAGGCACCTGTCGACCCCAGATTCCATCCTTCAGGCTCAGTTCACCTCCAGGCCTTTGCCGGCGCCAGTCCCTGTACCTGTCGGTCTCCCCACCGCATCCCAGGGGTGTCAGAAATGGGGCCCCTCCCGCTAGCGCCTCAGTGTCCCAACGCCGGCGTCCGGGCTGCAGAGCCGTGAGCAGGCGCTGCTACCTCGCTGCTGTCAGGTGACGATGAGGTGACCTGAGGACACAGAAGGCGCCACAATTACCTGAGCGGAGAGCCTCAGCGTAGCCGCCGCAGCCATCGAACCACGTGGTTTTAAGCAGGGTCGGGAGGAGAGGGCGACCAGCCAGGAGATATGGGCACGACAGTCCCTCTCCTGGCCCAGGAGTGGGTCACGCTGGGCGCCGTCACAGAGCTCCAGAGTAGCCTCTGGGCAGCGGAGGACAACTGCTCTCCGCCTTCTGGGTTCAGTCACCGCAGTGCCGACCTAGGGCTCAGGAGCCTCTCCGACAAATAAACCCAACACCAATCAAAATGGCCGCCACCAGAGGGCGCCGGAAGTCCAGACCCATTGTCACGTGCACACAGGAAACGCCTTTATTCTGAGCCCTCATGGCTCTTCCACGCTATAATTCGAGGAGGAGTTTTCTGGGTAATGTAGTTCCCTAGGTAACAAGGAGGGTAAAGGGCGCGATTCCCATAGGCGCTTCTGCAGGAAAAGCCCAGCTCCACCTCAGGAGCATCCTTAAGATGTGCGTCCTGACTGGTATGGTGGCTCCCGCCTGTAATTCCACCAGTTTGGGAGGCCAAGTCAGAAGGATCAATTGAGGCCAGGAGTTAGAAATTAGCCTGAGCAACAAAGCAAAATCCTGTCTCTACAAAAAATAAAAAATATTAGCGGAGTGTGGTCGGGCGGGCCTGTGGTCCCAGCTGCCCTAAGGTTAGGGTTAGGGTTAGGGAGTCTGAGGAGGGCGAATCGCCTGAGCTCAGGAGTTCGAAGCTGCTGTAAGCCGAGATCGTGCCACTGCACTCCAGCCTGGGCAACAGAGCGAGACCTCTTATCTAAAAAATAAAAATAAGGGATAAGTGCTGGCAGCTCACGCCTGTAATCCCAGCACTTTGGGAGGCCAAGGCAGGTGGACCACCTGAGGTCAGGAGTTCAAGACCAGCCTGGCCAACATGGTGAAACCACGTCTTTACTAAAAATACAAAAATTAACCCGGTATGGTGGCATGCGCCTGTAATCCCAGCTACTCAGGAGGCCGAGGCAGGAGAATCTCTTGAACATGGGAGGCAGAGGTTGTGGTGAGCCGAGATCCTGCCACTGCACTCCAGCCTGGGCAACACAGCAAGACTCCATGTTGGAAAAAAAAATAAAAATAAAAATAAATAAATAAATAAAAGATTGCAGATCTTTCTACTAGGCAGAGGATCATCCTGCCTCTCCTTAGAACTCACATTGAGATTCCTTGGGATTATTGGCTGTAACTGATTACCCTAGTGTATGGAAAAATATTATTTCAGAGTTAGTGTAGATGTTCCCAAAGGCTACAGATCCAAATTCACCTATCATTTCAGATGGTCCTTCAGATGCAAAATTCTTCCACTGGAAGCAAAGATTAATGCAAAGATTAATAACCATTATTGTATTGTTAAAATGAATGTGTCAACACCCAGAGGGTTCATTTTTCCCACTGCCCAGATAAAGCCAATTTATCAGGACAGGGGAATTACAAAAGAAAAAGAGCTTTATTCACACAGAGTTGGATGAACAGCACACTGGAGTCTTATTAGCATTACTCAAATCAGTCTCCCTGAAAATTGGGAGACTGGGGTTTTTTGTTGTTGTTATTTGTTTGTTTGTTTGTTTTTTGAGATGGAATTTTGCTCCTGTTGCCCAGGCTGGAGTGCAGTGTCACGATCTCAGCTCACTGCAACCTCTGCCTGAGACCAGGGTTTTTTAAGGATAATTTGGTAGATAGGGGGCCATGAATTGGGGAGTGCTGATTGGTTGGGTTGGAGATGAAATCATAGGGAGTCAAAGTTGTTCTCTTATGCTGAGTGGGTTCTGGGGGAGAGGGAGGCACAAGACCAGTTGAGCCAGTTTATCCATCTGAGTGTGCCATCAGATCCATCAAGTTCAGGGTCTGAAAAATATCTCCAGCACCAATCTTAGCTTTTGCAATAGTGATACCATCCCTAGGAACAACTGGGGATGTTTATAGTCTTGTGGCCCCTAGCTGCATGACTCCTAAATTATAATTTCTAATGTATGGGGCCCTAATAAATCAGTAAGTTAACAGGAATTGGGAAGGAGCCAGCCTGGCAGAACAAGAACCTAACCCCATCTGCAACCTCTTTGTGGGAAGAAACCACAGCTGTCAGAAGTGTTTAACAGAGCAACTCCATCTTGAATAGGGGTTGGATAAAATCAGGCTGAGGTCTACTGGGCTGCATTCCCAGACAGTGAAGGCATTCTAAGTCACAAGATGAGATAGGAGGTCAGCACAAGATACAGGCCATAAAGACATTGCTGATAAAACAGTTTGCAGTAAAGAAGCCAGCTAAAACCCACCAAAACCAAGATGGCCATGACAGTGACCTCTGGTCATCACCACTGCAACACTCCCACGAGTGCCATGACAGTTTACAAATGCCATGGCAACATCAGGAAGTTACCCTATATGGTCTAAAAAACAGAGGCATGAATAATCCACCCTTTGTTTAGTATATAATCAAGAAATAGGGGCCAGGCATGGTGGCTCACGCCTGTAATCCCAGCACTTTGGGAGGCCGAGGTGGGTGGATCACGAGGTCAGGAGATCGAGACCATCCTGGCTAACACGGGGAAATCCTGTCTCTACTAAAAATACAAAAAATTAGCTGGGCGTGGTGGTGGGCACCTGTAGTCCCAGCTACTTGGGAGGCTGAGGCAGGGGAATGGCATGAGCCCAGGAGGTGGAGCTTGCAGTGAGCCGAGATCGCGCCACTGCACTCCAGCCTGGGCGACAGAGCCAGACTCCGCCTCAAAAAAAAAAAAAAATCAAGAAATAGCCATAAAAAATGGGCAACCATGCCAGGCGTGGTGGCTCACCCCTGTAATCCCAGCACTTTGGGAGGCTGAGGTGGGAGGATCACAAGATCAGGAGATGGAGACCATCCTGGCTAACAGGGTGAAACCCAATCTCTACTAAAAATACACAAAAATTAGCCGGGTGGCTCTGTCTATGGAGGACCCACTCTATTATTCCTTTACTTTCTTTTCTTTTTTTGAGCAGAAGTTTTGCTGTCACCCAGGCTGGATTGCAGTGGCATGATCTCGGCTCACTGCAACCTCCACATCCTGGGTTTGAGCAATTCTCCTGCCTCAGCATCCTGAGTACCTGGGACTATAGGTGTGCACCACCATGCCCGGCTAATTTTTGTATTTTTAGTATAAACACGGTTTCACCATGTTGGCCAGGCTGGTTTCAAGCTCTCAACCTTGTGATCTGCCCACCTCGGCCTCCCAAAGTGTTGGGATTACAGGCATCAGCCACTGTACCCGGCCCAAACCAATGTACTTCTTTAATGTATTTGATTGATGTCTCATGCCTCCTTAAAATGTATAAAACCAAGCTGTGCCATGACCACCTTGAGCACATGTTCTCAGGACCTCTTGAGGGCTGTGTCACAGACCATGGTCACTCATATTTGGCACAGAATAAATCTCTTCACATAGTCTACAGAGTTTGACTCTTTTCATTGACACTGAAGAAACCCCCAACCCAGAGGAAAATCATCCATGTGCACCACTTGGCTCACTTTGAGTGAGTGAGGTGCATATACCCAGACAAAGAATGAGATTGATTTAGAGGTCCAACTTAGTGGAGTTAGAGTCTCTCCTGGTTAAAGGCTCCTCTCAATAAAAGGCAAGGACACTTGACCAAACTTTGGTTCGATGCCCAACTTAGGAAGGTTAGATTACTTCCTAAGAGTTAGGGGGTTAGAGGCCCCTCTCAGTAAAGTCCCTTATGGCTAGGAACGGGTTTGGCACAGTGGGCTGTTAACTGCTGTTCTCTTTGGAATAATCTGCCTTGCTGATGGCTATGGGTGACAGGACTAGGAATGTACAGGATCATGGGACATGGGGAGTTTTTCCTCCCCAAAAGGGGAAACTTGTGAGCTGATGGGACTGCTGGAAAAGTTCCCCTTGCTACTGACAAGTGGCCACCTGAACTTTTCAGTGTCACTGCAATGGGAGGGTATTCTCTGGCCTCTCTAAGCTCCTGGCCTTCCCCACCCTGCCACAAGCAATGTTTTTCTCTGTCTCCTTTCCCTTTCTTATCTTTTCTGTTATTCAGGGTGACCATCCTGCCCAGAGACCAAGTTGAAACTCGTGGTCGGAGGTTGGATTAAAGATGATGGGGCCCAACCGGGGCAAGTTTGAGCCTTGCCTGTTAGATATTCCAGGCAGAGCAGAGTGGCTAATGTGTATGTTTTGTCACATGTATTTTGCTCTGGCCAGAATGGAAAAAGATAATTTAGCTTTGTATTGCAGATTGGCCCCCAGGGCTGTGGTGCAGCCAGCTGGGTCACTAGAGGCTCTCAGGGAAAGGGAAACCAGAAGCCTGGAATGCTGGAATGCCAGCAAAAGGGTAAGAATTTCTTTTTTGTTGTTATAGATTTTTTTTTTTTTTGAGACAGAGTCTCGCACTGTCACCCAGGCTGGAGTGCAGTGGTGTGATTTCGGCTCACTGCAACCTCAGCCTCCCAGGTTCAAACAATTCTCTTGCCTCAGCCTCCTGAGTAGCTGGGATTACAGGCATGCACCACCATGCCTAGTTAATTTTTGTATTTTTAGTACAGATGAGGTTTCACCATGTTGGCCAGGCTGGTCTCCAACTCTTGACTTCAGGTGATCTGCCTGCCTGGGCCCCCCAAAGTGCTGGAATTACAGGCATGAGCCA
This sequence comes from Pongo abelii, assembly GCF_028885655.2. Classification (NCBI taxonomy): domain Eukaryota; kingdom Metazoa; phylum Chordata; class Mammalia; order Primates; family Hominidae; genus Pongo; species Pongo abelii. The sequence continues at coordinate 64,679,380 of NC_072005.2, forward strand.
CTGCACCCAGCAAGAATTTCTTACCAGTCAGTTGGCTGGGTGTGGTGGCTCATGCCTGTAATCCCAGCACTTTGGGAGGCAGAGGCAGGTGGATCACCTGAGGTCAGGAGTTCGACAACAGCCTGGCCAACCTGGTGAAACAACATCTCTACTAAAAATACAAAAAATTAGTCATGGCCGGGTGCGGGGGCTCATGCCTGTAATCCCAGCACTTTGGGAGGCCGAGGTGGGCAGATCACTTGAGGCCAGGAGTTCGAGACCAGCCTGGCCAACATGGTAAAACCCCGTCTCTACTAAAAATTGAAAAAATAAGCGGGGTGTGGTGGTGATGCATGTAATCCCAGCTACTCGGGAGGCTGAGGCAGGAGAATCACTTAAACCTGGGAGGTGGAGATTGTAGTGAGCTGAGATTTCACCATTGCACTCCAGCGTGGGCAGCAGAGCGAGACCCCATCTCAAAAAAAAAAAAAAAAAAAAATTAGTCATGCATATTGGTGTGTACCTGTAATCCCAGCTTCTCAGAAGGTTGAGGCAGGAAATCACTTGAACCCAGGAGGTGGAGGTTACAGTGAGCTGAGATGGTGCCACTGCACTCCAGCCTGGGTGACAGAGCGAGACTCTGTCTCAAAAAAAAAAAAAAAAAGTCCAGGCTCAGTGGCTCATGCCTGTAACCCCAGCACTTTGGGCTGAGGTGAGGGGATCACGAGGTTAAGATCTCAAGATTATCCTGGCCAGCATGGTGAAACCCCGTCTCTACTAAAAATACAAAAATTAGCTGGACATGGTGGCTGTAGTCCCAGCTGCTCAGGAGGCTGAGGCTGGAGAATTGCTTGAACCCAGGACGTGGGGGTTGCAGGGAGCTGAGACCATGCCACTGCACTCTGGCCTGGCAATAGAGTGAGACTCCATCTCAAAAAAAAGACAAAAACAAAAACAAAAAAAAAACAAAGAAGCCGATTTGCCCAAATCCAAGAAAGAAAAGAAGTGGGTTTTCTTGTTTTGTTTTGTTTTGTTTTTAGTGTGTAAATGAAACAAAACAGCAAGGAGAAAAGTCCCCTGATTTGTATCCTAGTGCTTCTTGATCACACCTAGTTGGCATAGCTGCAAAAAGCATATCCAGCTGGGTGCCGTGGCTCACGCCTGTAATCCCAACACTTTGGGAGGCTGAGACGGGCAGATCACGAGGTCAGGAAATCGAGACCATGCTGGCTAACATGGTGAAACCCTATCTCTACTAAAAATACAAAAAAAAAAAAAAAAATTAGCCAGACGTGGTGGCAGGCGCCTGTAGTCCCAGCTACTTGGGAGGCTGAGGCAGGAGAATGGCATGAACCCAGGAGGCGGAGCTTGCAGTGAGCCGAGATTGCGCCACTGCACTCTAGCCTGGGCAACAGAGTGAGACTCTGTCTCAAAAAAAAAAAAAAAAATCATAGCCACATCTATCTAATCTCATTGCTCATAGCTGTTAAATACCAAACCTGAATCCACAGTTTTAGAAATGGAGCCTTCAATGCTTTTTGTTCCCAATGTTTCACAAGCAAGTGGATGGAAATCAGAAAGCACACAGGGGAAGAGTATAATAAAAGCCCTAAGACGAGTTAAATGAAGTCCCCTGAAAATGACAGTGAAGCAGAGCAACCAAGAGATTGATTCATACAGCAAAGAGGACAAGACAGATTAATACAAAGTTAACATCCTGTGGTGCCAAACCAGTTCTTAGCCAAGAGGGACTTTACTGAGAGGGGCCTCTAACTCTTAGGAAGGACTAAATCTTAGGAAGGACTCTAACCTTCCTAAATTGGGCCTCAAACCCAGGGTCAGTCAAGTCTCCTTGCCTTTTCTTTTCTTTTCTTTCTTTCTTTCTTTTTTTTTTTTTTTTTTTGAGATGAAGTCTCACTCTGTTGCCCAGGCTGGAGTGCAGTGGTGCAATCTTGGCTCACTGCAACCTCTGCCTCCTGGGTTGAAGCAATTCTCTTGCCTCAGCCTCCCTAGTAGCTGGGATTACAGGTGTGTGCCATCACACTTGGCTGATTTGTGTATTTTTAGTAGAGATGGGGTTTCACCATATTGGCCAGGCTGGTCTCGAACTCTTGGTCTCAGGCAGTCCGCCCACCTAGGCCTCCCAAAATGCTGGAATTACAGGTGTGAGTCACCACACCTGGCCACATCCTTGCCTTTTATTGAGAGGAAACTTTAACCCTCTCTGTCTTAGGAGAGACTCTAACTCCCTAAGCTGGGCCTCTAACCCAATCTTTTACCCAGGTACAAATCCTTTACCCAGGCACCCCACCACTTACCCAAAGTTGGCCAATTAGTGCTGCAGCCTATTTCCTTTGGGCCGGGGGGTTTCTTCAGTATCATCCCTTCAAGGTTCACCAGAAAGATGTTACCAGAAAGGGCATCCCAATTCAGACCCCAAGAGAGGGTTATTGGATCTCGCACAAGAAAGAATTCAGGGTGAGTCCACAGTGCAAAGAAAAGTAAATTTGTGAAGAAAGTAAAGTGATGAAAGAACAGTCACTCCATAGACAGAGTAGGCTCTTCCCGAAAGTCAGAGGAGGAATACCTCCACCCTAGGTACTTGTTTATATATAGTGTTAGGAATAACGCTCAAAATTTTAAGGAAATTGAACTCTCGAACAAAGGATTTTTAGCAAAGAAATTTTACTTTTGCACAGAGGGGTGCCTCTTTGGCCAGTCGCCAGGAGAACGCACCTGAACAAAGGGGCATGAGAGCCTTTATTTTTGATGCAAGTCTTGTCTTTGTACTCTTTTTTTTTTTTTTTTTTTTGAAACAGAGTCTTGCTCTGTCCCCCAGGCTGGAGTGCAATGGTGCAATCTTGGCTCACTGCAACCTCTGCCTCCTGGGTTCAAGCAATTCTCTTGCCTCAGCCTCCTGAGTAGCTGAGATTACAGGCAACCGCCACCATGCCTGGTTAATTTTAGTATTTTTAGTAGAGAGGGGGTTTCACCATATTGGTCAGGCTGCTCTCGAACTCCTGACCTCAGCTGATCCACCCACCTCGGCCTCCCAAAGTGCTGGGATTACAGGTATGAGCCACTGCACCCCGCTGTACTTTGTTTTTTATTGGCTGGCGTTGGGTTGTACAATCTAAACTAGTCTCGGTTAGCTAAACATTTGATTTTTTTAGATAAGGTAGGCATGTAAAAGAAAGCAGACAGGAAAGGGGAAGGGGTGTCTGTAATGAGCTAGAAAGTTAGTTTTTTAACAAATAAGAAAAGGAATGTGGGCTGGTATTGATAACACCTGGTATTGTGGTGTACCTGGGTGTTTAACAAAGGCAAAAAGGAAAAAAAGGAGAAAAAGGGAAAAGGGGGGTTCTATGAATTAAAGAATAAAAAATTGATTGAGTTATTTGAAAAGAATCCCCATCATATCCCACAAAAGGATGAAAAAAGATCATGGGGAGATGTGCTAGAAGGATTTGTGATGAAGAATTAATTTTCTTAATTACTATATTTTGCAAGAGTATTATCTTTAAAACAAAATTAGGAATGCTTCTGTTTGCAAGATATCTGGATATCAGGACACTCCTAAGTCTGGGCCTGTTTAGTAACATTTTCTTTTCTTTCTTTCTTTTTTTTTTTTTTCTGAGACAGAGTCTCAATCTGTTGCCCAGGCTGGAGTGCAATGGTGCAATCGCGAGAGGCTCACTGCAACCTCCGCTTCCCAGATTCAAGCAATTATCTGCCTCAGCCTCCTGAGTAGCTGGGATTACAGGTGCCTGCCACTACACCTGTCTAATTTTTGTATTTTTAGTAGAGACAGGGTTTCACGATCTTGGCCAGGCTGGTCTTGAACTCCTGACCTTGAGATCCACCTGCCTCAGCTTCCCAAAGTGTTGGGATTATAGGCGTGAGCCACCATGCCCGGCCAACATTTTCAATCTGTTTCCTTAACCAGAAACATCTAGAGTCTAGGAATACCTAACTTTTTGGGAATGCAGACCAGGAAATCCCAGCTTCATTTTTCCTAACCCTCACTCAAGGTGGAGTTGCTCTGGTTCGAACACCCCTGACATTATCATCTTTGTTTCAAAGTTCAACGATAAACTAAGTTTCTACCAAAGTTAATTCACTCTACTCCCAGGAATGAACAATGATTTTCTCACTGTTATAATTTTTGCAAAGGCAGTTTCAATCACACTGTGAAGGATTAGAGTCGGTTTTCTCAGTCCATGTTTCTCAGGGATGATGGAGAACTACTCAGATAGGGCCATAACAAGGAAGTGTGACAAAGAAATAAAATCTTGGGACCCTCAAACTCACCATGCCAAAGAGAAAGTTAAGCTTGTGAACTGAGCCAGGAGAAAAACAAAACAAAACAAAACAAAAAAACCCAACAACCTGCCTTCCTCTTTGTTTCCACACAAATGGCTGAAATTATAGAAGGCCACATATCGACCAGGTGCGGTGGCTCACCCAGCACTTTGGGAGGCCTAGGCGGGTGGATCACGAGGGCAGGAGATTGAGACCATGCTGGCTAACACGGTGAAACCCCGTCTCTACTAAAAATACAAAAAATTAGCTGGGCATGGTGGCAGGTGCCTGTGGTCCCAGCTACTTGGGAGGCTGAGGCAGGAGAATGGTGTGAACCCGGGAGGTGGAGCTGGCAGTGAGCCAAGATTGTGCCACTGCACTCTAGCCTGGGAAAAAAAAAAAAGAAGGCCATATATCTCCCCAGGTGGCCTCCCTCACAAATTGCTCACAAGGTCCCAAAATATTTCAAGATAGGTAGTCCCCTATAAACTAACTGTAAAGTGGTTCTGTTGAACCTCCCCTGACAATGTAAATTAACAGCTTATCTTCTTCAAATGTACTAGACAAAGACAAGATTAGAAATTATCCTTCAGCCCACCCCAAGGCATATTTAACTTCTTCCTCTATACTACCTTTGCTTTATCTTATGTAAAATGTAGATTTACTGATGCCAAAGGGAAAGCATAATTAACTATTCTTCTACCTCCTCCTTTAACCTGTAAAAGGTGGATTCAGTGAGCACTAATCAAAGACTCACAAGAATGTAACCACTCACCTCATTTTCTATCCTTCCCCCTCCTTTTTTTTCCCCTTTTGCCTGCTTCTCACTGTTTCCTCTTTGAATATTGAAGTCCTCAAAACTGTCTTTGGAAAAAGTACAGGCCACAAATCTTACTGTAACTTGTGTCTCTTTTTCCCCTGTAACATCTTCAACCCTGGCAAAATAACCTCTAAACAGATTGAGACCTGTCTCAGATTCCTTTTGGCTTACAGAAGATAGAGGAGAGATGCTGTGCCCCATAAAGCAGAATTAGAAAACTCCATCTCTCTGGTTCCTACAGAAAACAACTCTCCTGCATGTACCATTGATTCTTGTGCCCAATTCCTTGAGTAACACTTTTATCCACTTGGCATTGGTTACTTCATATTCTAACTTATATTCAGTCCCTTTTAGGAATTATACATCAGCCTCACAAAAAGAACAATTAAATAACTTGGTATTAATAATGGTGGTAGTATTCAAAGGTAGAGCTCTCCCCCTGAAGACACTGGAGTATGTTAAATTCTTTTTTTTTTAAGATGGGATTTCACTAGCCGGGCACAGTCACTCACACCTGTAATCCCAGCACTTTGGGAGGCCGAGGTGCGCGGATCACGAGGTCAGGAGTTTGAGACCGGCCTGGCCAACATGGTGAAACCCCATTTCTAAAAATACAAAAATTAGCCAGGCATGGTGGCATGCACCTCTTAATCCCAGCTACTGAGGAGGCTGAGGTGGGAGAATCGCTTGAATCTGGGAGGCAGAGGTTACAGTGGGCTGAGATGGTGCCACTGCACTCCAGCCTGGGTGACAGAGCAAGGCTCTGTCTCAAGAAAAAAAAAATGCCGAGGGTCTAGCCAGGGCCGTGGAACCGCCGCCAGGTCGCTGTTGGTCCACACCACGCATTGAGCTGCCCGCCCACTCAGCATCCGCCCACCCAGCATCCATGGGAGTGCAGGTGGAAACCATCTCCCCAGGAGAGGAGCGCACCTTCCTGAGGCAGGGCCAGACCTGCATGGTGCACTACACCCGGATGCTTGAATATGGAAAGAAATTTGATTCCTCCCGGGACAGAAACAACCCCTTTAATTTTATGCTAGGAAAGCAGGAGGTGATCCGAGGCTGGGAAGAAAGGGTTGCTTAGATGAGTGTGGGTCAGAGAGCCAAACTGACTATATCTCCAGATTCTGCCTATGGTGCCACTGGGCACCCAGGCATCATCCCACCCCATGCCACTCTCGTCTTCATTGTGGAGCTTCTAAAACTGGAATGAAGGGAATGGCCTCCTCCCTCAGCTCCCTGTTCTTGGATCTGCCATGGAGGGATCTGGTGCCTCCAGACGTGTGTACATGAATCCATATGAAGCTTTTCCTAACCTTCCACTACACTCTGTATAGACATCTGCCCTGACTGAATGTGTTCTGTCACTCAGCTTTGCTTCCGACACCTTCCATTTCCTCTTCCCCCTTCTCCTTGTGTGTGTGTTTACCTAAACTATATGCCATAAACCTCAAGTTACTCATTTTATTTTGTTTTCATTTTGGGGTAAAGATTCAGTTTCAGTCTTTTGGATCTAGGTTTCCAATTAAGTTCATGGTCAAGTATCAACAGCACAAGTGATAGATTCACTTTAGAATAGGAATTGGTATTGGAGGAGTTGCAAGAATGTTTTAATCTTTTGGATGAAATTTTTATCTATTACATATCAAATATTCTTTCTGCTGCGCTGCAAAGCCATAGCAGATTTGAGGTGCTGTTGAGGGATGAATTGTTGTCCAAGTTGAGAGATGTCCTTGGGTTAAATTAAAAGCCCTACCTAAAACCGAGGTGGGGATGGGGAGAGCCTTTATGTTGGCAGAAGAGCTGAGGCAGGGCTCACTTGTCTGACATAATGTAAAAGAGTCTTGGAACATGCCCTAGGTCCAGGGTCTAAAACCCCTTGCTGAGTATGGAACACCAAGCTCTGTGCCAAAGGGTGGGAGGCTGCCCTGCTGCACTACAATCTAAGCCCAGGGCATAAAACCCCTTGTGGCTTGGAGAGAACCCAGGGCTCAGGGCATATAACCCCTTGTAGCCTCTGGAATGTGTCCAGACTCGCTAACCCCTTGCTCCTTGCTCTCCCAAAATCATAAATTGATTGTATCTTGAATTATCAGAACCTGTTCTCCCTTATCTCAAGTAGCAGAGCATATGCTAAACTTTCACAGCTACACTTGATGCACCGCTGCTTTTCTACCCCTAGGTCCTCACCTGTCTACCCCCACATCTGCATGTCCTCACTACCTGCATCTTTGTTTGATTACCAATAAATAGTGTGGGCTCCCAGAGCTCAGGGCCTTCACAGACTCCATACTGGCATTGGCCCCCTGGGCCCACCGTATGTACTCTTAACTTCTTTTGTCTCATTCTTTTGACTTCGCCAGACTTCTTAGCCCCCATGACCTGGTTTTGGGTCTGATCACCCCAACATTTCTGGCATCCCAATGTGGGGCTACAAAGACCCTGGTGAAGGAATGCTAGAGCATGTGGAAGTGGAGGACGCATCACCAGAGGACACCCAAGGATGACTGAAAGAAGCTCGGTGGGTAAGCTGGGTGCTTGGAAAAACCAGGGTAACAATGGGACAGAATAAAAGCAAACATTCTGCTTATTTAAACTTTCTAAGGCATTTATTACAGAGAGGGGGAACAAAAGTTAGTACTCAGAAATTATTAACACTCTTTAGTACAGTAAAGCAGTTTTGCCCATGGTTCCCAGAACTAGGGACTATGGAGTTGGATGAATGGGAAAGAATTGGCAGAGATTTGGCTGGGCATGGTGGCTCATGCCTGTAATCCCAGCACTTTGGGAGGCTAAGGCAGGCGGATCACGAAGTCAGGAGATTGAGACCATCCTGGCTAACACAGTGAAACCCCATCTCTACTATAAATACAAAAAAAAAAAAAATTAGCTGGGCGTGGTGGCAGGCACCTGTAGACCCAGCTACTCGGGAGGCTGAGGCAGGAGAGTAGCGTGAACCTGGGAGGTGGAGCTTGCAGTGAGCCAAGGTCGTGCCACTGCACTTCAGCCTGGGTGGCAGAGCAAGACTCCGTCTCAAAAAAAAAAAAAAAAAAGAATTGGCAGAGATTTTAAAAAGGCATATAAAGAAGTAGCCAAAATTCCAGTTTCTGATTGGTTGGTGTGGGCATTGATAAAGGCAGCTCTTGAGCCATTTCAAACAGATGACGAGACAGATTCAGATGAGGAAGACAAGTGTGTAAAAAACTAACTTCAGATTCTGAATGCGAGGAGCAAAAACCAGAGGAAATTAAGAAAGGGAAACTGAAAAGGGTATGTTTTACTAGCCCGTCAGCTCCACCTACTGAATTAAGTGAATGGCCACCTCCTTCCCCTCCCCATAATGGGCAAGAAGATGAATTAGCTGTAAAACTTACTGCTTCTGTAGTTGCAACATTAAAATCTGGAGCAATTGGTGGTGCTATACAAAATTCTATTCAAAAGGCTAGAGCTGAGGGAGACCTTGAAGCATGGCAATTTCCTGTTACTATCACCCAGCAAGGAAGGCAAAATATAGCTAGTTGGGCCACGTTTTCTTTTAAGCTTTTAATGGAATTTAAGCAAGCCATTAGTCAATATGGGCCAAATTCTCCTTTTGTACAAACTTTACTAAAAAATGTGGCTCATGATAATAGATTGATAAAATATGACTGGGATACTTTAACAAAATCTGTTCTCACTCTATCTCAGTACTTACAGTTTAAAACCTGGTGGGCTGATGAAGCTCAAACTCAGGCAAGGGAAAAAACACAAGCACAGCCACCTGTGCCTGTTTCCTTTCAACAGTTAATGGGAGTCAGTCCTAATTGGGGTCAATTAGAAAATCAAGCAGTAATCAAGAATGTTGCCATTGTTCAGTTATGCACTGTGTGCTTATGGGCGTGTGAGAGAATAAATGTTACAGCAGAAAAATATCCTTTTTTCAGTTCTGTCTGACAAGGACCTAAAGAACCATATACTGATTTTATTGCTCAGCTCCATGAGGCTGTGAATAAGGCCATAACTGACAAAATAGCTCAAGATGTTGTAATACAGCTTCTTGCATATGAAAATGCTAATACAGAGTGTCAAAATGCTATTAGACCTATGAGAGGGAAGGCTCATTTGGCTGAATATATTAAGGCTTGTGATGGCATTGGGGGTAACTTACACAAGTCTACTCTTTTAGCTCAAGCTATGGCTGGACTAAAGGTGGAAAAAAAATGCCCCATCTTTCAGGCTTTTGCTTTAATTGTGGGCAATTTGGACACACAAAAAAGGAATGTAGAAAAGGAAATCAAAAGGCAAAAACTATTATCGTCAATCAACAGAAAAGTCCCGATGTATACCCCCGGTATAAGAAAGGCAATCACTGGACAAAAGAGTGTCATTCTAAATTTAGTAAAGATGGACAACCTCTTTTGGGAAAAGGGAAGAGGGGCCCACCTCAGGTCCCTCAACAAACCAAGGCATATCCACACAGTCAGTGCCCTTACAAACATACAATTGTCCCCCACCACAGCAGGCAGTGCTGCCGTATATCTCTGCAGCACAATTCCCATCTGCCTACTTCCTGGGGAGCCACCAAAGAAAGTCCCCATGGGTGTTAGGGGCCCTTTACCCTCAGAAAAAGTTGGTTTATTGCTTGGAAGGTCTAGCTTAAATGTAAAAGGTGTCACTGTACATAGAGGAATAATTGATTCTGATTATGCCAGAGAGATTCAACTAGTTGTTAGTTCCTCAACACTGTGGTCTGTTTCCCCAGGAGAAAGAATTGCTCAGTTGTTGCTGTTACCTTATACAAAACTGGGAAACAGCACTGTAAAAAGAACAGGAGGCTTTGGTAGTACTAACCCAGCAGGAAAAACTGTATATTGGGTTAATTGAATGTCTGATAACAGACCTATTTATACAGTAACCATCCAAGGAAAGGACTTTGAAGGGTTAGTAGATACTGGAGCTGATGTTTCTATTATTGCTTTAAATCAATGGCCCTGACACTGGCCCAAACAAAAGGCATCCATTGGTATTGTTGGAGTAGGAGCTGCTTCAGAAGTTTTTCAAAGTTCCTTAATTTTGCCATGTCTAGGGCCGGATGGCCAAGAAGGGACAATTCAACCTATTATTACACCTATTCCTGTCAATTTATGGGGAAAGGGCATATTGCAACAATGGGGTGCTGAAATATCTATTCCTATGGATCAGTATAGTAATAACAGTAAACAAATGATGAGAAAAGTGGGATATCTCCCAGGAAAAGGATTAGGAAAGAATGAAAGTGACCAACCAGAATCTTTAGAACTAAAAGGGCAAACAGATCGAGCAGCATTAGGGTATCATTTTTAGGAGTGGCTATTGCTGAGCCTCCAGCTCCCATTCCTCTTGTTTGGTTAACTGCCAAACCAGTTTGGGTGGAGCAATGGCTGCTGAAACAGGAAAAAAACTGGAGGCTTTAAAAGAATTAGTACAGGAACAATTGCAAAAGGGACACGTAGAGCCTACTTTCTCTCCTTGGAATTCTCCTGTTTGTTATTAAGAAAAAAATCAGCCTGATGCGGTGGCTCATGCCTGTAATCCCAGCACTTGGGAGGCTGAGGCGGGTGGATCACAAGGTCAGGAGATTGACCTGTTATCCTGGCTAACACAGTGAAACCCTGTCTCTACTAAAAATACAAACATTAGCCAGGTGTGGCGGCATGTGCCTGTAGTCCCAGCTGCTGGGGAGGCTGAGACAGCAGAATGGCTGACCCAGGGAGGCAGAGCTTACAGTGAGCTGAGATCATGCCACTGCACTCCAGCCTGGGTGACAGAGCGAGACTCTGTCTCAAAAAAAAGAAAATAAAAAAAGAAAAAAAGAAAAAATCAGGTAAATGGAGAATGTTAACAGATTTAAGGGCTGTTAATGCTGTAATTCAACCCATGGGTGCACTGCAACAAGGGCTGCCCTCTCCAACAATGATCCCAAAATACTGGCCTCTAATATTGCTTATTTACCATTCCTTTAGCTACCCAAGATTATGAAAAATTTGCTTTTACTGTTCCTGCTATAAATAACAAAGAACCAGCAGATACCATTGGAAAGTACTCCCACAAGGCATGTTAAGTAGTCCAACTATTTGTCAAACTTATGTTGGAAAAGCTATTAAGCCAGTTAGAGAACAATTTAAAAAATGTTATATTATCCATTGCATGGGTGATATTTTATGTGCAGCTGAAACTAGGGAGGAATTAACACTATGCTACAAACAGAAAAGTCTATAACTGCAGCAGGATTAGTCATAGCCCCCCATAAAATCCAAACTTCTACTCCCTTTCAATATTTAGGAATGAAGGTAGAACAAAGTGCTACTAAGCCTCAAAAGGTTCAAATTTGAAGAGATAATTTAAAAACTTTAAATGACTTTCAAAAATTATTAGGAGACATTAATTGGATTTGTCCAACTTTAGGCATTCCTACCTATGCTATGTCTCACCTTTTTTCTACCTTACAAGGTGATTCTAACTTAAACAGTAAATGCTCCCTGTCCAAAGAGGCATTAGAGGAACTTCAATTACTTGAAGAAAAAATTCAACAAGCACAAGTGAAATGAATTGACCCTATGCAGCCATTACAGTTTTTAGTTTTTCCTACTAAACATTCACCTACAGGAGTTATTGTTCAACAGAATGATCTGGTTGAGTGGCTTTTTCTACCTCACAATACAACCAAAACACTTACTCTGTATTCAAATCAAATTGCTGTACTAATAGGACAAGCAAGGCTGCGCACAATGAAGTTAATGGGATATGATCCAAATCAAATTACAGTTACATTAAACAAACAACAAATTCAGCAAACTTACATTAATTCCCAGGAATGGCAAGTTTATTTGGCAGGTTTTGTTGGCATTCTTGATAATCATTATCTTAAATCTAAGATATTTCCATTTCTAAAATTAACATCCTGGATATTGCCTTCTATTACTCAAAAGCCCCTAATGAAGGGGCCATTACTGTTTTACTGATGGGTCTAGTAATGGAAAAGCCTCATTTGTGGGACCTCAACAACAAGTTTTTCAAACTGACTTTGCTTCTGCTCAAAGGGCTGAACTTATTGCTGTAATTACAGTACTGAAAACTTTTAAATAGCCAGTTAATATTGTTTCTGATTCAGCTTATGTGGTGCAAACCACACAAAATATTAAATGTGCTTTAATTCACAATGTGACTGATGAACAACTTAATCTTTTATTTCATTCTTTACAACAAGCAGTACAACAAAGACATTCCCCTTTCTATATTACTCATATGAGAGCACATACTAACATCCCTAGTCCTTTTAACTTAATCAAAGGGCGGATGCACTGGTTTCTGCAGCTTTTGCCAATGCACAAACATTCCATTCCTTAATGCATCTTAATGCTGCAGGCCTCAGAAAAAGATACGGCTTATCCTGGAAGCAGGTTAAGGAGATTGTAAAACACTTCTCTGCATGTGAAGTCCTGCATCTGCCACATCAGGGAGCAGGAGTTAACCCTAGAGGTCTATCTCCAAATTCCATCTGTCAGATGGACATAACACACATTCCCACTTTTGGAAAACTGTCCTTTGTTCATGTTTCAGTAGATACTTATTCACATTTTATCTGGGCCACATACCAAACAGGGGAAGCTACAGCTCATGTTAAAAAACCTTTACCTTTTTTCTTGCTTTGCAGTTATGGGAATCCCAGAAAAAAACAAAACTGATAATGGCCCAGAGTACTGCAGCAAAGCCATGGCTGCAATTTTTTTTTTTTTTTTTTTTTGAGACAGAGTCTTGCTCTGTCACCCAGGCTGGAGTCTTGCTCTGTCACCCAGGCTGGAGTGCAGTGGCCAACCTCGGTTCACTGCAAGCTCTGCCTCCTGGGTTCATGCCATTCTCCTGCCTCAGCCTCCCAAGTAGCTGGGACTACAGGCACCCGCCGCCGTGCCCGGCTAATTTTTTTTTTGTATTTTTAGTAGAGACGGGGTTTCACAGTGGTCTCGATCTCCTGACCTTGTGATCCACCCACCTCGGCCTCCCAAAGTGCTGGGATTACAGGCATGAGCCACCGCACCCGGCAGCCATGGCTGCATTTTAGCAGCAGTGAAATATTACTCATACTACAGGTATTCCATATAATTCACAAGGACAAGAAATAGTTGAAAGAGCTCATTGGAACTTAAAAACTCAGTTACAAAAACAGAAAGAGGGAGACCAGGTATATAAAACCCTACATATACAATTACACCTCACTTTATTAACACTAAATTTTTTAAATTTACAAAAGGATCAGCCCATGACAGCAGCTGAACAACACTTAACAGGACAAAAGGAAAATAAAAATGCCAGACAAGATATATGGTGGAGGGATGCACATACAAAGAGTTGGGAAAAAGGAAAAATAATTACATGGGGAAGAGAATTTGCTTGTGTCTCTCCAAGTGACAATCAGGTACCTGTGTTGGTGCCCACCAAACATCTGAAGATCTATCATGAGCCACACCAGGAAGAGAGGACTCTGGGAAGAGCCAGAACTCCCTATACGAGTGATGGCATGAATGAACATCTCAGAGACAAAGGAAAAGATCAAGAATACTCACCAAGCAGACCCTCCAACATGGGGACAAATCAAGAAACTGACACAGATAGCAGAGGACAATCTGAGAGCACAGAACAAATCAAAAACAACTAGTAACCTAATGGTGGCTATGATGGTGGTACTTACTGTGGCAGTAAGCCTCCCTACTGTAAGAGCAACTCAAAATTTTACTTATTGGACATATGTCCCATTTCCTCCTTTAATTAGGTCTGTGAGTTGGATGGACCCTATTATTGAGGTGAACAACAATGACAGAACCTCGATGCCTGAGCCCATGGATAACAGAGGGCCAATGCATCCTAATAAGGAAGGGATGAAAATGAATATATCAATAGGATATAAATATCCTCCAATATGCCTAGGACCTGCTGCTGGATGCTTACAAATTGGCACACAAGTATGGTTGGCAGTAATCCCTAGGAAAAATAAATCACAGGCTACTTTACATATGATTTCAGGGCAAAGTTTAAAATATAACCATTCCAGCCCTAAAACTCAGCAGTTCTGTCCAGACAAACTCGAATGTAAACAAAATAGAGTTTGGTTTGAAGGTGTGGATGCTTGGCATTGGGGAAATTGTGTAGCAAGTAAGGCTGGGGTGCTACAAAATAATTCCTATGGAATCATCATTGATTGGTCCCCTAGGGGGATTTTTAAGAAAAATTGCACCGGAGGGCCTTCTTATAAAATAAGCTGATGGAATCATTGGAAAGAGAACCATATGCAGTATATTCAGATGGAAGCTGATGTCCCTATTATATGGAGCCCTGGTGGCATTGTCACCCCTATTCCAAAAATGATATCTCCTGCCATAGGACAGGAACATTCAGAATTATGGAAATTAGCTATGGCTAAAAGTTCAATCAAAATTTGGGAGGGTAAATATAATAAGTATAAAGGGGAGGGAGGTAAAGATAAATATGTTCTCTCTTTTCTTTCTAACAGGACCTTTTGGATTCAAAGTTGTGTCCGACCACCTTTTATGTTAGCAGTAGGAAATATTACTCTTTTTTTTTTTTTTTTTTTTTTTTTTTTGAGACGGAGTCTCGCTCTGTCCCTCAGGCTGGAGTGCAGTGGTGGGATCTAGGCCCACTGCACGCTCCGCCTCCCTGGTTCACTCCTTTCTCCTGCCTCAGCCTCCCGAGTAGCTGGGACTACAGGCGCCCGCCACCATGCCCGGCTAATTTTTTGTGGTTTTTTATTTTTTATTTTTTTTAGTAGAGACGGGTTTTCACCGTGTTAGCCAGGATGGTCTTGATCTTCTGACCTCGTGATCCACCCACCTCGGCCTCCCAAAGTGCTGGGATTACAGGTGTAAGCCACCGCGCCCAGCCAGAAATATTACTCGACATAAATACCCGTTTTATCACCTGCCAGGAATGTCGCTTGTTTACTTGCATTAACACAATCTTGATAAAAATCAAACTATCTTGTTAATTAGGGCCAGAGAGGGATTTTGGATCCCTGTGTCTCTAAATAGACCATGGGAGGCATCACCATCCATTCACATTATAACTGAGATCCTTAAAAAACTCTTATCCCATTCAAAAAGATTTATAGTTGCTCTTATATTTGCTATAATTGGCCTCATTGCGGTTACCACTACTGCTGCAGTAACTAGTGTGGCTTTACACTCATCTGTGCAAACTGTTGAATTTGTTGATAAATGGAAAAAGAATTCTATGAAATTATGGAGCTCTCAAGCCCAAATAGATCAAAATATAGTTAGTCAAATTAATGATCTCCCTCAGACAGTAACTTGGATGGGGGATTGCATCATAAGTTTAGAAACTAGAATTCAAATGCAATGTGACTGGAATACATCTGATTTTTGCATTACTCCTCATAGTTAGAATGAAACAGAACAATGGGAAAGAATTAATGCCATCTAGTGGGCAGAGAGGAAAATCTCACCCTTGATATTGTAAAAGTAAAAGAGCAGGTTTTTGAAGCCTCTCAGGCTCACTTAGCCCTGCTCCCTGGAACTGGTATTTTAAGCAAGGCAGCCAATGGGTTGTCTGCAATCAATCCTCTTAAATGGATTAAGACCACTGGAAACTCTACACTTGTAAATTTTGTTCTAATAATTATGTGCTTGTGCTGTCTCCTTTTAGTCTACAGATGTGGAAACCGCTTCTGGAGAGAAAGCCGCTGCCGAGAACAAGCAATGATAGCTGTGGCGGTTTTGCAGGACAAAAAAGGGAGACATGTTGGCAGAAGGGCTGAGGCAGGGCTCGTTTTTCTGACATAATGTAAAAGAGTCTTGGAACATGTCCTGGGTCCAGGGTCTAAAACCCCTCATGACCTTTGGAACACCAAACTCTGTGCCAAAGGGTGGAAGGCTACCCTGCTGCACTACAATCTAAGCCCAGGGTATAAAACCCCTTGTGGCTTGGAAAGAACCCAGCGCTCAGGGCATAAAACCCCTTGTAGCCTTTGGAATGTGTCCAGACTCACTGGCCCCTTGCACTTTTTTCTCCCAATATCATAAATTGATTGTATCTTGAATTAGAAAAACCTATTCTCCCTTATCTCAAGTAGCAGAGTATATGCTAAGCCATCACAGCTACGCTTGATGCACCGCTACCTTTCCACCCCCACGTCCTCACCTGTCTACCCCCACATCCACACATCCTCTCCGCCTGCTTCTTTGTTTGATTACCAATAAATAGTGTGGGCTCCCAGAGCTCAGGGCCTTCACAGACTCCATACTGGTGTTGGCCCCTGGGACCCACCCTATGTACTCTTGTCTTGTCTCATTCCTTTGATTCTGCCAGACTTCATAGCCCCAGTGACCTGGTGTTGGGTCTGATCACCCCAACACTTTGCCTCCACCAGTCCCACACCACCCTCGCTTTAAGCCCCTGCCTTTGAAAGCAGATCATGTTCACTTTGATGCTGGACACTGCCAGGTATCTGTCCCTGGGCCAGCAGGGACCTCTGAAGCTTCTTTGTGGCCTGGTTTATATTTTTTTCCATCTTGTGGTTTTTCTAATGGACTTTCAGGGATTTTGTAATCTCATAACTTTCCAAGCTCCATCACTTCCTAAATCTTAAGAACTTTAATTGACAGTTTAAATTGAAGGTGCTGTTTGTAGACTTAATACCCAATGAAAGCCCAGGAATCGTTGGGCATGGTGGCCCACGCCTGTAATCCCAGCACTTTGGGAGGTCAAGGCGGGCAGATCGCCTGAGGTCGGGCGTTCCTGACTAGCTTGATCAACATGGAGAAACCTCATCTCTACTAAAAATACAAAATTAGCCGGGTGTGATTGTGCATGCCTATAATCCCAGCTACTCGGGAGGCTGAGGCAGAATTACTTGAACTCGGGAGGCAGAAGTTGTGGTGAGCCAAGATTGTGCCATTGCACTCCAGCCTGGGCAACAAGAGTGAAACTCCATCTCAAAAAAAAAAAAAAAAAAAAGAAGCCCAGCCATCATGAAGAATGCTCGAATGTTCTCTGAAGAAAATGATGCTGGGGGCTGGGTGCAGTGGCTCATGCCTGTAATCCCAGCACTTTGGGAGGCCAAGGCATGTGCGTCACCTGAGGTCAGGAGTTCGAGTCCAGCCTGACCAAAAGGGTGAAATCCTGTCACTACTAAAAATATAAAAAAGTAGCCAGGTGTGGTGGTGGGTGCCTGTAATCCCAGCTACTCTGGAGGCTGAGGCAGGAGAATCGTTGGAACCTGGGAGGTGGAGGTTGCGGTGAGCCAAGATTTCACCATTGCACTCCAGCCTGGGCAATAAGAGTGAAACTGCGTCTCACACTTGATCTTAGCCAAAAGGCTGAGAAGCGCTGAACCAAAGCCACCGCGCCCGGCTGGGAAAATTCTTTACAGATTTATAGTTCTTCTTTATAGATTCTTTCTTGCTAAGTGTTGAAAAGATAACTATAATCATCTAAAGAGGATTAATTCATCACTTAGGCAAAGTAGAGGTTAGCAAGAGGAAGTTACTTCTCTTAGAGTATGTGATTCAAAGGAAAAAACTGCTACATCAAATACACACCGACTGGCTAAACATTTCTAGGTACATATCAATTTCTATGCCACTTTCAGATTCAACACAATGAGGAAGTTACTGGTGTAATAAAAATAACAAACATTAGATTGATGAAGCATGGTAAAATAATTTCAAACAGGAAAGATGTATGAATCTTTTGTACAAAAAAAATTTCAACATATAAGTTGCATACAAGCAGGAAGATTTAACTTCATAAGAGAATTAACAAAAGTTGTATTAATTCAAGACAAGAGCCTGCAGAGACTAAAATTGCTTAGTACTGAAAGTTTTGCCTATATCAACTGTAGTTTATGAAGAAAAAAGTTTTGTTTTTTTTGAGGCAGGGTCTTGCTCTGTTGCCCAGGCTAGAGTGCAGTGATACCATCTCAGCTGATTGCAACCTCCATTTCCGAGGAAGGCTCCTTAATTTCCCAATTATAAAGGTTTTGTGGGAACATAATTGGGTGTAATGAAATAAAAATTTACACCACAAGAGACAGAAACACACTCTTCAGGGTGTATGGTCATAATTTGTTTGAACAAGCCCTTTTAAACTTCTAGATATCATTGAAACTCCTATGTTGATTAAAAATCATCAAAGATCTTTCCAGTGAGAAGGATGAAAAATATTACTGAGAATGAAGTATCACTACTTCATGTATGTGCCTATCTATATGTGCTTATATAACATGCTGTAATACAAGGTGACATTTAGGGGTTGAGACTGTTAACATCTGATTGTACCTTGCTATTTGTAACTTACAATCTTTTATTCACATTTCTCAAGTGCCACGCTTTTAGGTGCCTACACATCATGCTATCATAGGATTTCTAGGTATAAGCCGAGTGCGGTGGCAGATGCCTGTAATCCCAGCACTTTAGGAGGCTGAGGGGGGTAGATCATGAGGTCAGGAGTTTGAGACCACCCTGGCTAACATAGTGAAAGCCCATCTCTACTAAAAATACAAAAATTAGCTGGGCGTGGTGGAGGGAACCTATAGGCCCAGCTACTCGGGAGGCTGAGGCAAGAGAATCACTTGAACCTGGGAGGTGGAGGTTGCAATGAGCCAAAACCATGCCATTGCACTTCAGCCTGGGTGACAGAGTGAGACGGTCTCAAAAAAAAAAAAAATTTTTTTTTAGGGATAATATCTAAGCCCATATAACCTGCTGTTATAAAACTAACATTTAGGGATTGATTTTTTTTTTTTTTTTTTTTTTTTTTTTTTTTTTTTTTTTGAGACGGAGTCTTGCTCTGTCACCAGGCTGGAGTGCAGTGGTGTGATCTCGGCTCACTGCAACCTCCACCTCCCAGGTTTAACGAATTCTCCTGCCTCAGCCTCCCAAGTAGCTGGGACTACAGGCACCCACCACTATGCTTGGGTAATATTTGTATTTTTAGTGGAGACAGGGTTTCACCATATTGGCCAGGGTGGTCTTGAACTCCTGACCTTGTAAGCCACCCACCTCAGCCTCCCAAAGTGCTAGGATTACAGGCCTGAGCCAAAACACCCAGCTGAGATTCTTCATATAGCTGATTATCTTGCCATTTCTAACTTACAAGCTTTATCCACATTTCTTAACCTTTTGTTTCACTAAATGGGACAGGAAGTTTTAACTCTTGTATCCATGAAGCACCTCAGTAAAATAACAGAGATTCCATTTGCAAATTATGCTCCCCAAAAAACAAACACATATCTAAAAAATGTTATAAAGACATTAAGTGTCCACTCAATAACTTTGATTGAAACTGTCTTCATGTTCTTCACTTCACAAAGATAAAGCTCTTACAATGGACTTTGTGAGGTTCCATGTGTTTGGTCAGCCATGAGAGGAAGAATAATTCAGAGTGAGAGGAAACAGAGAGATTCTAGGCAGCCCTCAGGGAAGCTGAGGAGGTGGTACCCTGCCTCCGTGTCCCTCAGAATGTCCCATCTCCCTGTCAGTATCGGTGTCCCAGATAATCTTCTTCTGATTGGGACATTTCCCTGGGAAAAGTGATTACTTGACAAATTCACATTTACTGACAAAACAGTGGCTGCAGTGTCGACATTCATGCAAGTGGGGAAATGGGCATGTGGCCCCTGAGAAAAAATTCTGGATTCCATAATCTCACCTTGCTGGCAAGAAACTACCGTTTCAGCAGAAAGTGCAATGACAGTGTCTGCACAGGGACTGGAGATTATCTCTAGAAAAGAGCTTGGATTGAGGAAATTAGTTAATGTGGATGAATGACGTTACCCATGGAGAATGACATAAGTAGCTAGAAGACAAAAGCCTCAGAACACATAAATCTCAACGGGTATTGAGTAGAGGACTCAGAGCTCTGAGGTAATTGGAGCTCATGGCTAACCTAGAACTTGGATAACATAAAGTTCTTGTTTCTACAAAGTGTGTATCCTTTCCATACGTGAGAACTCTGAGGAAATACAAACTTGGAACAAAAGAAGTAGTAAGGTAACCTTAGAAAGATGTTGAATAGAAAGAAAGCTACGGTGGCATCTTAACTGTTTTACTGCCTGGTAATCTATATGTATTCTCACTTGGGGACACTTATGATTCCACATGAAGTGGACAACCAGCTCATAGCTCTTGTGGTACTGAAAACCAAGTATTTGGCTGGGCATGGTGTTGTATACTCATAATCTCAGCTCCTTGGGAGGCTGAGGTAGGAGAATCACTTGAACCTGGGAGGCCCAAGTTGCAGTGAGCCAAGATTGCACAACTGCACTCCAGCCTGGGTGACAGAATGAGACTCCGTTCCAACGCAAAGTCTTTTAAGACCAAGGAGAGCAGACATTCTGATGTTTCCCACATTGACAGCACTCATAAGGCCTTTCTCCAGTATGAGCTCTCCTGTGTTTAATGAGATGGGATGTTTCAGCAAAAGATTTCCCATATTCACTGCACTCATAAGGCCTTTCTCCTGTGTGAACTCTGATGATGAAGGAGGGTAGAGCTTCGCTGAAATGTTTTTCCACATTTGGTACATTCATAAGGCCTTTCTCCAGTGTGAATTCTCCTGTGTTTAATGAGACTGGAACATTCAGAAAAGGATTTTCCACATTCACTGCACTTATAAGGCTTTTGTCCAGAATGAACTCTTTTATGAACATGAAGTGCAGAGCTGGAAAGAAATGATTTCCCACATTCACTGCATTCATACGGCCTTTCTCCAGTGTGAATCCTCTGATGTATAGTCACGCAGTTCTTATTACCAAATAATTTCCCACATATCTCACATTCATATGGCCTTTCTCCAGTGTGAACTCTCTCATGAACAAGAAGATGATACTTCCTGTTAAATAATTTCCCACATTCCCTGCAACTGTAAGGTCTTTCCCCAGTGTGAAGTCTCTGGTGTTCAGTGAGGTGGGATCTGTACCTAAATGATTTCCCACATTCCTTGCACTCATAAGGCCTTTCTCCAGTGTGACCTCGCTGATGTTGAACGAGGTTGCCCTTTTGACCAAAAGATTTCCCACATTCTCCACACTTGTAAGGCCTTTCTCCAGTGTGAACACGCTGATGGTTAATAAAGCAGAACTTCTGATGAAAAGATTTCCCACATTCCCCACAGTGATAAGCTGTCTCTCCAGTGTGACGTCGCTGATGTTGAATGAGGTTACCCTTTTGACCAAAAGATTTCCCATATTCTCTACACTCATAAGGCCCTTCTCCAGTGTGAACACGCTGATGGCTAATAAGGCTGCCCTTCTGACTAAAAGATTTCCCACATTCCTCACAGGGATAAGCTGTCTTTCCAGTGTGGACTTGTTGATGTTGAATAAGGCTGCTCTTTCGACTATAAGATTTCCCACACTCTCTGCAATCATAAGGTCCTTTTCCAGTGTGATCTCGCTGATGATTACCGAAGCTGACATATCTGCTAAAGGATTTTCCACAATCACTGCACACATAACATCCATCTCTAGTGAAAAGTTTCTGGTGTGGAATAACTGAGTGCTTGGTGCTGAAGGCTTTTGTGCATTTTCCACACCTGTAATTAGTTTTTCCCTCCTGAAAGGGTGGGCCATGCGTAGTTTCACTGTCTGTCTTCTCTACAGGGTAAGCGGCTTCTTCTTGGCACAATCCTGAACTGGGCAGAATGTCCTTCCCAAACTCGTGGAAGACAAATGGCTCCTGTGACACCCTGAGCTTACGTTTCTTTACAAACGACGTTTCTCTGACACTCTTTCTGTAGAATTTCTCTCCAATATGCTGTTTCTGGTGCTGATGAAGGTTTGCAGTGTCATCCAAGTTTTTTCCACATGCTCCACTCCTGTTCAGCTTCTGCTTGTGATGAGTTTCCTGGTGGTCAGCAAAGTGATAAACATCCTCCAAGATGAGGCCACACATTTCACAGGGGTGAGCCTTCTTAGGAGAAATAACTGTCCTAGGAGTCCTGCTCTGAGACTCTCTTTGTAGAGAAATTCTCTGCTTACATGGTGCCTCCTCATCTTTTGATCCACACCAACAACCTGAAAGCAAGAAAATGCTGGTCAAGTGCAAAGTACCTCTAATGGGAAGGCACAGCCCACCCACAAGTATGTCTCACAAATTGAGGAATTATTCTATAGAAATATTTGCAGGAACACAATGTTGGCTTCAAGTTGAAGATGGGGCTGCTGGCAGGGTGCGGTGGCTCACGCCTGTAATCCCAGCACTTTGGGAGGCTGAGGCAGGTGGATCACCTGAGGTCAGAAGTTCAAGACCAGCGTGACCAACATGGTGAAACCCCATCTCTACTAAAAATACAAAAATTAGCTGGATGTGGTGGTGGGCACCTGTAATCCCAGCTACTCAGGAGGCTGAGGCAGGAGAATCATTTGAACCCGGAAGGTGGAGGTTTGCATTGAGCCATGATCACACCACTGCACTGCAGCCTGGATAACAGAGAGACTCCATCTCAAAATAATAATAATAATAATAATAATAAAAAGAAGAATGAGCTGCCTAGCATTACTGGGCTATAAAGGTCACAGAATCCAGGAGGCCTCATAACGTAAAGAGCACAAGCATACATGCAACACAGGGAGTAGAGGCAGGGTCCACAGCTCCTTCCTCTAAACACAAGTTGTGTACGGGACCTTATCTCCTAATGACATGTAAGTGCTATGTAGAAGCATATGGACTGAGCGCAGTGGCTCATGCCTGTAATCCCAGCACTTTGCAAGGCCAAGGCAGGTGGATAACCTGAGTTCAGTAGTTGGAGACGAGCCTGGCTAACACGGTGAAACCCCGTGTCTACTAAAAACACAAAAAATTAGCCAGGTGTGGTGGCACAGGCCTGTAATCCCAGCTACTTGGGAGGCTGAGGCAGGAAAATCACTTCAACCTGGGAAGCAGAGGTTGCAGTGAGCCAAGATTGTGCCATTGCACTCCAGGTTGGGCAACAAGAGTGAAACTCCATCTCAAAAAGTAAAAATAAAAATAAAAATATATATAGAAGCATATGTCAAGACCAAGAAAACATGAGTACAACACAGCAGAGGGTGGTCATGGATGGTTTAACATAGGGCATATACTTCCTAATACGTAATCGATACACCAATATCAGAGATAACTGCAGATGAAAGCACAAGAAAAATGGGTGAGATGTGGAGTCTAGAGATGTGAGTATTAGTGCTGGGGTGGATATCACAGTAGAAGTGAAAAGGTAGAGAACTAACAAGTGTGAAACTCTCAACAATGGGGAGAAAAGGACAAATAGTGTGTGCCTTACTCATATTGCCACAAAAATACTTGGCAAATATAAATGGTTTCTGGTATGATTTGGATAAACCCCTGAAGTCATGCCTTCCCCCAGCATGGCACTCCTGAAGGACAGGTTCCCTTTGAGCCTATCGTGATGAGCCTGAATTGAACCACATCTTGTCAAACACGGAGGACTCTCCATCTCACCCCCGGTACATATGACTGGATGATATAAGTATGAAGGGAGAGACAGCAGAGATGAACAGCCAACACTAGCTCAGGACAACTAAGCACCTGACAGCCCACAGGAGAGTAAGCTAAGTATTACAAGAGAATTCCTAAGCAGGGTCTTGCAAGAAGAGTCTATGGTCTATGTAGGTAGTGACAATGTCAATGAAGGTAATTCTTGGCACAGGGAGGCACGAAGGATTGTCAGATAGAGGAAGGAAGTGTTAATAGAACCTGGGCACACAAGAGCTACCGATTTGGACAGTCACCTGATAGCCAGAGAGCAGGCAAAGTGGATACACTTAGGTGCCTATAAGACTCCTGACACTGACTCCTTCCCTGGGAGCCTGGAGCAGAGGTGTTGGAAGTGCTTAAGGAGAGGAAAAGGCAATACGCACACCTTACTCCTACCAACCACACAACTTACACAGAGAAGTGTAGAAGGAACCTGTGTCCAGGCTCCTTAAGTGAGAAAGACAGTCCTGTCAATGAAAAACAGGGGAAAAGTAACACTAGCTCAGGTCACAAAGGTGAGCATGAGCAACTTACCCAGCGAGGATATGAGAGCCAGGTTCTCTAGCATCACATCACGGTACAAACACCTCTGAGCCTCACTAAGAAGACACCACTCCTCCTGGGAAAAGTTCACAGCCACATCTTCAAAGGTCACAGTGCCCTGCCATGATAGTGACAGATGAAACCACAAACAGCCCCTCTGCTGAGGTACCACAACCCACCTCCCCCACACACCTACCGTTGCCCATCCTCCTCCCAAGGTCCCCAACGCAGAGCTGAAACCATGTCCACTGGTGCCTTTGTCTCTTCATGGGCCCACTGGTCAATTGCCATCAGCAATAAGCAGTAAGTGGACAAATAGGTATCCATGCTGAGGTCCTGACATAAAAAGGTCAATTTCCTTCTGAATAGCGATATCCAAGCTCATGTAAAGCCCAGGGCAGCTGCCTGAGCCCACTGGACAAACTCGCTCTCTAAACATACATCATTCTTTATACTGCACAGACACATGCCCATGGTCACCCCTACCTGAGTTTTCCCCACCATCAGCCTCTCTCTGGCATCCCCACAAATAGAACTTTGTTTTTTGGGGTCTTTTTTGAGGCATAGTCTAGCTCTGTCACCCAGGCTGGAATGCAGTGGCATGATCTTGGCTCTCTGCAGCCTCCGCCTCCTGGGTTCAAGTGATTCTCATGCCTCAGCCTCCCAAGTAGCCGGGATTACAGCCATGCACCACTATAGCCAGCTAATTTTTGTATTTTTTTTTTTAGTAGAGACAGGGTTTCACCATGTTGGCAAGGCTGGTCTTGAACTCCTCGTCTCAAGTGATCCACCCGCCTTGGCCTCCAAAAGTGAGATTACAGGGGTGGGCCACTGTACCCAGCCCCCACAAATAAAATTATTTCACAAGATGAAGAGGGTATAACGGCCCATGATTCCCTTGGGAATATGCAATGGTTTGTTTCCATAACTCTGGTGGTAGGGATGGAATTGAAACCCACCACAAAATATAAAAACCTGGAACCCTGCCTTATCACCTTTATAAAACCTGCTGTTAGGCTAGGATACGTTATTCAAGAGAGCAGAGTGGGAATGAGATTTGTATTCACACCTTTTAAGGTTGTCCCACTATCACAAGATGTCAAAGTGACACATCATATTGGGCCTTCAATTCTGGCCTTATACCAAAATGTGGATAAGCATCCAGACTATGCTTGACAAATACAAACAGGATCCAATATTAACACAGAATTTCCATGGTTTACAATAGCAGTGGTAATCCCAAATCATCCTGTGAATGTCTCCCGGAATGACTCCATAGCCACACAGAACCACATGTGGCTTCAGATATCCATGGCCCTATTTCACTTTTGTGCTGCACCAGCTGAGACCTCAGCTGTAGCAACCCTCCTCTGTCCATCTAATGCTGTTTAAAGCCCAGCCCCTGGATTTGTGAACCAAACCAAATCTACTATCACAGATGAGCATATTTTTCACTGCCCATATGCACCGGGCTGAACGAAACTCCCCAGGCACTCCCAAAGTCATCTCGAAACTTTTATGAGTCCAGACAGTGATAAATAGTTACAACTTGGCACCAACTCAGGCATAAGTGTCATCTTCCTTACTCCTATGCTTGTGCATGCATCTATCTCTTGTCTATTCTCTCCTCAGATGTCTATGTCCCCTTCCAAACTCTACTGTCTGATACACCTGCCATGATGGTCACTCACACCCTCTCAGGTGTTTAGGAAGCTCAATAACATCACTCAGGGACGTAAGTAAGAGATCCACTCCTCAGCCTGTAGTCACACCTTCCTGGCCCCTGAAAAGATTTACCACCAAAATCTGAAGCATGTCTTCCTAAGTGGACCCATAACTAACTTACTGTAGTTCACCTATTAGTTTTCATATATTGGATGTCTCCAGTATCAACACCCTCCCAGATACCCCATCCTGTATGTCTAGTTATCCATTTGATGCCACCATTTATTGGTCACTGACTCTTCATATGCCAAAACAACACTATTGATATCCACAGTCAATATTATGTCAATACCAACTTCATATCAGCTGATGCAGCGTCCATGGTTACAGGTGCTAAGATCAAAAACCTTGGGCTCATGCCTGATTCCTCTTTCATGCCCTTATCATCCACATTAGAAAACCTAGCTGTCTGCCAGGCGTGATGGCTCATGTCTGTAATCCCAGCACTTTGGGAGGCTGAGGCAGGCAAATCACCTGAGGTCAGGAGTTCGAGACCAGTCTGGCCAACATGATGAAACCCCGTCTCTACTAAAAATACAAAAACTAGCTGGGTGTGGTGGCAAGCTACCTTGGAGGCTGAGGCAGGAGAATCGCTTGAACCTGGGAGGCAGAAGTTCCAGTGAGCCGAGATTGCACCATTGCACTCCAGCGTGGGCGACAAGACCGAAATTCCACAAAAAAGAAAGAAAGAAAAAGGAAGGAAGGAAAGAAAACCTAGCTGTCTCTTTACAAAAAGTGAATCCTGAATCCAGACTCATGTGATTTGCCACGTATCTGATCCACTAACCCTCACCTGGATTATGGCAGGAACCTTATCTCTGACCTTTCTTTCTCTTCCCTCAACCCATAGTGTGTGCACCAAGGTCCAACCAGATGAAGCCTGTAGCCAGATAGAACTGTGGTAATATCACCTCCTGACTTTGATCTGTTTTATCTCTAAGCATTTCACAACCTGGTAGCAAATCCTGGGTTAATCTTACAAGAGTGTTTACATTGGTTGACAGAAATGGGCACACTTGCATATAACCTGCCATGGCCTTAGTATCCTGGCTTTAGAGATTCTCCAGGGTCCTTGGATCAAAGGACTGAAAAAATGGCACTTAAGAGTCCCAGGGCACCACAAGCTAGAGAACCTGTGGATGGGGTCAGGACCAATGAGGGGATTGAACACCCTCCACTTTACTGTGTGGGTTCCCTAAGTGCTTCTGTAGCCAGGAGTGCCTGAGGGGAGAGGCAGACATTACAAACATGTCACGGGATTTGATAAGCTCAGGCCTCCCTGAATCCTTTCTTGTCTCCGGAACCAGGTAACCCTACGGCTGGTTGTCTGACCTGCCCGTCTCAGTGCAAAATGTCATCTCTACCACCTATGTGAGCTACAAAAAGGATTCAACCTCCCAAGACCCCAAAGTCTTCATCCTCTCTATGATGTTCTTCCTTTGAATGTCCTTTGGGAAACCTTAAAAGCCTGGATTTGGATCATGTCCCTCCTTTCTTCAAAACTCTCCATGGCTTCTAGCATCCTCACGATGAATGCACAGCCCTCGGTCTGCTTACTCTTCCAGGGAGAGCTCCACCTCACACTTTGTTCCAGACAGATTCCATTCGCCCGGCTCCGTCCATCTCCAGGCCATTGCCTGCGCCCCTCCCTGTGCTTGTTGCTCTCCCCACCACATCCCACGGGTGTCAGAAACAGGTGAAACCGGCTTCATAAAATTATAACTGAGGAAATTATGACAGTGAAAGAAATCAGACCTAACTGACTCCATCTTGCTTCCACCTTTCAGCTGTCCTTGTTCATTCCTGGGTATAGGCTGAATTAACTTAGGGAAGGAATTCAGTTCATGGTTTCACTCTGAAACAAAATTGATAATAGCCCTTTCCTGAAAAAAACCCCTTCTTGCCTGGAGACCAGCCTGCCTTTGCAGGACTAACAAATTAGCTACAAGATTAGAAATTACCATTTAGGGGTCATGCAGCTTCTGGCTCCAAGTTGCTCCTGAAGATAAATCACTATTGTAAAACCTAAGAGCAGTGCTTGAGGTATTTTGCAGATCCTGCACTGGATGGATCAGCTGACAACACACAGACCGGTAATCTGGGTCAATCAGTTCTGCCATCCCACCCAGAACAGAAAACAGCATGAAAAACTCACTTTTAACTCCCTATGAATCCATCTCCAACCTGATGGATCAGCACTCCCCAGTTCCCAACCCTTACCGCCAAATTAATTTTGAAAACTCTGATCCCGGAATGTTAATGGAGACTAATTTGAATAATAATAAAACTCCTGTCTCCAGAATAGCCGGACGGCTCTGCGTCAATTACTATTTCTCCATCGCAATTCCCCAGTCTTCATAAATCGGCTCTGTCTAGGCAGCTTGCAAGGTGAACCCACTGGACAGTTACACAGGGACCCCTCCTGCGAGCGCCTCAGTGTCCCTACGCTGGATACCGTCTACAGACCCGTGAGCAGGAGCCGCTCCCTCGCTGGTTTAGGACCTGGGTGACGATGGGGTGACCTGAGGGCACAGAAGGCGCCACAATTACCTGAGTCGGGTGCCTCCGCGCAGCCGCTGCCATCGGACTACTTGGGGGAGCACGGCCCGGGAGCAGTGGTCGCCGTCACGGGGCTGCAGAGCCGCCTCTGGGCACCGAGGACGATTCCTCTCCACCTTCTAGGTTCAGTCACCGCGGTCCCACCCAGCACTCAGGGGCCACAAACTGGGGAAACACCCACATCACCGATACACAACCGCTACTAGAGACCCAGGAAGTCTCAGCCTCAGACGTTACGTGTACACGTGGAAATGCCTTCTTTCCGAGTGCTCATTGGCTCTGACCGGCTGTCGTTTAACGCAGAGCTTTCTGGGTAATGTAGTTCCCTACTTTCCAGGGCGCTAAAAAGGGTGATACCCAGAGTCCGCCTGCAGGAAAAGCCCGCCATCAGGTCAGCGGCTCTCCTTAAAAAGCGCACCCTTCTGGCCGGGCGCAGTGGCTCAAGCCTGTAATCTCAGCACTTTGGGAGGCGGAGGTGGGCGGATCACAAGGTCAGGAGATGGAGACCATCCTGGCTAACAGGGTGAAACCCCGTGTCTACTAAAAATTCAAAAAAAAAAAACAAAACAGTTAGCTGGGCGTGGTGGTGGGCACCTAGAGTCACAGCTACTCCGGAGGCTGAGGCTGGAGAATGGCGTGAACCTGGGAGGCGGACCTTGCAGTGAGCTGAGATCGCGCCACTGCACTCCAGCCTGGGCGACAGAGCAAGACTCTTTCTCAAACAAAAAAAAAAAACAAAACAAAACAAAAAAAAAGTCGCCTTTCTAGGGCAGAGGACGGGTCTCACCTAGCCTTAGAAGCCGTACTGAGATTCCTGGAGACTAGTGTCTGTAACTAATCACTCAAGAATTTGGAAAAATACTACTTCAGATTTCGGGGAGCTCAAGGTAAATAATAGGGAGCTCAAGCTAAAACTATTATTTAGGATTCTCCCAAAGGCTAAAAATCCAAATTACCACACCGTTTGAAACAGTCGTTCAGTCGCAAAATACCTGCACTGGAAGCAGAGGCTGATAAACGTTATTATGTTATAATGTTTCTGAAGGCCCTCAGAAGCATTAGAGTGCCTAAGGCAAATGAAGGAAGTTAGAGATGTGCTCCCCTAAAGCAGGAGTGCAAAGCTGAATCTCTGTGATTCCTACAGAAAACAATCCTCCTGCTGATAGAATCTGTGAAAGGAAAATCTTGTGGCCTCAAAATTACTAAGCTAAAGGGAAAGTCAATCTGGGAACTGCTCAGGGCAAACTTGCCTCCCATTCTATTCAAAGTCTTCCCTCTCCTCACTGAGATAGACGCCTATTCTGATTGCCTCCTTTGGAAGGACTTATCAGAAATTAAAAGAATGCAACTATTTGTCTCTCTACCTGTCTACCTGTGACCTGGAAATCCCCTCCCTGCTTTGAGTTGTTCCCGCCTTTCTGGTCGGAACCAATGTACTTCTTACATATATTCACTGATGTCTCATGTCTCCCTAAAAAGTATAAAACCAACCTGTACCCCAACCACCATGGGCATATGTCGGCAGGACTTCCTGAGGCTGTGTCACGGGCATGTGTCCTCAACCTTGGCAAAATAAACTTTTTTTTTTTTATGAGACAGAGTCTCGCTCTTTGGTCAGGCTCAAGTGCAGTGGCACGATCTCGGCTCACTGCAACCTCTGCCTCCCGGGTTCAAGTGATTCTCCTGCCTCAGCCTCCCGAGTAGCTGGGAGTACAGGCACGTGGCACCACGCCAATTTTTGTAGTTTTAGTACAGACGGGGGTTTCACTTTGTTTAGGATAGTCTCGATCTCCCTCGTGATCCGCCTGCCTCACCCTCCAATGTGTTGGGGTTACAGGCGTGAGCCACCACGCCTAGCCAGCAAAATAAACTTTTTAAATTAACTGAGACTTGTCTCAAATTTGGGGGGTTCACCAATCATTGTAGCATTCAAATTAATTGAACAACACTTTTTCCCACTTAGTATCCTTTACTTGATATTCTAACTTACATTCAACTGCTTTTAGTAATTTGACATCAGTCTTATAAAGAACAATAAGGCTGGGCATGGCGGCTCACGCCTGTAATCCTCAAACTTTGGGAGGCCAAGGCAGGCGGATCACCAGGTCAGGAGATTGAGACCATCCTGGCTAACATGGTGAAACCCCGTCTCTACTAAAAATACAAAAAAAAATTAGCCGGGTGTGGTGGCACACGCCTGTAGTCCCAGCTACTCGGGAGGCTGAGGCAGGAGAATCGCTTGAACCCAGGAGGCAGAGGTTGCTGTGAGCTGAGATCGCGCCATTGCACTGCAGCCTGGTGACACAGCGAGACTCTCTGTCAAACAAAGAAACAAAAAACAATAAAATAAATGGTATCTTGGTAGTGGTGATGGCTACAGTCTGTAAAAAGTAAAGCACAGGTTCCTCTTCAAAGACTTTCCTCCCATGTAATTAGGAATAAATAATAACTTCTCTTAGAAGCAAAATTTATTCAAAGACCTGTGCTAACATTCTTAAGTATCTGCTAGCCGTAATAAAAGAAATTTATGTACTTTATGTTCTTAGCTCCCACAATTTAGCCTAAATATTTGCCCTGGCATGTTTATACTGGTCCAAGAAAGCATTGTCATAGCCTGTTCATCTTCCTTATTTGAAGGTGTTTTTGCCTTTCTTAGCATTCCACAAGTTAATTCCTCCTTCGTTTTCCTCTTGTTTTTGCCTCTTAAAAAAGTTCTGAGTTGCTAGTCAATCAGGACAAATACAGAATGTGAATTTGTATTTAGCCAGTGGAAACCGGACAAAGGAGTCCCTGTCTCCTTTGTTCAGTGTACTCTCACAGCAAAACTGCTGGCGAGTGTACTGTTTCTGCAGAAAGTAAAAATGGCATTGCTGAGGAAATTAAATTTATGTTCAAGTGCTATTTCTTTTCTTTTTTGTTGAGACAGAGTTTCGCTCTTGTTGCCCAGGCTGGAGTGCAATGGCGTGATCTTGGCTCACCACAACCTCCGTCTCCCTGGTTCAAGTCATTCTCCTGCCTCAGCCTCCTGAGTAGCTGGGATTACAGGCATGCGCCACCATGCCCAGCTAATTTTGTATTTTTAGTACAGATGGGGTTTCTCCATGTTGGTCAGGCTGGTCTCGAACTCCCGACCTCAGGTGATCCTCCCACCTCGGCCTCCCAAAGTGCTGGGATTATAGGCGTGAGCCACCGCACCCAGCCAAGTGCTATTTCTTTATGGCACTAAGGAACAAGCATTTCAAACAGTACTTAAAGTTGGTGCTCTCCATCTCTTCATACTGGGCATTTGTAAAAGCCATGAGTTCATGTCATTGATGGGAAGTGATTATCATTGATTTAAGAGAGGAGGGAGTGCTCTGCATGAAAAATTAATATTACATGAGAGAAACAGTTGTAAATTAGAAGATACAAAAGCCTATTAATACTGACTAGGTAGGCTGGGCGTGGTGGCTCACGCCTGTAATCCCAGCACTTTGGGAGGCCAAGGTGGGCAGATCACGAGGTCAGGAGATCGAGACCATCCTGGCTAAGACAGTGAAACCCCGTCTCTACTAAAAATACAAAAAATTAGCCAGGCGTGGTAGTGGGTGCCTGTAGTCCCGCTACTTGGGAGGCTGAGGCAGGAGAAACACGTGAACCCAGGAGGCAGAGATTGGAGTGAGCAGAGATCACGCCACTGCACTCCAGCCTAGACATCTCAAAAAAAAAAAAAAAATTAGCCAGGCGTGGTGGCACGTGCCTGTAGTCCCAGCTACTTGGGAGGCTGAGACAGAAGAACTGCTTGAACCCAGGAGGCAGAGGTTGTAGTAAGCCTAGATCGTGCAATTGCACTACAGCCTGGGAGACAGAGCGAGACTCCGTCTCCCCCCGCCCCCCAAAAAATATAAAAAGCAAAAAACAAGAAAACACTGACTAGGTAATTATTAAACAGTTTTGACAGAAGTGGGTCTATGGAAACATCAGTAGATGGTGAAAAAGCTTAGGACCTCAGAGAAATGTTAGCACCAATGTCCAAGAGATTAAATTATGCTCAGCACATAATTGGAATGGTCAGTCTGATGGTTTTGGCTTCAAAATGAGATTCTTCTTCTTCTTTTTTTTTTTTTTTTTTGAGACAGAGTCTCACTCTGTCGCCCAGGCTGGAGTGCAGTGGTGCGATCTCAGCTCACTGCAAACTCCGCCTCCCGGGTTCAAGCGATTCTCCTGCTGGGTGTGGTGGCTCATGCCTGTAATTCTAGCACTTTGGGAGGCTGAGGCAGGTGGCTCGCCTGAGGTCAGGAGTTCAAGACCAGCCTGGCCAACATGGTGAAACCCTGTCTCTACTAAAAATACAAAAATTAGCCAGGTATGGTGGCACACGCCTGTAATCCCAGCTACTTGGGAGGTTGAGGCAAGAGAATCACTTGGACCCAGGAGTCAGAGGTTGCAGTGAGCGGAGGTTGCACCACTGCACTCCAGCCTCGGTGACAAGAGTGAGACTATGTCTCAAAAACATAAATAAATACATAAAAAGATGCCTCAGCCTCTAGAGTAGATGGGAATACAGACACCTACCACCATGCCCAGCTAATTTTTGGATTTTTAGAAGAGACGAGGTTTCACCATGTTGGCAAGGCTGGTATCGAACTCCTGACCTCAGGCAATCCACCTGCTTCAGCCTACCAAAATGCTGGGATTACAGGCGTGAGCCACCATGCCTGGTCAATCCCCTTTGAATTAAGTTAGTTCATACAATCCTCCATCCAACCTCATGGGCTGATAGGTAATTTTCTCACAAGGGAATACTTGTTTTCTGAAAGGAGTTTTTTATAGGTTAAGCAAAACCAATTTAAGAGCCTTCAGCAAAGTAATATGAAAAGCTTCTGTTAATTTCACCAGGTGAGAGACAGGGTCTTACTCTGCTGTCTAGGCTAGAGTGCAATGGGGCAATCATGGCCCACTGTAACCTCAAATCCCTGGGCTCAAATGATCCTCCCGCCTCAGTCTCCCACACAGCTAGGACTATAGGCATGTGCCACCATGCCCAGCTGTTTTGGTAGAGACAGGGTCATGCTCTGTTGCCCGGCTGGTCTCCATCATGCTTGATCCCTACCCTATTGACTTCAACAAGGATGGCACCATGTTCGAGAACTGAATGAGAGCCAGAGCTAGAAAATGAGACACAGGGCTAGGCGCGTGGCTCACGCCTGTAATCCCAGCACTTTGGGAGGCCAAGGCAGGCGGATCACCTGAGGTTGGGAGTTCGAGACCACCATGATCAAAATGCAGAAACCCCGTCTCTACTAAAAATACAAAATTAGCCAGGTGTAGTGGCACATGCCTGTAATCCCAGCTACTTGGGAGGCAGAGGCAGGAGAATTGCTTGAACCGGGAGGTGGAGGTTGCAGTGAGCCAAGATCACGCCATTGCACTTCAGCCTGGGCAACAGAAGCAAAACTCCATCTCAAAAAAAAAAAAAAAAGAAAAAAGAAAATGAGACATAGGGTTTATTGAGGACTTAGATACAGGGCAGTCCAGGAGCAGCAGGCTGGACAAGAAAACCACTATCATTTGTAAGAAGCATGCAGTTTATATAGTATTTTCACTTATCACTCTCCACCTAGCTCAAAACAAAGGGCCTCATTCCAAGGAACAGGCCAGGGGTTTAGAAACCTCCAGGTTGGCCACTCCTGGATTTCTTCATTTGGAACGCTGAACCAACACTCTTCTTAGACCACAGGGTCATTCTTAGGGTGCGCTTGAGTTACTGCTGTCAGATATATCTGTTATACAGTGTCGAACTCCTGGCCTCAAGGATGTTCTTGCCTTAGTCTCCCAAAACACTGGAATTAAAGGCATGAGTCCCTGTACATGACAAGATGGGTTTTTATTAATCTCTTTGTTAGTTTCATCAATCCAGAAGACAGCAGAGGGTATGCAAAATAAAAATGTTAGAAAATGGGCCACACTTTACAAATTGAGATTATGTCTCCAGTTAAATGAGTTCCCCTACTGCTGTGTAATTCACAAGAAATTCTCCAAGAGGGAGTTACCAATTCAATACATATTTACCCATGACTTCCACGGTGGCTCTTCTGTAAGGAAATGCTTGAACCCAATGAGAGAACATACAGATCACAATCAGTTCATATTTATAATCTTGGGCTGGAGGCAAATGCATACAGTTTACCAAATATGAAAAGGTGAGGTGGGCAAAGGGAAATGCCCTTGAGATCCCTGAAAAGAAAGAAAATTCAGTTATACATTTGATACTTAAATATATGGGACACCACTTTGTTAAATTTCAAGATAAAAACCAAAAGCATGCCAGGCACATTGGCTCAACCTGTAATCTTAGCATTTTGAGAGGCCAAGGTGGAAAGATCCCTTGAGCTCGGGAGTTTTGAGAGCAGCCTGGCCAACATGGTGAGACCTAATCTCTACAGAAAAATTTTACAAATTAGCTGTGCATGGTGGCACATGCCTGTCCTGGCAACTTGGGAGGCTGAGGTGAGAGGACGACCTGAGTCCAGCAGGTCAAGGCTGCAGTGAATTGTGATTGTGTCACTGTACTCCAGCCTGGGCAACAGAGTGAGACTGTCTCAAAAAAAAAAAAAAAATGAAAAAGAAAAAGGAAAAAAAAAGGGCCAGGCACTATGGCTTATGCCTGAAATCCCAGCACTTTGGGAGGCCGAGGCGGGCAGATCATCACAAGGTCAGTAGTTCGAGACCAGCTTGAACGACATGGTAAAACCCCATCTCTACTAAAAATACAAAAATTAGCCGGGTATGGTGGTGCATGCCTGTAATCCCAGCTACTCGGGAGGCTGAGGCAGGAGAATCACTTGAACCCTGGAGGCGGAGGCTGCAGTGAGCTGAGATCGTGCCACTCCAGCCTGGGCAGATAGACGGAGACTCTGTCTCAAAAAAATAAAAAAAAAATAAAGAATCAAAAGCAACTTTCTAATTCATTGCAGACGGGAGTATTTTTCTATTTAGTGACACACTTACTTAACCCATTTATGCCAAGGGAAGCAAAAAAAAAAAATATATATATATATATATACACACACACACACATACATATGTATACACATACATATGTATACACATACATATATATACACATACATATATACATATATATACACATACATATATATATACACATACATATATATACATATATATACACACATATATATATATTTTTTTGGAACCGAGTCTTGCTCTGTCGCCCAGGCTGGAGTACAGTGGTGCGATCTTGGCTCACGGCAAGCTCCACCTCCCGGGTTCATGCTATTCTCCTGCCTCAGCCTCCTGAGTAGCTGGGATTACAGGCGCCTGCCACCACGCCTGGCTAATTTTTTGTATTTTTTTTAGTAGAGACGGGGTTTCACTGTGTTAGCCAGAATGGTCTCGATCTCCTGACCTCGTGATCCGCCTGCCTGGGCCTCCCAAAGTGCTGGGATTACAGGCGTGAGCCACCGCGCCCGGCAATTTTTTTTTTTTAAGACGGAGTTTTGCTCTTGTCACCCAGCTGGCGTGCAATGGCATGATCTTGGCTTACTGCAACCTCTACCTCCTGGGTTCAAGCGATTCTCCTGCCTCAACCTCTCAAGTAGCTGGGATTACAGGTGCCCACAACCACCTCCTGCTAGTTTTTGTATTTTTAGTAGACAGGGGTTTCAGGTTGGCCAGGCTAGTCTTGAATTCCTGACCTCAGGGGATCCGCCCATCTTGGCCTCCCAAAGTGCTAGGATTACAGGCAAGAGCCACCGCGTCCGACGTAATTTTTTCTTTTTTTCAGACAAGGTCTTGCTCTGTCACCCAGGCTGGAGTACGGTGGTGTGATCATAGCTCACAGCAGCCTTGATCTCCCAGGCTCATGTGATCTTTTGGCCGCAGCCTCTTGAGTAGATAGGACTACAGGCGCACACCAGCACACTCCACCATTTTTTTTTCTTGAGTTTCGCTCTTGTTGCCCAGGCTACAGTGCAATGGCGCAATCTTGGCTCACCACAACCCTGCCTCCCAGGTTCAAGTGAGTCTCCTGCCTCAGTCTCCCCAGTAGCTGGGATTACAGGCATGCGCCACCACACCAGGCTAATTTTGCTTTTTTTTTGAGACAAAGTCCCGCTGTCGCCCAGGTTGGAGTGCAGTGGCGCGATCTCGGCTCACTGCAGGCTCCGCCCTCCGGGGTTCACGCCATTCTCCTGCCTCAGCCTCCCGAGTAGCTGGGACTACATACAGGCGCCCGCCACCTCACCCAGCTAATTTTTTGTATTTTTAGTAGAGATGGGGTTTCACCGTGTTAGCCAGGATGGTCTCGATCTCCTGACCTCATGATCCGCCCGCCTCGGCCTCCCAAAGTGCTGGGATTACAGGCGTGAGCCACCGCGCCCGGCCTAATTTTGTATTTTTAGTAGAGACAGGGTTTCTCCATGTTGGTCAGGCTAGTCTCAAACTCCTGACCTCAGGTGATCTGCCGCCTTGCCCTCCCAAAGTGCTGGGATTACAGGCGTTAAGCCACCATGTCTGGCCTATTTTCTTATTTCTTAATGTAATGGAAAATAAAATTCATTTTTGTTAAATTTTTTCACAAAAGCTCACTTTTGTGAAGCAACAGACATGAATAGACACTTTATCTAAAAAGAAATACCCATGTATTTAAAAAATGATTTTTTTTTTTTTTTTTTTTTGAGACGGAGTCTCACTCCGTCGCCCAGGATCGAGTGCAGTGGTGCGATCTTGGCTCACCGCAAGCTCCGCCTCCCGGGTTCACGCCATTCTCCTGCCTCAGCATCCTGAGTAGCTGGGACTACAGGTGCCAGCCACCACGCCTGGCTATTTTTTTTTTTGTTTTTTGTATTTTTAGTAGAGACGGGGTTTCACCATGTCAGCCACGATGGTCTCGATCTCCTGGCCTCGTGATTTGCCCACCTTGCTCTCCCAAAGTGCTGGAATTACATGCGTGAGCCACCGGGCGCCTGGCCTATTTTCTTATTTCTCAATGTAATGGAAAATAAAATTCATTTTTGTGAATTTTTTTCACAAAAGCTCATTTTTTGTGAAGCAACAGACATGAATAGACACTTTACCTAAAAAGAAATACCCATGTATTTAAAAAATGAATTTTTTTTTTTTTTTTTGAGGTGGAGTCTCGCTCTGTTGCCCAGATCTAGTGCAGTGGTGCGATCTTGGCTCACCCCAAGCTCCGCCTCGCGAGTGGCACACCCCACCACGCCCGGGTAATTTTTTGTATTTTTAGTAGAGATGGGGTTTCACTGTGTTAGCCAGGATGGTCTCAATCTCCTGACCTTGTGACCCGCCCGCCTCAGCCTCCCAAAGTGCTGGGACTACAGGCACCAGCCACCATGCCTAGCTATTTATTTATTTTATTTTATTTTTTGTATTTTTAGTAGACAGGGTTTTACCATGAGGATGGTCTTGATCTCCTGACCTCGTGATTCGCCTGCCTTGGCCTCCCAAAGTGCTGGGATTACAGGCGTGAGCCACTGCACCTGGCCTAAAAAATGAAAATTTAAAAGGCTAACCATACTCTCTCCGTAAGAATTCTCAGACACTGGTGGTAGGAATACAAAAGGAAGGAATCATTTTAA
This sequence comes from Pongo abelii, assembly GCF_028885655.2. Lineage (NCBI taxonomy): Eukaryota > Metazoa > Chordata > Mammalia > Primates > Hominidae > Pongo > Pongo abelii. The sequence continues at coordinate 64,717,431 of NC_072005.2, forward strand.
TTTAGATCAGTTTGGTTTTTTTTTTTTTTTTTTTTTCAGACAGAGTTTCGCTCTTGTGGCCTGGGCTGGAGCGTAGTGGTGTGATCTCGGCTCCCTGCAACCTCCACCTCCTGGGTTCAATAAATTCTCCTGCCTCAGCCTCCTGAGTACCTGGGACTACAGGTGCATGCCACCATACTCGGCTAATTTTTTATTTTTAGTAGAGATGGGGTTTCACCATGTTGGTCAGGCTGGTCTCGAACTCCTGACCTCAGGTAATCCACCCACCTCGACCTCCCAAAGTGCTGGGATTACAGGTGTGAGCCACTGTGCCCGGCCCAGTTTGGTATTTCTTTTCTTTTTTTTTTTTTTTTGAGACGGAGTTTCACTCTTGTTGCCCAGGCTGGAGTGCAATGGTGCAATCTCGGCCCACTGCCACCTCCGCCTCCCAGTTTCAAGTGATTCTCCTGCCTCAGCCTCCAAAGTAGCTGGGATTACAGGCATACCTCAGTTGATCCGCCCACCTCGGCCTCCCAAAGCGCTGGGATTACAGGACTTAAGCCACCACGCCCAGCCTGGTATTTCTTAAAAAGTTTTACCTACCATGTGACTCAGACACTGCACATGGAGATATTAATATAAGAGAAGTGAAATATATGGATATGAAGAATTATATTCAAATATCTGTATCAGTATTATTTATAACAGACAAAAGTGAGAAGCAACTCAAATATAAAGATGGATTAATATACAAACACCGATGTTTCACAGCATGTCATACTTCTCAGGAATATAAAAGGAATGAACTAGTGATATATTATCACTAATAGCAAAATAAATGACACAGTAGAGAACCCAAAAATGGAAAGAGGAAATACTTTAAGATATCATTCATATAAAATTCCAGAAAATACAAACTAATTTGTTTTAAAGCACACTAATTCAATGGTTGTCTGGAAAGCAGAGAGAAACACCCTGTTAAAAGGCTCAGCCATGCACGATGGCTCACACCTGTAATCCCAGCACTTTGGGAGGGCGAGACAGGCGGATCACTTGAGGGCAGGAGTTCAAGACCAGCCTGACCAACACAGTAATACCATCTCTACAAAAATACAAAAAAAAATTAGCCAGGTGTGGTGGTGCACGCCTGTAATCCTAGCTAATAGGGAGGCTGAGGTGGGAGAATTTCTTGAACCTGGGAGATGGAGGTTGCAGTGAGCCTAGATGGCGACACTACATTCCAGCCTGGGTGAAAAGGCTCTAGGTAGGACAATATAGGGAGGCCTCATCTCTTTAAAAAAAATAGTAATAATGCCAGATGCAGTGGCTCACACCTGTAATCCCAGCACTTTGGGAAGCCAAGACACGCGGATCACTTGAGGTCAGGAGTTCAAGACCAGCCTGGACAACATGTTGAAACTCCGTATCTACTAAAAATACAAACATTATCCGGGTGTGCTGGTGCACGCCTGAAGTCCCAGCTACTCTGGAGGCTGAGGCAGGAGAATCACTTGAACCCAGGAGATGGAGGTTGCAGTGAGCCAAGATCACGCCACTTTACTCCAAGCTGGGTGACAGAGTTAGAGTCTGTCTCAAAAACAAAACAAAACAAAAAAAAAAGCAGGCACGGTGGCTCAAGCCTATGATTCCAGCTACTCAGGAGACTGAGGTGGGAGGATTGCCTGAGCCCAGGAATTTCAGATTACAGTGAGCTATGATGATGTCACTGCACTCCAGTCAGGTAACAGTGAGACCCCGACTGCAAAAAGGAAATAAAAAACAATAGGCTCCAGGTAAATATGAAGGCGACGGATAAGTTATACTTTCAAGGGTTTTTTGTTTGTTTTTTTTTTTGAGATGGAGTCTCACTCTGTCACCCAGGCTGGAGTGCAGTGGCGCGATCTTGGCTCACTGCAAGCTCCGCCTCCTGGGTTCACGTCATTCTCCTGCCTCAGCCTCCCGAGTAGCCGAGACTACAGGTGCCTGCCACCACCATGCCTGGCTAATTTTTTTGTATTTTTAGTAGAGACGGTGTTTCACCGTGTTAGCCAGGATGGTCTCGATCTCCTGACCTTGTGATCTGTGCACCTCAGCCTCCCAAAGTGTGGGGATTACAGGCGTGAGCCACTGTGCCCAGCCACTTTCATGGGTTTCTACGAAAGTCTAAACTTACCACATGGTATAGTTTAAATATGTATAGTTTATAGAATGTCATTTATTCCTTATTATGGCTTTAAAGAATTGGTTCAAAAGAAAAATGTGGGCTGGACATGATGGCTGAGGCCTGTAATCCCAGCACTTTGGGAGGCTGAGGGAAAAGGATTGCTTGAGGAGTCTGAGGCTGCAGTGAACTATGATCTCGCCACTGTACTCCAGCCTGGGTCACAGAGCAACACCTTGTCTTAGAAAAAAAAAAAGGAAAACATGGATTTTCTATTATTTTTGACAAAAATGCCTGATAACTATACAAAATCTCCTCATGCCCTAAGTACGGCAATGAGTCTCTGCGGCAGCAAATACTGATAAGCCAGGAAGCCCATTTTCACCTGATTAAATTGGAACACTGGTTGGTCACAAAGATCACATCACTGGACTAAGAGATCTCCCTTCTCCCTATCCTCTTCCTCCTGCCAATGCAGGAATTGCCTTGAGGTGAACAGCCAAGAAAGGGTACAGGAATCCACAAATCCTTTATATTATTTCCTTTGACAATGGCCTCAGCTACACAAGATTCATAATTATGGAGGTTCTGAGAATTTCTGTACCTGACAGTCCACCACATACATAGTAACTGAATCAACGTGGATGACATGCATTCCAACTCTGTTCTTGCAGTGTCCTCCACTGCCTATAAATGCAGAAATTCTACAAATTATGATTTCCTGTTATAATCTCATAACCTGGGACACCACCCTACGAAACTTTGGATATCAGGGCACATGGCTGCATTGCAGGACCTAGGGAACAGATTTCCCTCAGCAGTACTGAGCAGAATGCAATATCCCTTATAAAAGAGAGAAAATTTTCGTGTTGATCTCAGAAGCATCAGAGGATGTCACAAACACTGTTCCCTTCTCAGGTTGATCTATAAACCCAGAAATTACTGGAGTATCTAGTCAACAAATAAGGACCACAAAGTTCTAGAGTCTTTGGAGGCCTTGGGCAGCCATGAAAACTATGCCACAAGTGAAGAGACAGTATATTCTGTCATCATACTGTCCCCTCTGAGGCACACAAAGTCCAGTGATCCCAACAAAAGCTGTTTGCCCCTTTATGACACCAGAACCCAGTTGTTTCCAAACCACCCCAAAGAGTAAATACAACTCTTAAGATTGAAGGAAGCTTAAACAATAAGGCCTTGTTCATTGCGCGAATCAGAGCAATGGGAAGCAGAATGTTCTTTGGTTGGAACTTAAGAGCCTGAAGAATCACATGAGACCCGCTGGGCGCAGTGGCTCATGCCTGTAATCTCAGCACTTTGGGAGGCTGAGGAGGGTGGATCACAAGGTTAAGAGATCGAGACCACCCTGGCTAACATGGAGAAACCCCGTTTCTACTAAAAATACAAAAGATTAGCCAGGCATGGTGGCGGGCGCCTGTATTCCCAGCTACTCGGGAGGCTGAGGCAGGCGAATGGCATGAACCCAGGAGGCAGAGCTTGCAGTGAGCTGAGATCACGCCACTGTACTCCAGCTTGGGCGACAGACGAGACTCCGTCTCAAAAAAAAAAAAAAAAAAAAAAAAAAATCACATGAGACCCATAAGGTCCCTGAAAAAGGTAGTCCATCTTTTCAAGCTGACAGAAGACCACTCTGGACCAGTACTGAGACAGATCCATGGTCTCGCTCATCAGAAAGAAATGAGAAAGGAATGACAGCTGAGACTACTCACCAATTCCTCTGGCCAACGAAAGACAACCAAGGTTTACTTCCAGAACATCATGGGGTGAATGAATGATGCACGGTGAACACCTGCCTCGTGGTCAACATAAAATGGCTTTTGCCAGATAACTGACAGTCATAAGTCTGGCAAGGGAACCTGGCAGGGTGAAAAATGCCACACAGCTCCAACATAATTGAGTTTATGCAGATGCTGAAGGTATGTCAATTTAGGCAGATGGCTCCCTCATAAGGCATCTCCTCCAGTGTTATGTTTTACAAGAAATAATATTTCCTGTATGTGTACAGTGTTTTCCTTATGAGAACAATCTGTTATCCAACGACAGAAGGCGGAAGGCTTTCTCACATTCATCGCACTCAAGAGGCCCTTCTGCAGTGGGAGCTCTTCTGTATGTAATAAAACAATACTTCTGCATAAAGAATATCCCATGTTTGTCACACTCATAAGGTCCTGATCCAGTAAGAACCCTCTGATCAAGAAGATGCACAGAGGTTTAGCTGAAGAATTTCCCGAATTTCTTTTCACTTGTAAGGACTTCTTTCTGTGTGAACTCTCTGATGTCGAAAGAGAGAAGAGCTTCGATGAAATGATTTTCCACATTCACTGCACTCATAAGGTCTTTCTCCAGTGTGAACTCTCCTGTGTTCAGTAAGACTGAAGGTTTCAGCAAAGGATTTCCCACATTCGCTGCACTCATAAGGCTTTCCTCGAGTATGAAGTCTCTGATGTTTAAAATGTGCAGACCTTCGAGTAAATGTTTTTCCACATTCACTGCATTCATAAGGCCTTTCTCCAGTGTGAACTCTCCTGTGTTCAAGGAGACTGGAGAAGAATTTCCCACATTCTCTGCACTCATAAGGTCTTTCTGCAGTGTGAGTTTTCTGATGTCGAAGGAGGGAAGAGCTCTGATGAAATGACTTTCCACATTCTCCACATTCATAAGGCCTTTCTCCAGTATGAACTCTCTGATGTCGAAGGAGGGAACAGCTTTGAGGAAATGACTTCCCACATTCACTGCACTCAAACGGTTTTTCTCCAGTGTGAACTCTCTGATGAATACGAAACCCAGAGCTGTCTTGAAATGATTTCCCACACTCATTACATTCATATGGCCTTTCTCCAGTGTGAACTCTCTGGTGTTCAATGAGGTGGGACTTGCCCCTAAATAATTTCCTACACTCCCTGCACTCATAAGGCCTTTCTCCAGTGTGGCTTCGCTGATGCTGAATGAGGTTGCCCTTTCGACTAAAAGATTTTCCACATTCTCCACACTCGTAAGGTCTTTCTCCAGTGTGACTTCGCTGATGGTTCCTAAGGTGTCCCTTTCGACTAAAAGATTTCCCACATTCTCCACACTCATAAGGTCTTTCTCTAGTGTGAACTCGATGATGTTCAGTGAGGGTGCCCTTTTGACTAAAACATTTTCCACATTCTTCACACTCATAAGGTCTTTCACTAGTGTGACCTCGTTGATGTTGAATGAGATTGCCCTTCTGAGTAAAACATTTCCCACATTCTTCACACTCATAAGGTCTTTCTCCAGTGTGAACTCGTTGATGTTTAATGAGGGTACCATTTTGACTAAAAGATTTTCCACATTCTCCACACTCATAAGGTCTTTCTCCAGTATGAACTCGCTGATGCTGAACAAGGCTGCCCTTATGACTAAAAGATTTCCCACATTCTCCACATTCATAAGGTCTTTTCCCAGTGTGAACTCTCTGATGATTACTGACGCTATCGTATTTGCTAAAGGATTTCCCACATTCGCAGCAATAACATTCATCTCTAGGGGGAAGTCTCTGCTGTTGAACAAATATGTGTTTGGTGCTAGAATGTTTCATGCATTCTCCACAGCTGTAATGAGTATCTCCCCGCTGAAAGGAAGACTCACACTCAGGTTTGCTGTTTGACTTCTCCCCAGTGTGGGTGGCCTCCTGCTGCAGTAATCCTGAGCTGGGCAAAAAGTCCTTTCCACTCTGAATGAAGACAGATGACTCCTCTGACACATGGAACTTACACCTCTTCACAAACAATGCTTCCTCAACACTGCTTCTATAGGGTTTCTCTCCAAGGTACTGATTCTGGTGCGGATGGTTTGAACTATCATACAATTTATTCCCCCATGCCTCACACCTGTGCAGTTTCTGCTTGTGATGTGTCCCCTGATGATCTGCCAAGTGCAAAATGTCTCCCAAGATTGCGCCACACATTTCACAAGAGTGGGCCTTCTTGGGAGACACACCTGCCCCAGGAGTGCTGACCTGAGACACTCTTTGTATAGAAATGCTCTTCTTAGAAGGTGCCTCCTCATCTTCTGATCCACACCAACAACCTGAAAGCAAGAAAATGCTGATGAATTCAAGTTAACTCTGGTGGGAAGGCACAGCCCACCCACAAGCGTGTCTGACAAACCAATTACTCCACGGAAATATTGCAGGAACAGAAAGTTGGCTTCACGTGGAAGATGAGGCTATCATTACTGGGCTATAAAGGTCACAGAATGTCGGCCTCATGATATGAAGGGCATTAGCATACATGCAACACAGAGAATTGAGCCAGGGTCTACAATTTTTTTTTTTCTTCTTGAGGGACAGGATCTCACTCTGTCACCCAGCACAGAGTGCAGTGGCATAATCTCTGTCTCCTGGGCTCAGGTGATCCTCCCACCTCAGCCTCCACAGTAGCTGGGACCACAGGCACAGGCCAATACGCCCAGCTACTTTTTGTAGAGGTGGGGTTTCACCTTGTTGCCCAGGCTGGTCTCAAACTCCCAGGTTCAAGAAATCTACCCACATCGGCCTCCCAAAGTGCTGGGATTACAGGTGTAAGCCAATGCACCTGGTGTATAACTCTTTCCTTTGCAAACCACTTGTCTGCAGGAAATTACCTGATGACAGGTATATAATGCTATATATAATAATTTATATATATAAATTATTATATTTATATTATAAATATATAATGCTATCTATATTAATGCTATATAGAAGGCTATGTACAGGCCTAAGAAAATGATTTACAAGACAACAGCTCTTGGTCAGAACAGTTTAACAATTTGCACACACTTGGCCGGGTGCGGTGGCTCACGCCTGTAATCCCAGCACTTTGGGAGGCCAAGGCGGGTGGATCACAAGGTCAGGAGATCGAGACCATCCTGGCTAACACAGTGAAACCCCATCTCTACTTAAAATACAAAAAAATTAGTCGGGCATGGTGGCGGGCACCTGTAGTCTCAGCTACTCGGGAGGCTGAGCAGGAGAATGGCATAAACCCAGGAAGCGGAGCTTGCAGTGAGCCGAGATCACGCAACTGCACTCCAGCCTGGGCGACAAAGAGAGACTCAGTCTCAAAAAAAAAAAAAAAAAAAAACACACACAATTTGTACACACTTGCTAATACACAATGTTTATGCCAGTATCAGACAGCACTCTAGAAGTAAACATGAGAAAATAAATGGGTGAGATGTGGAGTCCAGAGACTGGAAGATTCATTGGGGGATGGACATCAGAGTACAAGTGACAAGGTGTACAACTGACAAATTTGATGCTCTCAAGAATGGAGAGGAAAAGACAGAAATAGTGCCTACTGGCCACAAAAATACTAGTCAAATAGAATAGGTTTCTGATACGATTTGAATAAAATCTCGAACTCATGCCCTCCCACCAGGTGCCACTCCTCAGTGACAGGCTCTCTCTGAGCACATCAGGCTGAGCCTGGATTCAATTGCCTCTTCTGCAGCACTGAGGACTCTCCATCCCACCATCACGATGATGAAGTACATGGAACCTGGATGACATAAGTACTAAGGCAAAGATAGGGCAGAACTGGGGCAACTAGCCTCTGTGGCAGCAAACAGTGATGAGCCAGGAAGGCCATTTCCACCTGATTAAATTGAAATGCTGGCTGGTCACAAAGGCCACATCACTGGACTCCCTATCCTCTTCCTCCTGCCAATATGTGCTGGGTAGTTTTCAGCAACAGTGGTTCAAAACATAACACACAGGAAAGGAAACTAATTACTAAAAACAGAATTTCTTTTTTTTTTTTTTTTTTGAGACGGAGTCTTGCTCTGTTGCTCAGGCTGCAGTGCAGTGGTGCGATCTCAGCTCACTGCAAGCTCCGCCTCCCAGGTTCACGCCATTCTCCTACCTCAGCCTCCCTAGTAGCTGGGACTACAGGCGCCCACCACCACGCCCAGCTAATTTTTTTGTATTTTTTAGTGGAGACAGGGTTTCACCTTGTTAGCCAGGATGGTCTCCATCTCCTGATCTCGTGATCCACCCGCCTCAGCCTCCCAAAGTGCTGGGATTACAGGTGTGAGCCACCGCAACTGGCCTAAAAACAGAATTTCTAAGGAGGGTCTTGCCTTTGGGTCTATGTAGGCAGTGACAACATGAGTGATGGCAATTCCTGCCACAGGCAGGCATCAAGTAATGTCAGCTAAAGGAAGGAAGTAGAACCTGGACACACAGGCGTCTCAGATCTGGACAAAGTCAAACAGCAACGCGGGGACATGCAAGGTGAAATGCATTAGATTGACTACGAGACACCTGACTCTGACTCCTTCCCTGAGAGTCTGCAGCAAAGCAGGTATTGGGGCTGCTCAAGGAGAAAAGGCAGTACACAAACCTCAGACCTACCAACCACAAAACCTACCCAGAGAAGTGGGGAAGGAAGCTGTGCTCATGGTCCTGACATGATAAAGACAGTCTTGCCAATGGGAAAAAAGGGGAGGGGCAGAGATCTATTCAGGAAATAGGGTAGGGTGTAAGGAACTTACCCAGGGAGGATATAAGTACCCAGTTCTCCAGCATCACGTCATGGTAAAGGCATCTCTGAACCTCACTAAGGAGACTCCATTCCTCCTGGGAAAAGTTCACAGCCACATCTTCAAATGCCACAGTGCCCTGCTATGATGGTGACAGATGAAACCACAAACAGCTCCTATGCTGAGGTACCACAATCCACCTCTCCCACACCCCCACCCCCTCGCCCATCCTCCTCCCAAGATCCTCAGCACAGAGGAGAAACTAGTCCACTGGTGCCTTTGTCTCTTCGTGGGCCCACTGGTCACTCAGTATAGCCATCAGCAATTAAGAAGCAGGGGAAAAGTAGGGATCTATGCTGTGCTTGTTTTTTTTTTTTTTTTTTTGAGACACAGTCTCGCTCTGTCACCCAGGCTGGAGTGCAGTGGCATGACCTCAGCTCACTGCAACCTCTGCCTTCTGGGTTCAAGCAATTCTCTGCCTCAGCCTTCCGAGTAGCTGGGATTATAGGCACCCACCACCACTTCTGGCTCATTTTTGTATTTTTAGTATAGACAGGGTTTCACCATCTTGGCCAGGCTAGTCTTGAACTCCTGACCTCATGATCCACCCGCCTCAGTCTCCCAAAGTGTTGGGATTATAGGCGTGAGCCACCGTGCCCGGCTATGCTGTGCTCTTAACATAAAAGGGTTCACCCCCTCCTGACAGCTAATGCCTGTGGTATATCCAAGCTCACATAAAGCCCAGTGCAGTTGCCTGGGTCCATTAGACATATTCCGTCTCTAAATACACATCCTTCTTTTTTTTCTGAGATGGAGTCTCACTCTTGTTGCCCAGGCTAGAGTGCAGTTTAGCTCACTGCAACCTCCACCTCCCAGGTTCAAGCAATTTTCCTGCCTCAGCCTCCCAAGTAACTGGGATTACAGGCACCCACCAACACACCTGGCTAATTTTTGTATTTTTAGTAGAAATGGGGCTTCACCATGTTGGCTAGGGTGAACTCAAACTCCTGATCTCAGGTGATCCACCCACCTCGGCCTCCCATAGTGCTGGGATTATAGGCATAAGCCATCACGCCCGGCCTTACACATCATTCTTTAGACAGCATAGGCACATGTCATGGCCACCCCAACGTGACATCCCCCAACCATCAGCTTCTTTTGAGCCTTAACACAAATTACAGTTTTGGTTTCTTTTAGTCAGGTTCTCCTTTGGTCGCCCAAGCTGGAGGGGAGTAGTGTGATCATGGCTCATGGAAACTTCAAACCCTTTACCCCCAAGGCCTCAGCCTTCTATGGAGATGGGATCTTACCCATGTGCAACATCAACCACTTTCTTTTAAGAGATGGGGTGTTGCTAAGTTGCCCAGGCTGATCTCAAACTCCTGGCCTCAAGTAATCCTCCCACCTCAGCCTCCCAAAGTGCTGGGATTACAGCATGAGCCTTCAAGCCTGGCCAACAACTTAAAGTATTTTAATCCCCTTCTTTTCCTTCTACTGCTCTGAGTGAGATTCTCCCCTTAGGGTTATAGTGTTGGGGAAACAATTGACACCTGAGACTGTACAGATGCCATCCACAGCAATTTCAAAATCAAATAACTCACAGCCTGGCAGAGAGGACCACATGGGGGTTGCACTGTGGACAACAAAGGGAAACCAGGGACAGTGTTATGCACACTTTGTAGGATGAAGAGGGTGTGATAGCCCCTGATTTCTCAGGAGGGTGCCACTGACTTCCTTAAATAATCCTGAGTAGAAATGGAATTGAAACCCAGTACAAAGTATAATAACCAGAAACTGTGCCTGATCCCTTAATGAAAAGGGTTGTTAGGCCAGGATACATTATCCAATAGAACAGAGTGGGAAGGGGATTTGTGCTCAGGCCATTTGAGGTCATACAGTATCACCACACACCAAGGTTGCACATCACATTGGGCTTTCATTTTCGGCCTTATGCCACAGTGTGGCTGACAGAATGCAGAGTATGCTTGGCAAATTCAAACAGGATCCAATATTACCACAGAATTCTCATGGCTCCCAATAGCAATGCAGTCCCAAGTCATTCTATGAAGTCCTTCTTGCATGGCTCCACACTCCCACAGAACCAGGTGGGGCTTTAGATATCCATGGCCTTATTCCACTTGTGTTGCACTTGGTGACCCCTCTACAATGACGACTTTCCTCTGTCCACCTAGTCATTTAAATCCCACTCCCTTGTTATGGAGAATGATCTAAGAAAAGTGGAAAACAAAAGAAAAAAATAAATAAAATCCCAGCCCATCAGCTGTCCACGTCAGGCCTAATGTCTGTCACAGATAACCAAATTTACCCTGAGCATATATCCACCAGGCCGAATGAAAACCCCCAAGCACCAACAAAGTTTTCTCAAAATCTTGGTGAGTCCACAGAGTGGTGAATAAGTACCAGCCTTGGCGCAAGTGTCATCTTCCTTCAATTATTTCTGTGCTTCTGCTTACATCTCTTATCTATTCTACCCTTGGAAGTCTATGCCCCCTGACAAACCATGTTGTCTGACATACCCTATCTTCATGAGCCCTTGCCTCCTTCTCCTGTGGCAATGTCAGCCAGGGCCCCAAGCAAGAAATTCAGCCCTCAGCCTGCAACCACCCCTTCCTGGCCCCCACAAAAGATTTACCATGAAAATTTGAAGTGTGTCAATGTCATAATGGAGGCTAAACTACCTCAGACTCTTAACATGGTCAAAACAACACTCTTCATATCCCCAATGAATATTATACCTACTAACTATGTGCTCATCTCAGTCAATGCAGCTTCCATCACTGCAGATGATAAGACCAAAAACCTTGTGGTCATACCTGATTCCCCTTTCATGCCCTCACAGTCCATTAGAAAATCTAGTTGCCGGCCGGGCTTGGTGGCTCACGCCTGTAATCCCAGCACTTTGGTAGGCCGAGACGGGTAGATAATGAGGTCAGGAGATCGAGACCATCTGGCTAACACGGTGAAACCCCATCTCTACCAAAAATATTAAAAATTAGCCGGGCATGGCCGGGCGCGGTGGCTCACACCTGTAATCCCAGCACTTTGGGAGGCTGAGGCGGGTGGATCACGAGGTCAGGAGATTGAGACTATCCTGGCTAACACGGTGAAACCCCGTCTCTACTAAGAAAACACAAAAATTTAGCTGGGCATGGTGGCGGGCGCCTTTAGTCCCAGCTACTCGGGAGGTTGAGGCAGGAGAATGGCATAAACCCGGGAGGCAGAGCTTGCAATGAGCCAAGATCGCGCCACTGCACTCCAGCCTGGGCGATAGAGCAAGACTCCCGCTCAAAATAAAAAAGGAAAATCTAGTTGCCACTTTACAAACTGTGAATCTTGAATCCAGCCACAGCTCCTTACTCATTAATATGGTCCAGTAACCCTCACCTGCATTATGGCAGGAGCTTAAACTCCGATCCTCCTTCCTCCTCCCTCAAACACAGTGTGTTCTCTTCTTTGCAGCCAGATGATGCCTGCAGACAAATGGGACTGTGGTAACATCATCTCCTCGCCGCCCTCTTGCCTCCCCACCGAATTTTTACCTCTAAGCATTTCATGACCTGGTACCAACTCTGTAGTTAACCTTCAAAGTATGTTTACATGGGTTGACAGAAATGGGAATACCTCCATACATCCTGTGTCATGGACTTAGGATTCTGGGTTTAGGGTTTCTCCAGTGTTCTCAGATCAAAGGACTGAAAAAATGGCATGTAAGAGTCCCAGGACATCACAAGCTAGAGAACATGTGAATGGGGAATAAGGCCAGTGAGGGAATGGAACACCCTCCAATTCCCTCTGTGGGTTCTTTTTTTTTTTTTTTTTTGAGCCAGAGTTTCGCTCTTGTTGCCCAGGCTGGAGTGCAATGGCTCACCGCAACCTCTGCCTCCCAAGTTCAAGCAATTCTCCTGCCTTAGCCTCTGAGTAGCTGGGATTACAGGCATGCGGCGCCACCACGCCTGGCTAATTTTGTATTTTTGTTAGAGACGGGGTTTCTCCATGTTGGTCAGGCTGGTCTCGAACTCCCGACCTCAGGTGATCCGCCCGCCTCGGCCTCCCAAAGTGCTGGGATTACAGGTGGGAGCCACCTTGCCCGGTCCCCTCAGTGGGTTCTTTACATGCTTTTGTAGCCAGGAGTGTCTGAGGGGAAAGCAGACGTTACAAAGCGGATCTGATAAGCTCAGGTCTCCTTGAACCTTTTCTTATCGCTGGAGCTAGGTGACCTCGGACTGGTTGTCCGACCTGCGTGTCTCAGTGCAAAATGTCATCTCTACCACCTATGTGATCTATCAATAAAGGAGTCAACCTCCCAGAACCCCAAGGTCCTCATCCCCTCTACTATGTTCTTCCTTTGGCCTTTGGGAAACCTTAAAAGCCTGGACTTGGATCGCATCCCTCCTTTCTTCGAAACTCTCCATGGCTTCTAGCGTCTTCACAGTGAATACACAGCCCCCAGCCTGCTCTTCCAGGAGAAGCTTCGCCTCACACGTTGTTCCCTACAGGCGCCTGTGGAACCCAGTTCCATCCTCCCGGGTCTGTCCTTCTCCAGGCCATAGCCCGCGCCGGTCCCTGTGCCTGTCGCTCTCCCCCCAGCATCCCACAGGTGTCAGAAACAGGGACCTCTCCCGCGAACGCCTCAGTGTCCCGACGCCGGGTCCGGGCTGCAGACCTGTGAACAGCCGCCGCTCTCTCGCTGCTTCAGGATTCGGGTTAGGATGAGGTGACCTGAGGGCAGGGAAGGCACAATTACCTGAGCCGGGAGCCTCAGCGCGGCGCCCGCCGCCATCCAAGTAAGCAGGGAAAGCACGGCCGGGAGCGACGGGCGCCGTTACGGGGCCTAAGATCTGCCTCTGTGCAGCAAGGACTCTTCACCTTCTGGGTTCACACACCGCGGTTCGGACCCATAGCTCCAGCGCCTTTCACCTCACAAACCGCAGAAATACACCCAACATTAATCAAAATGGTCGCTATCAGAGAACGCTGAGAATCCCGCCACTAGGTTATGTGGGCACACAGAAACGCCTTTATTCTGAGCCCTTACTGGTTCTGCCGCGCTGTCATTCAATGTAGAGCTTTCTGGGTAATGTAGTTCCCCCGGTTCCAAGGTAGTAAAGCTGCCGCTTCCCAAAGGCGCTTCTGCAGGGAAGTCCCAGCTCCACCTCAGGGGGTTCATTAAAGCTCGCATCCTTTTAGGGCAGAGGATGGTCTGGCCCCTCCTTAGAGGCCATATTGAGATTCCTGGGGAATCCCTGTTTGTAACTGACCACCCAAGTGTTTGCAAAAATATTAATTCACATTTTTGTAAATTCAAGCTCCCAGGCGCTAAAAATATTGTGAATGCCCCCAAAGGCTACAAATCCAAATTCGTGTATCACTTTATACAATCGTTTAGACACAAAATGCCTGCACTGGAAGCAGAGGCTGATAAACATTACTGTGTTATAATTCACATGAATGCATTCTTGTTACCGGATAGAATGTCTTGACTGTGAGTTGTCCAGTTGTTGACGCATTGAACAAAGAAGTGAACAAAACACACAAAAAAAGCAACGAAAGAACGGACCAATGAAAGCGCAGATTTATTGAAGTGAAAGTACACTCCACAGAAGTGGAATGTAGGTGTGGGAGCAGGCGACCAAGCGGCTCAAGAACCCCAATTACAATGTTTTTTAGGGTTTTATTAGGTTGGTGCAAAAGTAATTGCCGGTTTTGCCATTAATAAGCTAGAATTTTATAATACCCCAAGAGCTCTTTAAAGGCCTCCCATCCTATGAAGGGTTGGTGCACAACCAATCAGGGGCTGAAGTGGAGACTTCTGTCTTGTTACCACAGGAGTGAGGATGTGGCCTGTGTGCTGCCTCATCCTGCCTAGAACTAGCTGCACCTGCTGTTCTTTTGCTTCTGCCTTCATCCTTGGTTACCCTAATTCCCTATTCTCCTGCCTCACTCTGAGGCATTAGAGTTGGTTTTTCAGTCTGCCAGGGACAAGAGCACTAATCCAGATAGGACCATGTCAAGGAAGATAGAGGAGAGGCTAAAGCAAGAGTACAAAGGTGAATCAGTCATTCCCACGGAAAAACAACTCTCCTGCTTATATAGTCAATTATTGTGTCCAGTTCATTGAGCAAAACATTTATTCATGTAATATCCCTTACTTGGTATTCTAACTTATATTTTCAACTCATTTTAGGAACTTGAAGTCAGTCTCAGGTAAAGAATGATGAGAGAAATCTCAGCTGGGTATTGGTAATGGTGGTGATAATCTCCACCCGGAGACACTGGGCGTATGTTAAATAATCAAGCTTGTATCTTTCCTGGGAAGTGATTATCATTCATTTCTCTTGTGACAGCGGGGAGTGTTCTGCATGAGGAACTAATATGACACCAGAAAAAGAGGTGAAATGCCAGTTACAGAAACTTATTACCAACGACTATCTAATAAATGCGATGACAGAAATAGCTCTATTGAAACATGAGTGGATGGTGAAAAAAATTTACACTTCACAGAAGTTTTCTCTTTCTTTTTTTTTTTTTTTTTTTTGAGACAAAGTCTCGTTCTGTCCCAGAGTGGAGTGCAGTGGCGCCATCTCGGCTCACTGCAACCTCCACCTCCCGGGTTCAAGCGATTCTCCTGCCTTAGTCTCCCAAGTAGCTGGGATAGCAGATGCCTGCCACCACGCCCAGCTGTTTGTATTTTTAGTAGAGACAAGGTTTCACCATGTTGGCCAGACTGGTCTCGAACTCTTGACCTCTGATCTGCCTGCCTCGTTCTCCCAAAATGCTGACATTATAGGCATAAGTCACTGCTCCCAGCTGACTTTACAGGGTTTTTTTTTTTGTTTTTTGTTTTGAGAAGGAGTTTCACTCTTGTTGCCCAGGCTGGAGTACAATGGCGCAGTTTCAGCTCACTGCAACCTCCTCCTCCTGGGTCAAGCAATTCATTCTCCTGCCTCAGCCTCTCAAGTAGCTGGGATTACAGGTGCCCGCCACCACACTCAGCTAATTTTTGTATTTTTAATAGAGACAAGGTTTCACCATTTTGGCCAGGCTGGCCGCAAACTCCTCACCTCAGGTGATCCACCCGAGGTGGCCTCTCGAAGTGCTGGGACTACAGGCGTGAGCCACCTCGCCCGGCCCAGAAGTTTTAACAGTGATGTCTAAGAAGAGATGGAATTAAGGTCAGCATGTGATTATAAACGGCCCCCTTGTTGGTTTTGTCGTTAAAATGAGATTTTTTTTTCTTTATTAAAAACATTGAACAATACCAAGGTGGAGAAAAGTTGTGCCTGTTCACCTACCTACTTGGGAGGCTTAGAGGGAGGATCACTTCAGCAAAGGAGTTTGAGGCCAGCCTGGGCAGCAGAGCAAGACTCTGTCTCTAAATAAATAATTTAATGAATAAGTAAAAACAGAAGGTGAAACTTGCAGTATAGTATTATCCTTATAGAATTGTGTCTCCCTTTGCTCATTATTCTGTGTGTCAATTATGTTACAAGTTTTTCATCTTATAGGAAAAAAAAGTCATAGATTCTATACAGATCTGTACTTTTTCTCACTTAGCAATATGGTTTGAACAATGAAAAGCTTCTTTTTCACCTCCCATTTGAAATCTGCTTATTTCCACATTCTATTTTTTTCCCCTTTTTGAGACAGCGTCTCAGTCTGTTGCCAAGGCTGAAGTGCAGTGGCATGATCAAGGCTCACTGCAGTCTCAACCTCTCAGGTTCAAGTGATCCTCCCATCTCAGCCTTCAAGAGTAATTGGGACTATAGGCATGCACCACCACAACCGGCTAATTTTTGTATTTTTTGTAGAGATGTGGTTTTGCTATGTTGCCCAGGCTGGTATCAAACTCCTCAGTTCAAGCAATCCTCCCGCCTCGGCCTCCCTAAGTGCTGGCATTATAGGATTCGGCCACTACACCTGGTCTATTCTTCTTTTTCTGATGTAGAACCCACTCAGTGACAGTGTAAGGAAAATGTCAAGAATCAGAAAGAGGCCAGATGCAGTGGCCATGCCTGTAATCCCAGCACTTTGGGAGCCTAAGGTGGGCAGATCACTTGAGGTCAGGAGTTTGAGACCAGCCTAGCCAACATGGCAAAAACCCGTCTCTACTAAAAATACAAAAATTAGCTGGGTGTGGTGGCACACATCTGTAATCCCAGCTACTCGGGATGCTGAGGCAGGAGAATTGCTTGAAGCCGGGAGGCAGAGGTTGCAGTGAGCTGAAATCGTGCTACTGCACCCCAGTGTGGACAACAGAGCAACTCCGTTTCAAAAAAAAATAAAGCCAGAATACAATACACAAGCAACTGAAGTATTTCAACAGCAAAGAAACCCTCAAACAATCCAATTTAAAAATGTCAAACGACCTGAATAGGCATTTTTCAAAAGACAACATACAAACGGTCAAAAAATATATTAAAACACACTCATCACTATCTGGGAAATGCAAATCAAAATCGCAATGAGGTATCACTCTCCCCGTTTAGGATAATTATTATCAAAAAGACAAAAACAGATGCTGGCAAGGATGGAGAGAAAAGGGAACTCACGGCCAGGCGTGGTGGCTCACACCTGTAATCCCAGCACTTTGGGATGCCGAGCTGGGTGGATCACGAGCTCAGGAGTTCGAGACTGCCTGACCAACGTGGTGAAACCCTGTCTCTCCTAAAAATGCAAAAATTAGCCAGGCATGGCGGTGCGTGCCTATAATCCCAGCTACTCAGGAGACTGAGGGAGAAGAGCTTGAACCTGGGAGACGGAGGTTGCAGTGAGCCAAGATCACGCCACTGTACTCCAGCCTGGGCGACAGAGAAAGACTCCATCTCAAAAAAAAAAAAAAACCCCCAACAAAATACAAGAAAAGGGAACTCAGACACTGGTGGTGCAAATGCAAACTAGTATAGCCATTATGGAGAACAGTATTGAGGTCCCTCTAAAAACTACAAATATGCCGGGCGCGATGGCTCAGGCCTGTAATCCCAGCACTTTGGGAGGCTGAGGCAGGCGGATCACGAGGTCAGGAGTTCAAGAACAGCCTGACCAACATGGTGAAACCCCGTCTCTTCTAAAAATACAAAAATTAGCCGGGGTGGTAGCACGCACCTGTAATCCCAGCTACTCAGGAGGCTGAGGCAGGAGAATCGCTTGAACCCAGGAGGCGGAGGTTGCAGTGAGCCGAGATCACAGCACTGCACTCCAGCCTGGACAACAGAATGAGACTCTGTCTCAAAAAACAAAACAAAACAAAAAAAACTACAAACACAACTACCATATCATCCAGCAATCCCCCTACTGGGAATTTATCCAAAGGAAAGAAAATCAGCACATTGGAGACTCATCTACACCCCCGTTTACTGCAGCACTATTCACAATAGCCAAAATATGGAATCAACCTAGATGTCCAACAACAGATAAATGGATAAAGAAAATGTGGTTTATACACACAAAGGAATACTATTCAAAGAACAGAATGAAATCCTGTCACCTGAGGCAACATGGATGGAAATGGAGGACATTATTTAAGTGAAATAAGCCAGGAACATAAACATGCACATTCCCACTCATATGCGGAAGCTTTAAAAAAAAAAAAAAAAAAAGCCGGGTGCGGTGGCTCACGCCTGTAATCCCAGCACTTCGGGAGGCCAAGGCGGGTGGATCACCTGAGGTCGGGAGTTCAAGACTAGCCTGACCAACATGGAGAAACCCTGTCTCTACTAAAAATACAAAATTAGCCGGGGTGGTGGTGCATGCCTGTAATCCCAGCTACTCAGGAGGCTGAGGCAGGAGAATCTCTTGAACCCGGGAGGCAGAGGCTGCGGTGGGCCAAGATCATGCCATTGCACTCCAGCCTGGGCAAAAAGAGTGAAACTCCATCTCAAAAAAAAAAAAAAAAAAAAAAAAAGCCTGGGAGACAAAGCAAGACTGTCCCCCACCCCCACACCCCCACACACAAAAAAAGTTGATCTCTTAGAAGTAAAAAGTAGAACAGAGGATACTAGAGGCTGGGAAGGGTAGTGGGTAGGCAGGAATAGACAAAGATTGGTTAAAAGCTACAAAATTACAACTAGACAGGAGGAATAAGTTCTCGTGTTCTATACCACTACAGGAGAACTAAAGTTAATAATATATAATTTCAAGTTGTTAGGAGGAGAATGGCAATTGAGACTGACTGTTCCCAATATAAAGGAATGATGAATGTTTGAGGTGATGGATGTGCTAATTACTCTGATCACTCTAAATTATAGGTATGAAAACATCACTATGTACTCCAGGAACATGTACAATTATAATTTGTCCATTTAAAAACAAATAACTTTTTTAAAAAAGAAACCATTTGGTTTTATGTGTGGATATGAGAGACAAAGTAGTATGTACACATATAAACTTATTTGTATAAAACAAAATTCAGAGAACATATACTAAATATAAAGCATGGTTATTGAAAATACATATTTATTTATTTATGTCTATGAATTTTGCAGGGACATTTCTCAGTCCATAACAGCCCTATGTGTGTTACCTAACCTTTATCCCTTGTGAACATTCTGATGTTTTAGGAGGTTGGAGTTGAAGGTAAAAAATTTTCCACAGTCACTACACTCATAAGGCCTTTCCCCACTGTGAATTCGCTGGTGATTAGTGAGGTTAGAGCTCTGGCTAAAGGATTTTCCACATTCACTGCATTCATAAGGCCTTTCTCCGGTATGAACTCTTCGGTGTTTAACAAGGCTAGAGTGGTTACTAAAGGATTTCCAACACTCACTGCACTCATAAGGCCTTTCTCCAGTGTGACTTCTCCTATGTCTAATGAGGCTGGAACTCTGGCTAAAAAACTTCCCACATTCACTGCACTCATAAGGCCTTTCTCCAGTGTGAACTCTCTGGTGTTGAAGGAGTGTAGAGCTATGGGTAAATGATTTCCCACATTCCCCACATTCATAAGGCCTTGCTCCAGTATGAACTTTCCAGTGTGAGATGAGGTAGGATTTACAGGTAAAGGATTTTCCACATTCACTGCACTCATACGGCCTTTCTCCTGTGTGAACTCTCTCATGTACAATGAGGTCAAATTTCCTGCTAAATAATTTTCCACATTCATGACATTCATGAGATCTTACTCCAGTATGAACTCTCTGGTGTTGGAAGAAACGAGATCTATAAGTAAACAATTTCCCACATTCACTACACTCATAAGGCCCTTCTCCAATGTGAAGTCTCCGGTGTTTAACGAGGTGACAGCTCTGGCTAAAGGATTTCCCACATTCACTGCACATATAAGGCCTTGTACCAGTGTGAACTCTCTGGTGTGTAATAAGGCTAGAACTATGGATAAAAGATTTCCCACATTCATTGCACTCATAAGGCCTCATTCCAGTATGAATTCTCTGGTGTGTAATGAGGCTAGAGCTATGGCTAAAGGATTTCCCACATTCACTGCACTTGTAAGGCCTTTCTCCAGTATGAACTCTCTGATGTATAAGAAGGTCATACTTCCTGTTAAATAATTTTCCACATTCATCACATTGATGAGGTCTTACTCCAGTGTGAATTCTTCGGTGCGTAATAAGGCTAGAGCTTTGCCTATAGGATTTCCCACATTCCCCACATGTATAAGGTTTTTCTGAAGTGTGAACTCTCAAATGATCACTGAGGCTACAGCTTGTGCTAAAAGATTTCCCACATTCACTGCACATGTAAGATCTTTCCCTAATGAGGTCTCCCTGGTGCTGAACTCGTACATGTTTGTAGCTGAAAGCTTTCACACATTCTCCCCAGTTGTAATGATTTTTTACACTGTGAAAGGCCACTGCACTCTTGGTTCTGTTTGACTTCTTTCTGGTGTGGGCAGCCTGTTGCTGAAGAAATCTTGATCTCACCAGGAAATCCTTCCCAACCTCCTTACAAGTGAAGGGCTTCCCAGATACTTCAAATGTGCAGCTGCTCAAAAACATGTCTCTGCCCCCATTGCTTCTGAAGTGTTTCTGTCCAACATGCTGCTTCTGGTGCTGATGAAGGTATGCAGTAAATTGTAATTGTTTCCTACATGCCCCGTCTGTATACAGTTTCTGACCATGGTGTGTTCCCTGGTGTTCAACCAAGTGCAAAATCTCTCTCAAGACTGGGCCACATATCTCACACGGGCTGGTCTTCTGGGGAGAAGGAAGGGCCTTAGGAATCCTAACCTGTGACATCCGCTGTGGAGAAGTGCTCTGCTGATAACATGCCTCCTCATCCCCTGCTCCAGAACCACCTGAAAGAAAGAAAATGCTGGTGAGGAGCATGCTGACTTTAGTGGAGTGGAGGTAGCCCATAGACAAATGTGCATCCAATGAACCCAGGAACTGAGTCCATGGGGTTGTTTTCAGGACAAAGGTGTTGGGTTCAAGTTGAAGATAGGGCTGCCTAGCAGAACTGGGCCTCTAAAGATCACAGAACTGGGAAGGGCTCATGAGTTAAAAAACACAGCCATGGGATGAGAAACATGGAGAAGAGGCAGGATATACAACTCATTCCTCTAGAACAATTTTCAGTGAGATCTGCTCTCCTGCTAACACATGCATTGTGTACAGGCATGTGTCCAGGCCCAAGAAAATGTGACAACAAAATAGCAGCTGACATACGTGGACACCTCATAACATATTATGTAGAGGCCAACACTGGAGAGCACTGCAGATAAGGCAGTGAGAAAAATGGGTGAGACATGGAGTCCAGAGATGTGGGGATTAACCCCAGGCTGGAAGTAAGAGACGTAGTAACCAGGTGGAGAGCTGACAAGCAGGCTAAGTATCAAGAATGGGAAAGAAAAGACAGTAATGAGGTTTGGCCCCAAATGTCATTAGCACCAAAATATTAGTCAAACAGGATATGTTTCTGGTATGATGTGAACATAACCCTGATAGAATGTCCTCCTTTAGGTGTTAGTCCCTAGGGCCAGGCTCCCTCTGAGTCTATCTTGCTGTGGGGAATCACAGCCATCCTCAGAACCACAGGGCCTGTCCATCTGACCCCTATGATCAAGAACATGGAACTTGGAATATGCAAGCACCCAAGACCAGCCCAGAATGACTCTGCACATGATAGCCTACAGGAAAAAAAAATAATACAAGGAGAAATTCAGAGGAGGATTTTGTAAGAGCCACTCGTAGTCCACATAAGTGGTGACAATGTCAGTGATAATAATTGCTGGCAGAGGCAGGCATGAGGAAGTGTCCCCTAGAGGAAGGAAGTAGAACCTGGGTCTTGAGGAGCCTCAGATCTGGACAATGTCACCTGGCCAGGGAGAGGCAAACAAGGTGAGATCCATGAGGCCGACTATAAGAAGCCTGACTCTGAATCTTTCCACATGAAAGGGAAGCAGGTGTTGCTTGCTCAAGGAGAAAAGCAGGCAACATACAACCTTAGCCCTACCAACCGCAGCACCTACCCAGGAACAGGAAGCTGTGTCAATAGTCCTCTTGTGAAGACACATCTGACCCTGGGGAAAGGGTAAGAGCAAAGACTAGCTCGGGGCATAGAGGTGGGTGTGAGGACCTTACCCAGGGAGGTTGTAAGTGTCAAGTTCTCCAGCATCACATCGTGGTATAGGCATTTCTGAGCCTCATCAAGAAGACCCCATTCCTTCCAGGAGAAGTACACAGCCACGTCCTCAAAGGTCACAATGCCCTGCCAGGATGGGGACAGATGAAACCACAAATGGTTTCTCCTCTCAGGATCCATAATCCTTCCCCTCACACATTTACCCCATGCTCATCCTCTTTCCAAGCTCCCCAACTCAGAGGAGAAAGCAGTCAACTGATGCTGTTGTCTCCTAATGGGGCTCTTGGTCACCGGTTGCAGCCATCAGTAACAAGAGGCAGGTGACCAAATACATGTATCTAAGCTGTGGGTGTGGCATAAGGGCAACCACTCCTTCCTGACAAGCATTCCTCTCATATGACCAAGGTCATGTAAGTCTCAACCAGGACACTGGGGCCATCAGGCACACTCCCTCTCCAAGTGCATATCTTTCATTACACTGCACATACCTCAGGTCTCCAGATCCCACTGCCACATGACCATGACGACCACTACGTCCTATACCACAGGCAAATCCTGGCCTCCCCACATGCTACCTGTGTGAAAGAGTGGATAACCTGGGCCGGGCGCAGTGGCTCATGCCTGCAATCCCAGCACTTTGGGAGGCCAAGGTGGGCGGATCACAAGGTCAGGAGATCGAGACCATCCTGGCTAACAGGGTGAAATCCCATCTCTACTAAAAATACAAAAGATTAGCCAGGCGTGGTGGCACGCGGCTATAGTACCAGCTACTCGGGAGGCTGAGGCAGGAGAATCACTAGAACCCAGGAGGTGGAGAGGTGGAGAGGTGGAGGCTGCAATGAGCCGAGATCACGCCACTGCACTCCAGCGTGGGTGACACAGCAAGACTGCGTCTCAAAGGAAAAAAAAAAAAAAAAAAAAAAGAATGGATAACCAACAGCCAAATACAAGACACGTGACATTGGACAAATGAGATCAACAGTTTATTAATTTTTTTTTTTTTGAGACGGAGTCTTGCTTTGTTGCCCAGGCTGGAGTGCAGTGGGGCAAGCTCTACCTCCCGGGTTCATGCTATTCTCCTGCCTTAGCCTCCCAAGTAGCTGGGACTACAGGCACCCACCATCACACCTGGCTAATTTTTTATATTTTTAGTAGAGAAGGGGTTTCACCATGTTAGCCAGGATGGTCTTGATCTCCTGACCTTGTGAGCTGCCCGCCTCGGCCTCCCAAAGTGCTGGGATTACACGCATGAGCCACCACGCCTGGCTGAACAGTTTATTAATTAAAGACAAATACTCATAGCCTGTGAAAGAATACCACACTCCACACAGGGCCATACGGAGGTAGTACTCCAGAAAAGAGTAACAACCAGGTGCTGTAGAATGTAAGTTTTGTAGCATCAAGATGGAGAAGCTCCACTGGTCCCCAGAGGAGGGGACTGGCTTGTTTGAATAACTCAAAAAATTGATAGGGAACTGGAACCCACTACAAAGTAATAAGCAGGAACTGTTCTGGTTCCCTGGATAAGAAGGGTTCATTTGGCTAAGACAGCTTATTCATGGGAGCAAAGTGGGAAGGGGAATTTGTTCTCAGGCCATCTAAGGCTGTATTGTTTTCATCAGATGTCAAGGCGACATATCATACTGGGCCTTAATTTCTGGCCTTATACCACAACTTGGCAGGCAGCATCCAGAGTGTGGATATAAACAGGATCCAAAATCCCAGACTTCCCATGGCTTACACTAGTGGAAGCAGCCTCAAAAATTTCTTTGAAGACCTCCCTGCCAGGCTGTATTCCTTGCCTCAAACGTAGCCACACAGAACCACAGGTGAATCACAGATAACCATGGCCCTATTCCACTTCTGTGCTGCACTTACCATCCCCTTGGCAGTCATATATCCACCTAAAGCTCATTTAAATCCCAGCCTCACTGGTCGCTCATCTCACACACAATGACTCTCACAAATGACCACATGACACTAACTTAATCTTCCAGCCTGAATGAAACACCCAGGCCCCATCAAGTTATCACAAAATCCTGGATACCTACAAAGTGGTGAATAAGCACGAGTTTTGGCCTGAGTGTCCTATGCGTTTGCATCCATCTCATGTCCATTCTTCTCTTGGGAGCCCTGGCCACTGCCAAACTACACTGTCTTGTACATACCTTGCCTTCATGACCACTTACTCTATCATCCTCCTCCCCGTCTTGGCCCACTAACAGCTTTACAACCAAAACCTGGAGCTTGCCCCACCTGACTGTGACCCACAGCTCACTCACTTGGTGCACACAACAGCCACATCTTGAATATCTGCACCCTGAACCACTCCCTAGATTTCAAGACCTGCACGTTCATCTGCCCACTTAACGCCTCCATTTAGTAGGCTCTGAAAGATCTGACTCTTAGCATGGCATAAACAAACCTGATATCCCTAGTAAATATTACTCCTATTGCCAATATGTTCATCTTAGTTGATGAAACTTCTTTCCCTACAGCTGCTAATACCAAAAACCCTGGGGTCTTCTCTGAACCCTCTGTTTCACTCCCTCACCACCTACATTATGTAATTTAGTTGTCCCTTTTGAAACCACACATCCGGAATCTAACCACGTCTCCTAAACCACGATCCTGGGCCAGTAACCCTCACTTGGACTAGTCTACCCTGATTTTCCTTCCTCCTCCCTCAACCCCCCAGTTTGTGCCCCACTGTGCACACAGATGAAGCCTGTGAAGACCTTGGCAAATTACCTCTTTTTTTCTGATTCAAACTTGCTATTACCTCCTGAAAACACACTCAACTTCTCAGGCAGCCACTGCATCCCTGACGCCTATCCTCCTGTTCTTTGTTTCCCACCAGAAAGCAAGGAGACTTGTGGCTTCATAAATGCTCCCAGCTCCGTACTGCACCTAAGCATTTGCACATCTTGTACCTTTCTGGAAAAACTTTCCACACCTGTTCACATTGGCTGCCAGAAATTGGAACAACTCTATATACCGGCTAACATGGACATAGGACCCTGGGCTTGGGGTTCACCCAAGGTCTTCAGAACTAAGGGCTGGGGGAACGGCACTCCACAACCCAGAGAACCTGTGGGTGGGAGTTAGGGCTAGTGAGGAGACTGGGAAACCCTCCCCTTCCTGGCGTAGGTTTCATAACCCTTTACAGCCAAGGGAAACGTGGAAAGAGCCAGGCCTCAGAGAAGAGCATCTATGGCGGTATTAGATGGGCTCAAGCCACCCTGTAGCCCCATGCCTGGCCTTGGAGCCGGGTGCCATCGCACTGGCTGTGTCACCTCTGTGCCCCAGGGCTCGGTGGCGCCTCTCATCAGGGGCTCCTTGCCAGTCGCGCCCTCCCTTCCCTAGCACACCAGGTGTTGGAAACGGGAGCCCCTCCGGCGAGCCCCCATGTCCTGTCCTGGGCTGCAGGGCCGCGAGCAGGCGCCCTCGGGGGTGCTAGGACTCCCGTGGGGAGGGCGGGGAAGGCCCAGAGGACGCGGCACATACCTGGGCCGGAGCCGTCAGCTCGGCCGCCGCCATCTGACTCTGTGGGCGGAGCGGGGCCAGAGAGGATGTCCTTATTCCGGGCTGGGCCGGGCCGGGCCGGAGTACCCTGGGCGCCGCCGAGCCTCAGCCACGCCTCTGTGCAGCGGGGAAGACTCCTCTCGCAACTTCTCAGTCAGTCACGGATGATGCTGACCCAGCGCTCCGGGGCTTTCTACCAAGTAAACAGTCCAGACAAATGCCAAAACGACCGCCACAAGGAGGACAACGGAAGTCCCGCCGCGACCGCGCGTGCGCTTACGGAAACACCACCTTTCGGAGGCCTCATTGGCTGAAGGTCGCCGTCGCCCAACGCAGGCCATTCTGGGTAATGTTGTAGTTCCCACAGGCGCACGGCGGGAGAGTGAGGGTCGCCTCCACCGCCTTCCGGAAGTAAAGGCCAAATCCCTGTAGGGGGCGCTGGGAAATGGACACTCCAGGTTGGGGCGGAGGCGGGTCTTCGCTCTTTCTTAGAGGAGACGTACCCAGGTTTCTACCGATTGCTGTCTGCGAGTGTTTATTTGTTTGGAGACGTGTCATTTCATGTGTTCCCAGGGGCACATATCCAGATGCACATATTATTACATACAGTCAATCAGTCACAAAATATATCCACTGGTTGAGAAAGCAAATAAAAATGACTATGTTGCGGCCGGGCGCGGTGGCTCACGCCTGTAATCCCAGCACTTTGGGAGGCCGAGGCGGGCGGATCACGAGGTCAGGAGATCGAGACCATCCTGGCTAACTCAGCGAAACCCCGTCTCTAAAGTACAAAAAATACCAAAAAAAAAAAAAAAAAAATTAGCTGGGTGTGGTGGCGGGCGCCTGTAGTCCCCAGCTACTCCGGAGGCTGAGGCAGGAGAATGGCTTGAACCTGGGAGGCGGAGCTTGCAGTGAGCCGAGATCGCGCCACTGCACTCCAGCCTGGGGGACAGAGCGAGCCACCGTCTCAAAAAAAAAAAAAAGATTATGTTGCAATTCAAACGCATACACTCAAGCACTGGAGTCAGTTTTCTCAGTCTCTGTATGTTTGATTAGGGACAAGAAAAAAAACACACAGGTTCATGACAAAGAGGATGAAGGTGGGATGCGGAGGCACCCTGTAGCAGCAGGACATAAGTAGATCCCTGTCTCTGGGTCCCTCTCGTGCCTGTATAGTCAAACATTGTGTCCAATTCACTAAGCAACACTTGTATGTGTCTAATCTCACTTTCTCCATGCCTTTATATTCACTTCCTTTTAATAATTTGACATCAAGAGAACAACAAAAGGAATGGTATTTTGAAAAGGCACGATGGCTAGCTAGAGCATTAACAGGTGGAACAAAGGGTGTTCTGAATCCCAAATGTAGGGAGTATCTTAAATTCAAGATCTCTTCTCATCCCTGAAATGATTATCTTTGCCCCCAGGAGTGCAATGGTGCGATCTCGGCTCACCACAACCTCCGTCTCCCGTGTTCAAGCGATTCTCCTGCCTCAGCTTCCCAAGTAGCTGGAATTACAGGCGCCCGCCACCATGCACGGCTAATTTTTTTTTTTTTTTTTTTTTTTTGTATTTGTATTTCTAGTAGAGATAGAGTTTCGCCATATTGGCCAGGCTGGTCTCGAACTCCTGACCTCAGGTGATCCACCCGCCTCGGCCTCCCAAAGTGCTGGGATTACAGGCGTGAATCACTGTGCCCGGCCCTTTGCCCTATTATTATAGGGCTGTTCTGCATAAAAAATTGATACGATATCAGAAAAAGAATTGTAAAATACAAATTACAGAAAGCTACTAATAATGGGTGTCGCTTCGCCAGCCAGAAACCTCTGTGGTCGCGCCTCTGCTTGAGTTTTGCTCACACCCGCTGGGCTTGTTCCACCCACTCGGCCCAGCAGGCTGCACCTGGATCCCACACCTACCAAGGGCGAGCCAGGCGCAGAGCCGAAAGGGGTGTGTGAGCGAGCAAGTGAAGGGTCCGGCCGGTGCACACAGCCAGGCACGCTGGCTGCTGCGGCGGGGCAGGCAGCTCCAGGCGCTGGCACAGGCGCCAGCTCCTTGCAAGGCTGCGACTGGACCAGACATACTGCAGGCGGCTTCTGCTGCAGGCACCAGCATCTAGACGAGGGAAAAGTGGTGGCGCCGGAAAGCTCGGAGACACCAAGAACAGCAGAGCCCCAAAGAGGATGCTGCAGCGTGTCACAGCCCTGGCTCCGGAGTCTCGAGGTCTGGGCTCCCGGAAGAGCCACAGCTCTTCTCTCCTTCCCGTTGCTTGCAGCCTGGCAAGCAGGGAGGTGTGTTTTGGGTGGGGTGTGTTTTCAGCTTGTTTGTGATATAGCTCTTTGAGTCCCGCTGCTCTGCTCTGACCCGCTGCTGCTTCCCATCGTGGGGGGCGGCCACCCAGTGCTGGCTGAGGGCAGGAGGGCTATAGTGTTACAGCTCTGGCTCGGGGAATCCCAAAGTCTGGGCCTCCAGAAGAGTAGCCATTTTTCACGCATGCAGCCCAGGAGCATGGCTACTCAGCCAGGAATGTGTTACAGCCCCTTTCTCTCCTGCTGTTCGTTAGGTCCCAAGTTCTTGTCCCCCAAGTTCTTATCCCACGTCCAGGAAGAATGAGGTTATGCAGACAACTGGAGGGTGAGCAAGGCAGAGAAGGGTTTTATTGGACAACCCAACAGCCCTCAGTGGAGAGGAAACCTGAAGCGAGTAGCTCACACCTGCATACAGATAGTCTCCAGTGTCTGAGTCTGGCTGAGTCTACAGATTTTTTATGGGCTCAGAATGGAGAAAATGTGTGCTCATTGGTCCATGGGTGGGAGGAAGTGCATGCTGATTGGCCCATGGGCAGTCATGGGCGGGCCTGGGAAAAACACCATACCATTGGCCGAAAGGCATCAAGGAATTTCTCTCTCTGTGTCACAGACTCCACCTGGAACTGGCAGCGTGGCTTCCAGGCTTCAGGCCATCCGTGGCTTGAAGGTGGGGTTTCACAGAAAACCCACCCCTTCCCACCCAGGAACCTGTCTGCCTCTCATGGCCATCAACATGCTGTCCATGACGCCCAGGCTGTCCATGCTGAAGGTTGCCCGCAGGCCTGCCCCGAGCCACCCTCAGCCGCCCCCCTCCCTCCACCCGGCCTCCTTCCCATGCTTCTTGGTGCCCAAAGTTTCAGTCTCAGAAGCAGTTTCTGGAGGAGGTCAAGATGGTGGGGGGCTGGCATGTCATCACTGCCCCGAGTGCACACACATTTGGCTGGGTTGTGATAGCTCCCAGGTTTGGCTATCTTGACACGTCCACAACTTTGCTCTGCCGTGGAGCAGGTGCTGAGAGTGGGGAGAGGCCAGGAAGTGGGAGCAGGCACTTCTGGGCCTGTGGGAAAAGGGTGCTTCCCAGGTCCCCAAGAGTGCAGAGATGCCCTGTCTGGAGCCACGACTAGGTGGCTGCAGCTGCGCCTGGGAGCACAGGGCTCCCGTCCTGACAACTCGGTATGGCTCGAGGCTCCCACTGGGATCACCTGTTCCCAGCCCCCATGGGCTCCACGGAGCATGCAGCCCTGGCCTTGCCTCCCCATTTGCAGCCGGCATCATCACAGCGGCCCCTCCAGATCAGCCACTGCTGCCATTATAATGACTATGTAGTCATTCAAAAATGGTGGCAGAATCGTGTTTGGGAAATATCGGATGGTAAAAAAAGTGCAGGTCTCACAGAACTCCTTTGTTTTGGTTTTTGTCTGTTTTTTGAGACGGAGTTTCGCTCAAAACGGAGCTTTTGAGTCCAAGGATGTGAACTTGGACTGGGAGGTGCGCAGGAGGGGTGCTGAGTACTAGGTCTGCGTGTCTTGTTCTGGTGGCTGTCTCAAGCCATGGTCCACCTGGAGTGTGGGCTAGCTGCATCTCAATAACGGCTTGGTGGTTGACTAACTGCCTTGAAGTAATCTCTGGAATTTTGCAGATAGGTCCCTATGCCTACCAAGTCTGTTTCAAGATTATCCCCAGGAACTTCTAAGTAAGCACATAATTAGATACTAGCATACAATTAGGCAAATGTGCATGGTCTAAGGGAGTGTATGGTGAGAAGCGGTGGACATGGTGTTTCAAAGAAAGTAACTTTCATGGCTGTATTTTAAGACTAACGAGAAGAAAAGATTCTGCAGTAAGGTTCAAGGTTATATCACAAGACTAGGGAAAAATGAGAAAAAGCAAAAAAACTTTTAAAGTGCATTTTCAGGCTAGGCTGTTCAGTTACAAAACTAGTTTTAGAGTTGCAGTGTGTCCTTTCAGCAGCCATTAAATAAAACTTGTTTCAAGTTACAGCAGAGAGTTTCAGCAGCCAGGCTTCCAGAGAATTACATTTTTGGATCAGTGTTATATGCCCTGAGTGCTTTTTTTTCCACAGCTCTTTCAACTCTGTTTTAGGTGGGTATGACAAGAATGACCCAATTCATATGATTAACTTTCACACAATTAATAGGGATCCCTTCTGAATCTGCTAAATCTGCAGGATTTTTGAGTTTCGACTGGGGGAAAAAACCCACCAAATCTCAAATCAATACATGTTTATTTTCCTAATACAAAACAAAATGTTGTTTTCCATTATTTATGTACTATCATAAAGTAGGATGTGAAAAATCTTTGTCAGAGACATGGAGGAAATTTCAATGTGTATTAATAAGCAAAGAAGCCATTCTGAAAAGGCTACATAGTGTGATTCCAGCTCTATGACTTTCTTTGCTTTTCTTTTTTTTTTTTTTTTTTTTTTTTGAGACAGGGTCTCACTCTGTCACTCAGGCTGGAGTGCAGTGGTGCAGTCAAAGCTCAGTACAACCTCAACCACCCGAGCTCAAGCGATCCTTCCATCTCAGCCTCCAGAGTAGCTGGGACTACAGGTGCACACTATGCCTGGCTAAGTTTTGTATTTTTTTTGTAGAGATGGGGGTCTATGTTGCCCAGGCTGGTCTCAAACTCCTGAGTTCAAGTGATCTGCCCACCTCAGCCTCCCAAAGTGCTGGGATTACAGGTGTGAGCCACTGTGCCTGACCAAGCAGGTGTATTAGTTTTCTACTCTTGTGTAATAAGTTACCACAAAGCTATTGGTTTAAAACAATACCCACTTATTATCTCACAATTGCCTAAAGATAGCTTAGCCAAGTCTCTTGGTCTTCTGAGAGCCTGACTCTCACAAGGCTGTAATCAAGGTGTTGACCAAGCCTGCAATTTCTTCCAAGGCTCGGAGCCTTCTTTCAAACTCACATAGTTGTTGGCAAAATTCAGTGTCTTGTTGCAAGAATGAGGTTCCTGCTTTTTTTTTTTTTTTTTTTTTTGAGATGGAGTTTTGCTCTTGTTGCCCAGGCTGGAGTGCAATGGCGCGATCTCGGCTCACCGCAACCTCCGCCTCCTGGGTTCAAGACATTCTCCTGTCTCAGCCACCTGAGTAGCTGGGATTACAGGCATGCACCACCAAGCCTGGCTAATTTTTGTGTTTTTAATAGAGATGGGGTTCCTCAGTGTTGGTCAGGCTGGTCTCAAACTCCTGACCTCGTGATCCGCCCGCCTCGGCTTTCCAAAGTGCTGGGATCATAGGCATAAGACACTGTGCCCGGCCGTCTTGTTTTATTTTAATGGCTGATCTATGTAATCACGGAGGCCAGTATGTACAGACAAGAAAGGGGGAGCTTTTATTGCTTCTCTCTTCCTCCTTGGACAAAGTCTTGATATCACCTCCTTCTTGGCCTGGGTGTGCTCTTCAGCCACTTGTGTGCTTGCTTGTTCTCAGACCTGTGGGCCTCAGCCTGGGCAGCCAGGAGCTTCTTTTGGGCCTTTTCTGCCTTCAGCTCGTGGATGTGCTCCATGAGAATCTGTTTTGAACACATTTCCTTTCACCTTCAGGTACAAGCTAGGATACATTTGGTGGTCAATCTTCTTAACTTCATGGGATCTTCCGAGCAGCCCGTGCAGAATCCTCATTCTCCTCATCCAGGTTACCTTCTCTGGCATTCAGGCATTGGCCATACCCTTTAGCTTACCTATGTCCATGTACTCACCCTTCCAGCAGGCCAAGGCGTTTTTCCAGCAACAAGCCCAGGAATGGACAGTCACAGGCTTGTGGATGTTCAGCTTATCTTTGATCAGCTTCTGGATCTGCTGATGGGAGTTGGCATTGGTGATTTCATTGGTCTCCTTGGGGTGCAATTAGACCTTCTCCTTGCTACAGCAAAGGACATGAGAGGTGAGCCTCTTCTGAAGCCTGAGCATACTCATGGCTTCTGCCGCAGTGGCAGCTAAAGGAAAGAGCTCTGAGGTTCCCAGTTTCTTGTCGGCTGTTGCTGGGGGCCATCTCAGCTGCTAGGGGCCCGTGGCGTGGCCCTCTCACAGCAGGAGGATCTCCCTCCCGTGTGCTGAGGCAGTCTTATAGAACAGTGAAGTGGGGGAGTATCTTATCGCCTTTGCCTAATCACAAGAGTGACGTCTGTCAGATTCACAGCCCCCACTCAATGGAAGGAAATTAGGCAACTGAGTGCACCGAGGGGTGAGAATCTTGGGGCCATTTTATAATTCTGCCTCCCATTGCAGTTTTTGCTAATAGACATCTGCCCACAAAGATCCATGTTCTTCCCTTCCTTGTTCACTTGATACTTGCTACAAAGCAGCCCAGTCTGTTCACGCTGGAGGCTAGGTATAGCATGGCATGTTCCCAGCAGAACTAGAACTGGAGCATGAACCATGCTGGCTACCATCGCCTAGAGGACCACACACAGTCTATAGTCCCTGGTGGATTCCAGAAGCACCAAGGCATGCAGGAGCCTCCTCCCTGTTTTCCCTCTCTCTGGGCTGCTCATCCAGAACTCCTGACCTCAGGTGATCCACCCGCCTCTGCCTCCCAAAGTGCTGGGATTACAGGCATGAGCCACCGCGCCCGGCTTGGGCACCTCATCTGATTTAGGACCCTGGAATAGAATTGCTCTGAGAATTATCAATGAAGGAATAGATTTTACCCCTGCCTCTGCTGGTTCCATTGCCCCTCACCCAGCTCCCAGGAAAGCTTTGAATTGTGGGCAAAACCAGGTGGCACTGGCAGAGATATTCTTGGGGTTGGTGTCTCCCCTAAAGCACACTGTGCCTTCTAGAGAGGTTCCCTAGAAGTCGCGATCATCGCTGAGAAATATCCACACATGCTTTACCACATTGTCAATCATAGGAACATGCTGCCCAACAAATATTTGTGGCATAGTAAAATGTTTTTAAAAGCAGTTGCTATGGATTGAATGTATGTCCCCAACTCCCCGCCGTCAATTCATGTATCCAAGCTCCAACTCCTGATGTGATGGTATTTAGAAACAGGCCTTCTGGAGGTGATTAGGTCATGAGGATAGAGCCCTCATGCATGGGATTAGTGTCCTAACAAGAAGAGACAGGAAAGAGCTTCCTCTCTCTCTCCTCTCTCTCAGGAATAATGGTGCTCAGGAGAACCCAGCCATACTGGCACCCTGATCCTAGACTTCCAACTTCCAGAACTGTGGGAAATACATGTTTGTTGTTTAGGCCACACAATCTGTGGCAGACCAGCTGACTAAAACTGTAGTCTTGCAGATTAGTGTCTCCCTAGTTAGGATTTGATCTCAGGGCCTCAGGGACTGGGCATGGCTCTTGCCTCAAGGATTGAGGTTGCAGGGAGGGACATGGAGGCCTGTCCAGGCCCTGGGAGTGGTGCCTTGGTACAGCACCCTGGCCGCTCTGTCCTGTGCCCCCGAGGCTGCCCATCCCATGTGTGATTCCTCCTGGCTGCACTGTGCAGGCAGGACCAAGCTGTCAGCTTGAGAAATGCTTTGCACTGTCCCAATTTCTAATATAGACACCCACTTTTCCCTTCTCACATTGTCTGTTTTAATTTTTAAAATTTAATTTAGGAAAGATGGAAACTGAAAGGAAGGGTTAGAAGACCTGAGTCTGAGTTCAGTTCATCCTCAAGATAGACTAATTTTTTTCTTTTTTTTTTTTTTTTTGAGACGGAGTCTCACTCTGTCACCAGGCTGGAGTGCAGTGGCTCAATCTCGGCTCACTGTAACCTCTGACTCCCGGGTTCAAGCGATTCTCCTGCCTCAGCCTCCCGAGTAGCTGGGACTACAGGTGCCCGCCACCACGCCCAGCTAATTTTTTGTATTTTTAGTAGAGAGGGGGTTTCACCATGTTGGCCAGGATGGTCTCGATCTCCTGACCCCGTGATCCACCCTCCTGAGCCTCCCAAAGTGCTGGGATTACAAGTGTGAGTTACCACGCCTGGCCCAGACTATTTTTTTTTTTAACAGCTTGACTGAGATTTATTTCATATAGTGCAAAGTTCACTCTTTTAAAGTATGCAATTCAGGCCAGGAGTGGTGGCTCACATCTGTAATCCCAGCACTTTGGGAGGCTGAGGCGGGCGGATCACTTGAGGTCAGGAGTTCAAGACCAGACTGGCCAATGTGGTGAAACCCTGTCTCCACTAAAAATATAAAAATTAGCTGGGCATGGTGGCGGATGCCTGTAATCCCAGCTACTTGGGAGGCTGAGGCAGGAGAATTGCTTGAACCTGGAAGGCAGAGGGCCAGGCGTGGTGGCTCACGCCTGTAATCCCAGCACTTTAGGAGGCCAAGGTGGGAGGATCATGAGGTCAGGAGATCGAGACCATCCTGGCTAACAAGGTGAAACCCCGTCTCTATTAAAAATACAAAAGAATTAGCCAGGCATGGTGGCAGGTGCCAGTAGTCCCAGCTACTCAGGAGGCTGAAGTGGGAGAATGGTGTGAACCCAGGAGGCGGAGCTTGCAGTGAGCCAAGATCGCGCCACTGCACTCCAGCCTGGGCAACAGAGCGAGACTCCGTCACAAAAAAAAACAAAAAAACAGAATCTGGAAGGCAGAGGTTGCAGTGAGTCGAGATCGTGCCACTGCACTCCAGCCTGGGTGACAGAGTGAGGGAGACTCTGTCTCAAAAAAAATTAAAAAAAAAATATGCAATTTAGTGGTTTTTAGTATATTCACAAAGTTTACAACCATCACCACTATCAAATTTTCTAACATTTTATTTTTTCTCTTCTTTTTTTTTTTTTTTTTTTTTTTTTAAGACCGAGTCTGGCTCTGTTGCCCAGGCTGGAGGGCAGTGGCACAATCCTGGCTCACTGCAACCTCCACCTCCTGGGCTCAAGTCATCCTCTCTCACCTCAGCCTCCCAAGTAGCTGAGACTACAGGCTCATGCCACCATGCCCCACTAATTTTTGTACTTTTTGTGAGACGGGGTTTTGCCATGTTGCCCAGGCTGTTCTCAAATTCCTGAGTTCAAGTGATTCACCTGCCTCAGCCTCCTAAAGTGCTGGGATTACAGGCATGAGCCACTGTGCCTGGCCTCTAACATTTTCATTCCCCATAAAGAAACCTCGTACCCACAAGCAGTCTTCCCCCTCCCACTGCCCCAGCTCCTGGAACCACCAATCTACTTTCTCCATCTATACAGTTCCTATTCTGGCCATTTTTTAAGAACATAATCATACAATATGTGTCTGGCTTCTTGCTCTTAGCATGTTTTGCAGTTTGTTTATATTGTAGTGTGCGTAGGAACTTCACTCTTTTTTCTTTTTCTTTTCTTTTTCTTTCTTTTTTTTTTTTTTTTGAGACAGCCTCGGTCTGTAGCCCAGGCTGGAGTGCAGTGGCACGATCTCAGCTCACTGCAAACTCCGCCTCCGGGGTTCACACCATTCTCCTGCCTCAGTCTCATGAGTAGCCGGGATCACAGGCATCCGCCACCATGCCCAGCTAAATTTTTGTATTTTTAGTAGAGACGGGGTTTCACCATGTTGGCCAGGATGGCCTCGATCCCTTGACCTCATGATCCGCCCCCTTGGCCTCCCAGAGTGACTTCATTCTTTTTTGTTGCTGAAAAATATTTAATTGTACAGATAGACCACATTTTGTTCATCCATTTATTGGTTAGTGGACATTTGGGTTGTTTCCACCTTCTGGCTCTTATGAATGGTGCTGCTAAGAACATTAGTGTGCAGGTTTTTGTGTGTACATGTGTTTTCAGTTCTCTTGCATGTATACCTAGGAGTGGAATTGCTGGGTCATACAGTAACTCTATGTTTAACTTTCTGAGGAACCGTCAGATTGTTTTCCAAAGCAGCTGCACCATTTCACTCACTCTTTCCTCTTTGCATTCCCACAGCCCTTGGTGTCCACTTGCTACCTCTGGCCGTGTTTCTTAGCTCCTTGCCTGTGGGCCTGTTTTCCTTGAGAGAGCTGGAACCTGACAGCGATGAGTGTGTATTTCTTTTTTGTGTGGAGACGGGGTCTCACTATGTTGTCCAGGCTGCTCTTGAACTCCTGGACTCAAGCAATCTGCCTGCCTCATGCTCCCAAAGTGTTGGAATTACAGGCATGAGCCATCATGACTGGCCCTGGATGAGTGTGTTTTACTTATTTTATTTAATTATTTTATTTATTTATTTTATTTAATTAATTAATTTATTTATTTTTGAGACAGGATCTTGCTCTGTCAACCAGGCTGGAGTGCAGTGGTGCGATCTCGGCTCACTGCAACCTCCGCCTCCCGGGTTCAAGTGATTCTCCTGCCTCAGCCTCCTGAGTAGCTGGGATTACAGGCGCTTGTCACCATGCCTGACTAATGATGAGTGTGTTTTAATCCGGGGTCATATTAACATCCTCAGTTTCCTCATGTGTACAAAGGAAACAAGGTATGGAACCGACAGGTAATCTCACCAGGAAAGTTTTGCTTCATGAAAGCTATTCCCTGGCTAGTCTGGGAGATAGCCCCCCAAAACTGCTTGTGCAGTATTTCTGGTAAGGAGCAAGAAAAGAAAATCCTGACAAGTTCTCTTAACCCTTAACAAAGTTGGATTCTTTTCTATTTTCCAATTAAGTTATAATTATTCATGAGCTATGAGAGCCAATAAGCAAGAGTTGCTATATCATGTGGCTTTATTTTCTGGGATACAGGTCTGGCTTTTCTTTCTTTGCTGTCCTCTTCCATAAGGTTCTCTGGGAGCAAGCCACGCCCACAGGCTCAGTCTCCCAGCACCCCCATAGTTTCTCCTCTGCCTCAGCCGGCACCTCTGTCGTCTGCGTTCACAAGTCTTCCATTTTTCCATTATGTGACGCATTCTTTGTTTTGTTTTCTGTTACTGAGTTTTGCTCTTCCCTCAGTTTCTTCTTCTTAATATTTTTGCTTCTTTTTGATCTAATAACTAAAATGTAGAAACGATGTTATTGAGATAGTAATAAGTGAGGAATAAAAATGGAGACAAAAGGGGTGAGGGAAAAAGCCTGGAAAAATAGAGGTACCAACAGTGGAATTTTCAGAGGATTCATAATGAATGTTATTTGTCTGACAAGGATGGTGAAAATTAAATTTTAAAATTATTTTCCCATATTTTGTATTCAAGTTGTAGAAATGCCCAGTAAAAGAAGAAGAAGAATGTAGAAAATTTATAATCCAATGTGGTAAAGAGACATTGGGAAAATGTTTTCTACAGGTTATGACAAAGCCCTCTGCCTCAGTGAGCATCAGTGATCTCTCCTGCTCTGGCTATTCTGCCTCTTTCTGGCTATGTCTGGAGTGTTTAGAGAGTAAGTCCATGTGAGGATGGTTAGTATGGCTGAATCACATACTGCACTCTCTATAGGTTTCTCTCTAGAAATTTTTAAACAGGTACCCACGAATCTCAGAACTTCTAGGCTGGGCTCAGTGGCTCACGACTATAATCCCAGCACTTTGGGAGGCCAAGACGGGAAGATCTCTTGAGCCCAGGAGTTTGTGACCAACCTGGGCAACACGGCGAAAACCATCTCTACTAAAAATACAAAAACTAGCCCAGCGCAGTGGCTCATGCCTGTAATCCCAGGACTTTGGGGAGGCTGAGCAGGGCGGATCACTTGAAGTCAAGAGTTCGAGACCAGCCTGGCCAACATGGTGAGACCCCCATCTCTACTAAAAATACAAAAATGAGCCAGGCATGGTGGCGTGCACCTGTAATCCCAGCTACTCGGGAGGCTGAGGCATGAGAATCACTTGAACCCAGGAGGCGGAGGTTGCAGTGAACCAAGATCACACCACTGCACTCCAGCCTGGGCAACACAGCGAGACTCCATCTCAAAAAGAAACCACAAACAAAAATGAGCCGGGCATAGTGACATGCACCTGTAGTCCCAGCAACTCAGGAGGCTGAGGTGGGAGGATTAACTGAGCCCAGGAGGTTGAGGCTGCAGTGAGCTGATATCACACCACTGCACTCCAGCCTGGGTGACACAGTGAAACTCTGTCTCAAAAAAAAAAGAAAAAGAAAAAAGAAAAAAAAGGCCGGGAGTGGTGACTCATGCCTGTACTCGTAGCACTTTGGGAGGCCGAGGCGGGTGGATCACTTGAGGTCAGGAGTTCGAGACCAGCCTGGCTAACTGGTGAAACTCCGTCTCTACTAAAAATACAAAAATTAGCCAGGGGTCATGGTGCACGCCTGTAATCCCAGCTACTCGGGAGGCTGAGGCAGGAGAATTGCTTGAACCCAGGAGGCAAAGGTTGCAGTAAGCCAAGATTTCGCCACTGCACTGCAGCCTGGGTGACATAGGGAGACTCTATCTCAAAAAAAAAAAAGATAAATAAATAAATTCTACAGGCAGGGTGCATTGGCTCACGCCTGTAATCCCAGCACTTTGGGAGGCTGAGGTGGGTGGATCACGAGGTCAGGAGATTGAGACCATCCTGGCTAACACGGTGAAACCCCGTCTCTACTAAAAATACAAAAAGTTAGCTGGGCGTGGTGGCGGGTGCCTATAGTCCCAGCTACTCGGGAGGCTGAGGCAGGAGAATGGCATGAACCCAGGAGGCAGAGCTTGCAGTGAGCTGAGATCGTGCCACTGCACTCCAGCCTGGGCAACAGAGCAAGACTCCGCCTCAAAAAAAAAAAAAAAAAGAACTTCTACAAAATCAGTTTTAAATAATCAATTTCACCCTCTTCTCACAAGGACAGCAGAACATGTCTGTGGTGGGCATGGCATGCTGGGAAATTTTACCCTGGGGTAGTGACCTCTATTTTGTGGGTCTGGATCCCATTTTCACATCAGATGGAGACAGATGGTGCAGGTGAAACATCTGCACGTATGTGTTCTGAATACAGGATAACGTCACGGTAATGAGTATGTTTAATGGAAACATGTTTTGTGCTGGGAAAAGTTTGTTTCCTGACCTCTGTTAGATCTGTGGAATTGCCCTGCAAAAGGAACTCAGCAACCCCACAGCTGTTCACCCCTCTGTAAGATTTGATGAGAAAGGTTCATTTCCGTAAGTGTGGCTGTGAATATTTGTCTCTCTTACTTCAAACTCCCTTAAATCCCACTTATCTTTGCCTTTGAAAACCAAGCCACAGGCCAGGCACAGTGGCTCACGCCTGTAATCCCAGCACTTTGAGAGGCTGAGCCAGGCAGATCACGAGGTAAGGAGATCGAGACGAGACCATCCTGGCTAACACGGTGAAATCCTGTCTTTACTAAAAATACAAAAAAAAAAAAAAAAATTAGCTAGGCATGGTGGCCCACGCCTGTAGTCCCAGTTACTTGGGAGACTGAGGCAGGAGGATCACTTGAACCCAGGTGGTGGAGGTTGCAGTGAGCCGAGATCGGGCCACTGCACTGCAGCCTGGGCGACAGAGGGAGACTCTGTCTCAAAAAAAAAAAAAAAAAAAAAAAAGGCCAGGCGCGGTGGCTCACGCCTGTAATCCCAGCACTTTGGGAGGCCGAGGTGGGCAGATCACGAGGTCAGGAGATTGAGACCATCCTGGCTAACACGGTGAAACCCCGTCTCTACTAAAAATACAAAAAATTAGCCGGACGTAGTGGCGGGCGCCTATAGTCCCAGCTACTCGGGAGGCTGAGGCAGGAGAATGGCGTGAATCTGGGAGGCGGAGCTTGCAGTGAGTAGAGATCGCGCCACTGCACTCCAGCTTGGGCTACAGAGCAAGAGTCCGTCTCAAAAAAAAAAAAAAGAAAGAAAGAAACAAAGAAAAGAAACCCAAGCCGCCGCTGCCAGCTTGGCTTTCCTGCGAATAGCTCTGACAGGTCACACTACCTGAGTGGATGAACTTTTCCAGCTCCTTTTCGTTCTCTGGAAGTGGGTGCGTGGACTCACCCTCATCCTCTGAGCCCTCTTCTTCGTCTCCTAATAACGGTATCCTGAGGTTCTTATAAAGTGACTCAAGCTGTTGTCTTTCCTCAGCCTGTGCCTGTCGACTGGAGAATGATATAAATGAATTTAGAAGCACAGTTTTCATGGTGAATAATTCATTTCTCAACCATGCCACTTTTTGACTGGAAAGGAGTCACTTGTGGAGTGGGTGCAGAAATAAGACTTTGAAACCAGACTAAGCATGGTCAGATCTCAGTTGTCTACATGGTCAGGCCATTTCCTGGAGTTAGGAGTAACTCTGATCA